>NC_081320.1:6305294-6614117 GCF_026419965.1 Kogia breviceps
TCTTCTAATCCACGCTCCACATCTCTCTGTGAGATGGAAGACAATTATTGAAAACCTTTACGGTGCACACTTTATTTTTAACTAAATCTTTAGGTAGACTGCTGAGAAATGCCAATACTTCTACCAGTCTTGGTTTAGCTGTGCAGTCAAACAGATTTTCTGCTTTTGCAAAATAGTGGCCCAAGTCTGAATAGCTCATTTAAACATCATATGTATTGGGGAGTTATTCTAAAATACATTTGGGGGTTATTTTTGGCAAACTTCTCCTTCAAGAAATCTTCTGGGCAGAAAGACACAGCTACTACTTGCCCTTGAATTTTGAACTAGCACTTCCCAAGGAAGAGCAATTAAAACTTGCTGTGTTTTCATGCAAGTCATAATAAGTTGGTCAATTGACGGATCAGGGACTGAGTTAGCTACTGTCCCACAGACAGAGGGATGGACGGGGCCGAACCCTGCCAGGAACTGCCTCAGAGCTAATTATCTGGGAAGTCCAAATGGGGAAAACCCTTCTGTTGAGGAAAAGAAGGTTTGGGTTCTAAATAACCAAGAATGACCAGCTCGTCTCTGCTAATTAAGTTAATAACTACTCAATATTTTACCTTAAAGAAATAGGCCAATCAATTTAATGAGTCAAAGGAGCACGTACTAAAAAGACGAAACTCGCCAAGCTCTCCCCTTTCGGACCCCTTCTGAACACCTGTTGAACTCAGGGGCTTTTAACTTTCCGAACTAAAGCCTCCCGGATATAACCTTGGGAGCTTTTAGACTTTCTGGAAGTGCGTACGTATTTTTAAGGTTTCCATCTTGCTTCATCGACAAAACTGGTTACTAATTATTTATGAACCACAGGGCAGAAAACAAACTTTCTTACCTTGAGCAGTTAAGGAGGGGCAGGCAGAGGAGAGGGGCTGGTTTTTAATTTGGCCCCTTGGTACCCGTCCCTACCCCCCTCCACCACAACCCCCCTCGTTACCGACCCCGCGGCGCTCTACGGAAAGGTCAAAGGTAAGCCTCCCTCCTCGGCTCTGGGAGGGGGCACACCTCCCAACAAAACAAGCCCCTGGCATCCAACCTGAGGAGCTCCGGTTGGCACGGCGGCGCGAGGGGCCGGGCCACGCGCTCTCCGGGCGTCCAGGGGGCACGCTCGGCACCCATTCCGGCCCGGAACCAATTCCGACCTAGGTGGTGCCCGGGGCGCGCACGGCACTCTCTCCGGGGGTCCGCGGCGCCCCACGCTCCGGGGGGGGGGAGGCGCGCGGTGGGGCTCGGGGAGGCCAATGGGCGACCCTCGAGGCTGCTACCCGGGCACGGCCTCCGCCCACCCCGAAGGTACTCTCAGAGCACCCCAGATCCTGCGGTTCGGGGATGTCTCGTCCTCTGCCTCTTTGGCCAGACGCGCCCGGCGCCCACCCGCCCGGCCGCCGCTGCGGTCCCGCAGAACACGATGTCCCCGCAGCGGGACCCGGGACTGGGGACCCAACCGCCCCGCGCCCCCGACCCCCGCGCCGCGCAGCCCCGGGCCCAAGCGTCCCTCCCCACCCCGCGTGTCCACCGCGCCGGCGAGCAGGTGACCGAGTCCCGCGACCCTGCGCGCACGTCCTCCCACCCGGGCCACCCGCGTCCCGGGGTGCGGCCCTTACCTCGGAGCGGGCCGGGGCGGCCCCGCGGGGCCGGGCGCGGACTGGGCCGGGGAGACGCGCCTCCCGCCGCCGCCGCTGGGAGCCGAGGCGGCGAGCGGGCGCGGCGAGCTCCTCCCGGGCGGCGGCGGGAGGCGCTGCTCGAGCCGCCGCCGCCGCCGCCGCCGCCGCGGCTGCGGGTCTCGGAGCTACGCGGCCGCGGCTCCCGGGCCGCCGCCGCCGCGGGTTCCCTCGGCTCCTGCGGGAGGCCCGCTGCTCGCGCGGCAAACTCTTCCGCACGCAGAGCCGGCGGGGAGAGCCGCAGCCGCCTCTGCCTCCTCCCCTCCCTCCTCCCGCCTCCTCGCGGTCCTCCTCCTCCTCCTCCACCTCCTCCTCCTCCTTCCCTCTGCCGCCGCCGCTGCCGCCGCCGCCGGCCGGGTCTCTCCTGGCCGCACGCCGGGCCTTGGCCGCGACCCAGCCTGGGCCACGCACCCTGCGCGCCGTAAGGGCAGACGGAGCCCCGGACCCCCCAGCTTCCCTGGGCGGCTCAGACACCCGCGCCCCGAGGCCGCCACCGCCTCCGCTGGGCTGCCGGGGACGCGCGGCGGGGTCCGGCCGGGGGCGCGGGGTCGGGACTGGGCGCGGGGCGGGGGCGGGGTGTGCTTAGAGGGACACTGGCCAGAGGGAAGGCCAGCAGATGCGGGGCCGCCGGTTGAGGTCCCGTCAAAGTTATCAGTGGGGGTGGCGGGGAATCTTCCTCCCCTGCCCCGTGCCGACCCTCGCCCTGCCCGCGTCCACCCCGCTGTCCCGTGCGCTGGGGGGCAAGCGCGCCACCGCGGTCCCCTGCACGCCGTCCTCGCGGGGCGGGCCTGCTCGCGGAGCCCCAGCCAGGGCACCGGGCGCGTCTTTGCGCGCCGACCACTGCACTTTCGCAATGAGAGGCAGCGAGGGTCGGGTAGACGCCGGCGAGCGCGGTTCGCGGAGGACCGCGGCGCCTGCTGGGGAGGAACGATCGCTGTTTTTTCCAAGGCGAACGTAGCTGGTCCGGAAAATGGGTCAAGGATGGAAAGGAGCGGGCTCAATGCCCCCCTCCTAAGCAGAGGCCCGAGGGGTGGGGGACCGTGGCCAGGAGCGCGCACCCGGAGCTCCACGCGGCCGCTCGCTCCCCTCCCCCGCTGCCCTCCTCTCCTTTTGCACCAGTGCAGGAAATGTTCCACTGACCTACATATTTTTCCAAACATACGTGACCTTTTTTTTTTTCCCTCTGTGGGAGGAGACAGGCGAGAATCCAAGAAAAGGAGAAGCTGGAGCGGCGCGCGCGCGAGGAGACAGGGAAGCTTTCACCGAACACAGACACGTGCACATAAATAGTCCCAGGAGCCAAGAGCTGCTGTTCCATAGTCTGCTGGGCTCCGAGACAGAGTCGGGTGGGAAGGGGAGACCCCGCGCCCCGCCGAGGCCCGGAACGGTGACAAGCTTCCCCTAGTCTAGCAGACCCCACTCCATCCTCGGCGGCGGCGTTCCCCACGTGGACGCGCCTGGCGAGAAGGCCAAAGGAGGGGCGAGGTCTCCTACCCCCGGGAGGTCCCCCTTCCCAGACATCACTAGAGGTACAGTGCCTGGCGCAGCGCTCTGCGCCCAGCAGCCTTTTTTCGGATGTCCCTGGGTCCTTCGCACATCCCTGCCAGGAGCCCCGGAGAGGAAAGCGCCCCCACCGGTCCTTTTCCGTCGGACTCCTGCTTTGCGGCCAGAAGGAATCTCCTAGGGCCTTTCCTCTGAACAGCAGACGGGGCCCCCAACTCGGTTCCAGGGCCCTGGCTTTATTCTCTCCTCGCTCGAGTTCAAGACAAACCCTCTACCGCGCAGACCCGACCCACAACGCCTTATTTGGGCATGCAGCGCCGCACTGTCAATTAGATCAAAACGCTCACACAGAGCTCCTTTTTCCCCCCTGTAAAGTAGGTCATTCTCTTTATTTCCCTCTTGTATTATTTTTGTCTAATTCTCCTCCTGAAAAATAATCAGCTGCAGGAGCTTTGCGCATCCTGAGAAGCTGTTATTCTTAGGCTTTGCTTCTGACTTGGAGGGCTTTTCAAGAAGGAGGAGGACGCATTTGGCACGTTGTGGTCTTGAAGTACCTCCCTTTCCAAAAGGAGAACATTTTAAAACTTTATTTTGCTTTGTTCTTTTACCCCCTCCCTTTACTTCGGGCAAGTATGTTTTGCCCTGCCCTTAAAGCATGGCCATGACTAATATCTACGAAAGGATAAAGTTGTGTGCCTTTAACCGGATTTAATGCAGAATTTAAAGCCACCTCCCTTCCTTTCTTGCTTTGAAAACGATTCCAGCTCCCTCCTCCTTCTCCCTTTTGGGAACTAGTTGAACAATTGTTAAACGATCTTTTAGGAAACAAATGGCCTACAGAAATAACACAGCAAGTAATGCCACAGTGCAACAGATATTTTTGCTATGGTCTGTTTTTACCTGTTGCCTGGTAGGATATCCTATTAAGTGTGTGGTTCCTGCCTTTTGATCATGGAGATGTTGTATACGTAGTTGTACTTATTTCAGATGCCATCCCATCTCCTAATGTTAATTCCTCTGGGGTAGGACACCTGTCTGACCATAAGGGGGAGTGGAGTCTGCAGCAGAGAACCCAGTCAGGACCAGAGCACATCATGCCCTTTCCCCGAATGTAGACAAGAGTCAAAGTGGGAAGTTTACCTCCTGTTCATTCTTTGCATTTGGCAGTTCAGTTCCTTTTATTGGCATTTGTTGAAGGCTTGTCATGAATCAGGCTGGGCTTGGCCTGTGAGGGATGGAGGGAAATTTGATAGCAGTTTATGTCTGTACAAGAAGGGTTTACAATGTAAAGGCAGGGATAAAGATGAGGCCAGAAGAATCAGGATGGGCTTCCTGGAGGAGGTGACATTGCTGCTAGAATTTTTCATCGACCAGATAACAAAGTCTCATGGGATCAAAATCTGTGCATTACTCAAAATGTACAGCATGGAACAAAGGAACCATCTCAAAACTGCATTGCCAGTTTGGGGAAATTCTGAAGTTTCATGTGGTTCGTCCTTTAAAAGAACATGGCTTTATTGAGTGTATGGTGCAGTGATATGTCCAGGAACCGCAGCTATTTTTCAAAGAGTAAATATTTATGGAGGGGAGGATCAAACTGTTTCACTCTAGTCGGTTATGTCAATCTATGAAGATAGCAGAGAAACAACTGAAAGTTTTTTCAGTCTAATCAGATATTCTTTTCCCTCATAGAAGTTGTGGTATATCCTAATTAAAAATATTTAGCCAATTAAATTCTCAAAATATGTACAGTAGAAGTGTCCATATATAGTGCTACACACAGGTGAGAATGTGTGGATGGTTGCAAGAACTACAGCACTAGCTCAGGGATCCATATTAGGCAGGTATAGTTGGTAAATTAAACACACACTTTAGGAGAAACTGCAAGGACAGTGTTCTATGCTGGATGACGTCATCTCGTGGTTTTTTTTTTTTTTTTTTTTTTTTTTACTAATTTTAAGATAGAAGAGCCTTCTTCTTCGTTTTTTTTGTTGTTGTTGTTGTTTTTTGTTTTTTTTGTACGAATGCCCCGAAGTCCTTTTATGGAGTCTTACCTCTGAGTAGTGGTTTTCACTTAAAAAGAAAAGTACCCACAATTCTATGCATCATTAAGTAGAATAACATCACGCTAGGGAAGAAAATTGTTGCAACTGAGGCAGAAGGGAAAGTTGGGTTAGAATAAGGATGAAGAAGAGACCTCAGAGCCCATTAACTGGAGACTAAATACTCAGAGGCCAGGGCTGATGAGCACCGAGAGAAGAAAGACTCAAGAATGTCCACCCAGGGGCTTCCCTGGTGGCACAGTGGTTGAGAGTCCGCCTGCCGATGCAGGGGACGCGGGTTTGTGCCCCGGTCCGGGAAGATCCCACGTGCTGCGGAGCGGCTGGGCCCGTGAGCCGTGGCCGCTGAGCCTGTGGGTCCGGAGCCTGTGCTCCGCAAAGGGAGAGGCCACGACAGTGAGAGGCCCGCGTACCGCAAAAAAAAAAGAATGTCCACTTGCCTTTGAAATAACCGAGGTTAGAATTTGAATGCCTTGGTTCTGCAGAAGCTTCATAGCGAGAGAAAAGTACGGGATAGGGATTCGGTCACTGCAGCAGGCTGGGCCTGAGGATGCTACCAGGAGAGAATCAAGGCCTTGTGCAGCTTGCCTGGGAGAGTGAGGACTGGACTTGGCATTGGTGCCTGTTAGATCATGTGGCTGGAAACCAAAGAATGAAGTAAGATTTCCTTACAAAGCTGGCATGGAGGGCCCAGGGAGAAATCTGGGCTGGTGGAGTCTGGAGGTGACAAAGCCTTAAAGCCTCACCTAATCCCCAATAGTTAATTGCAGTGCTTCTGAGGACACACACAGACACACACACACACACACACACACAGACACACACACAGACACACACACACACACACACACACACACACACAGACACAGACACACACAGACACACACACACACACACACACACACACAGACACACACACACACACACACACACACACACTGGAAAAAGAGGTGGCAAGATTATTGACAATATAGGCACTTGAGAAAAATCTTTCCTTATAGTTAAGCTGCCTGAGGAAGTCCCTTCATATACCTTTTCTCTAATAAAGTTTGATTTTAGGTCCCATTTATTTCTCTTCTAAGAGAATCTTTAAAAAAAAAATATATATATATATATATATATATGTGTGTCATCTTGGGCATGTTACTTAACTTCTTGTCTCATATGTAAAATGGGATAGTAGTAGTATTGTTGGGAAATTATGTGAGATAGTATATGTAATCTAGAGCACTTAGAATGGTATATGGTTCAACCAAAGACTATATGTGTGTTTGCTTTCTTCATGGTATTTTATTGTGTATATGCAATATAATTAATTTAGCTAGTTTCCAAAAAAAAAATAGTCTTTCATTTTAGAGCACTTTTAGGTGAGCACCAAATTCATCAGAAAGTACTGAGTTCCCATATACTCCCGGACCCCTGCCCAACCAGAGTGGTACGTCTGTTACAGTCCATGAACCTCCACTGACACATCGCTATCACCCAGATTTCTAGTTTCCATTAGGGTTGACTCTTGGGGTTATACTTCAGTAGGTTTGGATAAAAGTATAATGACTTGCATCTGCCATCATCGTATCACACAAGAGTATTTTCACTGCCCTAAAAATCCTCTGTGCTCCACCAATTCATCCGCCCTCTCCACTAAACCCCGGGCAATCCCTGATCTTTTTACTGTCTCCACAATTTTGCCTTTTCCAGAATGTCATATAATTGGAATCACACAGTATCTAGCTTTTCAGATTGGCTTCTTTCACTTATTAAAATGCATTTATGTTTTCACCATGTCTTTTCATAGAGCTCATTTCTTTTTAGCACAGAATAATATTCCATGGTCTGGATAAGAGGGTTTTTAAGGTGATATTTCAGTAAGTAATGCTTTCAGTAGTAACAGGTAATATTTGTGTAATCCTTACATGCCAGGTATTTACATGACCTCATTTCCTCTTCAGAAGTCCCCAAAGAAAAGTGATTTAGGATTTCCAGGTGACAGATAAGGAATCTGACTTAGGCCCAAGGTACCTTCAGTCTCTTGGCAGATGCATGGCAGACCGAGGTTTGATCTTTGCTTGAAGACCACTGCTCCTGTGCTCCCGCCCTCCCACCTGGTCCAGCACTCAGCTGTGTCAGATGCCAACACAGAGCTATTCATGGCATCATTCACTCGCCATGAGATCTTGCTGGATAATGAACTAGCGCCAAAGCAGGCATGTGCTGCTCTGTGGATGCACATTTCTTGTCTCTGTTTTCTCTTGTTCTCCTCTCAATACATCAGTTATTAATATCTTTACTCCATTCTTGAATCAGCTCTCTTCCAAGCACTTGAAATAGAATTCCAGGATGAAGGCTTGGGGTTGGCAAAAGAGCAACACTTAGTCCTGATAAACCACAGAAGGAAATAAAATCACTGGGTCGATACAGTGTGTTATTGGCATATCAGCATCTTGCCAAGGGCACTGTTTGGACTTTGGTGATGGCCTGGATGGAAGTGTCCTTTTGTCAACATCTGTGATCTTCAAACCGGCTCTAGGTCACAGGTTGGGAAAGGAAGCCTCCCTTGAAAGGGAAAGTTTGCGTGACAGTCAGGCTGTCCTCTCTTGGCCCACGAGAGTGGGACCAGGATGGGCCAGCCCAAGAAGGACGCCTTGCTCAGCTGTGGCCTCTGGCCATCCTTCTGGTTAAGGCTGTGGCCGGGGATGTAGCCTTTCCTCACTGGAACCAGACTGTTTGCTTGGGGAGATGCTCAGCTCAGATTTGCTCCCAGGAAGTATTTAAGCAACCCCACCTTTCACAGCCTGTAGAAAGTGGTGAGACTGTGAAATGTGGAAGGAACCGTGCCTTCAAAGCATGCAGAAAACTGAATGGAGGAAAAGTCTTTTGTGTACAGGATGCCAAGAGATGGAGGAAGGAAGGTCCTTGGGATGCAGACGTGGGTGGGCTGTAAATGTGCCAGGAGGATGGGGTGTCTCTCAGCTCCTGCGATTAGCTGAGCAGATTTCAGAAGCAATTGTAGAGTCAGAGCTAAAGCACATACAGTATAGAAGAAATCACTGCCACTCTGTAAGGCATTTGCTCCTAGCCTGCATACACGAAGGGACTGGCCAGCTACAGAGACATGCGCTTTTCCAACCTGCACAAGAAGCACCCTTTGAACACAGAGCAGAAAGACGGCTGTGTTGACACACACGTGGCTGCTGTCTTTTGCTGCTCTCAGCTCAGGTCCTATTGAACTCAACTAAGAAGAGGCCACTTACTGTATTTGTGTGTGTCTGTTTGTTTAAAATGGGCATTTTCAGCTCCTTTCTCAGAGTGGTTTCCATTTCTGTCTCGTTTTAAAATTCTCTGACTTGGGAGCAATGCTGTTCGACTAGTTAAGTTTCTATACTAACAGATGCATAATCTACCATGTACTTTGCCCAGGAACAACATTTAGTGATCCAAGATTCATTACACACAGTTCACTTGAAGTGAACAGCTAATGATAGAAAAATGTTCTCCAAGGAGCTATTTATAACCCCTCCTAAGTAGGCAGAGGAGATGCATTTCCTGTATGGACAAGCATTATTTTCTCAGTAAGCTTTGTTACAAGGTTTTGGTGAGAAAGAGCTTTTCTCAATGGCTTGGTTCTAACACTTGCACTGACAGTGAACATGCTTCTCTAATAAAGACAACCTCATTCGATGTTTGTAACATGTGCTATTGCCTGTTTCTCTAGATTTCTTCCTTTCAAGGCAAAGGAGGGATTGCCCTGAAATGAAAGATGCTTTCCTCATGGCAACGGGGCTTGACTGTATTTTTGCATTCCAGAAGTTTCTAATTAAAGCCACTTTTCCTTTTTATGATACTAGCGAGGTTCAGATGGGGCAAAGTGTCTATGTCTGGGATTGACTGAATACTAGGGCTTTTCTTTAAAGAGTTTTCACTTGTGAATCTGAGATGCCAGTGGGTGGCATTTTGTTTCCTTGGCCCTGAATGATTCAGACCAGTGGTTCTCAAAGTGTGTTCCTCGGGCCAACGGTATCAGCTTCACCTGGGAACTTGCTAGAAATACAAATTCTCAAGCCCCACCCAGAACTGCTGAATCAGAAACCCTGGCAATGGGCCCCAGCAAAGTGGGTCAAGAAGACTTCCAGGGGATTCTAATGTATATAACATTTGAGAACTACTGATTTAGACCATTGGTGATGTTGCAGGTAGGGGACTGTTCCCCAATGATATGGTTTGAGCTAAGTTTATTGCTGTTCCTGTGCTAGCCCCTGGGTTAAGAGCAAGCGGGCATTCACTTATTCAATCTTCACGATCACCCTTTGAGGATGGTTTTGTTATTAGCCCCTTTGGCAGATGACAGAATGGGATCTGGAGGGGTTACGTTACTGGTACAGGGGACGGTGCCAGCAGGGAGGAGAGGCAGGATGGAGACGGGGCTCTTTCTGCGGTCCAAGCTGATGCTTTGACCACCCTGCACTTTTGCTGGCCATGGGCACACCTGGCCAGGTGACTGATAAGAATTTAATAAGCCCCCTTCCTCAATTCTTCTCCCTATTTTCCGATTTCTTTATTCCTTCTCTTTCTCTCAGTATCTTCTAGTCATTTCTTTGCTCTTGTTCTCACTCTCTCCCTCCCCCCTCCTCCTGCTCCATGGAAATGAACTGCTTTAAAATATTACAGCCCATCTTTCACATTGTTCTCATTCAGCTCTTCATCAGAGTCCAGTCTGGCCAAGGCTAAAGCATAGAGCTGGGCCAGTATCTGGTGACTTCAGGCTGTGTTGAGAGCCAGTTGGCTTGACTGTGGTCTTCAGAGAAAGTGAAGCTGGCAGGGAGGGATATTAAGTTAAAAGGCATATTACCCAGGGGGGTTTATTAGACACAGCAAGCTGTACCTATGCTGTGCAAGGTGGGTTCTGTAGGCATTGTTTGAACTCACAGAGAGCTAGAGGTCTAAGGTCTAAGATACTGACCTAAGCCAACAAGTCAAGAAATAGACGTTCATACTCTAAATTAACATAAAAATTAAAACGTGAGGATAGTACATGGATGGCAAGTATAAAACATTAAAGAAATAGAACTGAGAGCTTAGAAATAAACCCTCACAATTATGGTCAATTGATTTCGACAAGGATGCCAAGATAATTCAATGGGGAAAGAATAGTCTTTTGTAACAAATCGTGCTGGGACAATGGATATCAATACGCAAAAGAATGAAGTTGGACCCCAACCTCACACTATATAAAACATTAACCTGGGGCTTCCCTGGTGGCGCAGTGGTTGAGAGTCCGTCTGCCGATGCAGGGGACACGGGTTCGTGCCCCGGTCCGGGATGATCCCACATGCCGCGGAGTGGCTGGGCCCGTGGGCCATGGCCGCTGAGCCTGCGCATCCGGAGCCTGTGCTCCGCAACGGGAGAGGCCACAGCAGTGAGAGGCCCGCGTACCACAAAACAAACAAACAAACAAACAAAAACCACATTAACCTGAAATGGATCGAACGCATACATGTAAGAGTTAAAACTATAAAACTCTTAGAAGAAAACATAGGGGTAAATCTTCATGACCTTGGATTTGTCCAAGGATTCTTACACATGATACCAAAAGTAGAAACAACTGAAGGCTGGGAAATAGACAAGTTGGACTTCATCAAAAGTAAAAACTTGGGACTTCCCTGGTGGTGCAGTGGTTAAGAATCCGCCTGCTAGTGCAGGGGACACGGGTTCGAGCCCTGTTCCAGGAAGATCCCACCTGGCGTGGAACAACTAAGCCCGTGCACCACAACTACTGAGCCAGCGCTCTAGAGCCTGCGAGCCACAACTAATGAGCACACGTGCCACAACTACTGAAGCCCATGCGCCTAGAGCCTGTGCTCTGCAACAAGAGAAGCCACCACGATGAGAAGCCCGCGCACCGCAACAGAGTAGCCCCTGCTCACCACAACTAGAGAAAGCCTGCGCTCAGCAACAAAGGCCCGAGGCAGCCAAAACTAAATAAATGAATAAATAAAATTTTTTTTTTTAAAGTAAAAACTTGGGGCTTCCCTGGTGGTGCAGTGGTTAAGAATCCGTCTGCCGATGCAGGGGACACGGGCTCGAGCCCTGGTCTGGGAAGATCCCACACGCCGCAGAGCAACTAAGCCCGTGCGCCACATCTACTGAGCCTGCACTCCAGAGCCCGCGAGCCACAGCTACTGAGCCCACGTGCCACAACTACTGAAGCCCGCATGCCTAGAGCCCGTGCTCCACAACAAGAGAAGCCACTGCAGTGAGAAGCCTATGCACCGTAACAAAGAATAGCCCCCGCTCGCCGCAACTAGAGAAAGCCCACGCTCAGCAACGAAGACCCAACACAGCCAAAAGTAAATATAAATAAAATAAATAAATTTATTTTTTAAAAAAGACTAATAACTGAGGATTTCATTTATAGGAAACTCCAAATCTGGCAAGTCTATAGAGATGGAAAGTAGATTATAGTTGCCTACTGCTGGGGGCATTTAGGTTTGGGATGTGATGGATAAAGAGTATAGGGTTTTTTGGGTGATGACATGTTCTAAAATTGATCGTGGTGATGACTGTATAACGCTGTGAATATGCTAAAAACCACTGAGTTGTACCCGGGAAGTGGGTTAATTGTACCGGATGTGAGCGCTGTCGGCAGAAGACTGTTAACAGAAAAATGAGAAAAGTCCATTAAGGGCCCCATACCTGCCCGTGTCTTCCCGTTGGAAGCCTCCTCCATTCGTGCAGCATCCTGCCTCTTTCACACCAAGGGCCTGACCTACCTCCTCCTCCCCGCCGTGCCCCTCCCCCTTCCTTCTTCCATCCAAGCTTCCGGCTGCTCCGGAAGTGAACACACTCCCACGGCTCTCCCCTCAGCCTCCGGCTCTTTTCCTTCTTTCTTGGGAGAATCCAGTCCTGTGGTTCTTATGCCAAAGCCTTTCAAATCTTTATCTCTGGTTCTGGGACGGCTCTCCTCCCATGTTGCCAAGCGCCCGCCGAGATTTCCACGCGGATGTCTCCCACTTCACTTGTCTAAACCCAGTTTGTTTTCTCCTTTTGCCTTTTCTCCCCACCCCAGCTCATTCTCCCAACTGCCCTAGTCCCATGAATGATGTAACTTTTCTTCCGCTTACCTGCGCTTTGAAAGCTGAATTCTCCTTTTAAACGCTTCCTCTCTCGTCTGCCCTTGTCATTCTGCAGCCGAGGCTGATAGACGCCTGTCTCCTGGTGTTTCGTTCACTCCCCTCTTCCTTCCCGCGCCCGTTGTCTCTCTCTTCTGCTGTTCAGCCCGAAGGAGGGGGGCTCACTAGCATTCTAAGTGGCCAGAGGTAACTACAGAATATGAATTGTGGAAGAAAAGGAACATAGTCGTGACCTAAGGAAGGGCTTCAAAACTCTGTGCCCTGAACTCCATGCAGGAGATTTTGTAAGAGAGTTGTACGAAAGAAGATGAAACCCAAGGGCCTGGAAAGAAACCCATGAGCTAAGGAAGCAGGTCATCTCAGGGGAAATTGACACATATGCCGCGGGGGATGGGCTCAGAGAGCCCGCGACAGGCCTCACTCGTATTGAGCCAGTGGACACCGGTACAGCCAGGCCCGTGGTGGATGTACTAAAAATAAAATATGTCTGTGCTCGTTGCTAAGCAGCCACTGTCCCGAGCCCACCGACTGCCCCCCCCCATCTCCCTGCTGCTCCCCCAGGACTGCCTGAAACTCCCCACCACACAGGGATGGTGAGAAACCCTGCTGGGGGCTGTGCTATCACATGGCTCTGACTCTATAACCACCTGGTCTCAACTTCGGTGCTTTTCCAGTGGCCGCCAAATCAAGCCCACACTCCTTGGTATCCCCAGGACCCACCTTAATCCAGCCACAGCCTAGCTCTCCAAGTCTATTTTCCATAACTCCTCACACTGCATTCCACGCATGTGACACGTGCTGGCCCGCGTCAAGTTCTGCTTTCGCCTTTCCCTCCTTACTCTGCTGAAATTCTCTTTCCCGGGGTCTTGCTCATATGCTATCAAGAAGTCATCCTAGAGCCCTTTGGCCGGGTGTGAATGTTTCCTTCCTCATTGATTATTTTCAGGTACATAAAAAATAATATTTATATTATTATACATATGCATGTATAATATTTATATTTTTATACATATCCATGTATATTTCATGCATGTTATTATATATGTATTTAATATATTTTTATTTTATGTGTATATATTTTTATATATATATAATTGAGTGTATTATTACATTCAATTTTTATAGCCCAGTACCTTCAAGTTGTTGTATCAATTAGGGTTCCTTTGGATGTAGGAACAGAAAAAACTCTGCTTCCCCAAACTTGCATCTCCCTTGTAGCCACCACACGGCCTCGTGGCTGTGAGTCCTGTCCACTCCGTAGGCCGATGGCTCCCAGGTGGGCGACTCCAGGCTTATCTACCCCCTTTGCCTACTTGGCAAAGGAAACTTCCTGAATCCTAACTTAGGCAGCGGGAGGATGGCATCCAATAGATGCAGAATTCACAGCCTCTCCTGCTGCACCTCATACTTAAATGTCTTGTCTTAAATTAAACCTCATGTGCTTTGGGTTGTAAGCTGTACCCTGTCTGAGAGCGAAACGTTTTATTTCAACAGCTTCTATTTTTTTTTTTTTTTTTAAGTAGGGACTGTTGTAGCTCTCCTGAACTGGCTAGCAGATTCTGGATGTTTCTTGTAAAAATCAATGCTCTGTTGGAACAAGAGGGGAAAAAATGCCAGCACTCTCTCGTGGGGTTCCCAGTGGACCAGAGCTCACATGTCATATCCCAGACACGGAGTTGCGGATTCTAGAGTTTGTTTAGGTTCAATGACCTGTTCCAGCATCTCAGGGTCAGAGGAGTCATGGATGACTTCCTCTCCTATGGAGCTGCCTGGTTAGTCCATGGCCTGGAGCGCTATACGCATGATTATTGGTTTTTGGAGGAGACCCAGAGACTGTTTTAAGAACTCCTGAGTTCTTACTACATGCCAGGTGTTAGGATATTCTCACTGAATACTCCTCCTACCTCTTGCAGTAGGCATTTCTCCTTTTGTTGACGAGAAACTGAGGCTCGGAGAGGTGAAGTCATTTCCCAGTCTAACCCCCGCGTACGCAGGAGACCAGGAGGCATCACGAGCTGTACGTGACTTATGCACTCAGCCTCCCTGAGTTCTGGTCCCTGATTCCCTGGGGGACAGCATCCCACCCCCAGGCTGCTCACCCACTGCCTTCCTCTCTCCTCCTGGAGCCTCTGGGGCTGGGGGGCTTGGTGGCATCAGCTCAATTGACCCCCTCAGCCCGAGAACCTCCACAGAGCATCGACCTGCTTATTTGTCTCCAGGGAGGTTCGTTTTCCTTGTAAGAGGAGCTGGGGTCCAGCCACGGGCCCTCCATGTCTGGTTCCACCCAGGTCGCCCCCAGAATCATTTGGTGAGATGGGGGCTGTCCTGGTTCAGGGTTCCTAACGCTGGGATTTTGGCAGACACGGATTGAGAACTTTTGGAAATGGTGTTGAAATCGAATGAAGGAACTGAGAAATCCCTGAAGCAGCACCTAAATCCTGCTTTCGTTACTGAGCAAAAGAGAAGCAAGTGGGGGTGAGGTAGAGCAAAGGGGCACAAGAGGCCACTTGAGGCGTGTCGTGTCAGATCTAAAAGCGGGCACTGAGGCCATGGGGCATCCCATTTAAGGCAGGCCCTGTTTTCTACCAGAGGAGAAGCTTCTGCAGTCAAGGAATGCTGGTAACGTTGGTTAACTAGTATATTACCTTTCTCAGGTAACATCAAGTATTATCAACGGTCCAGCGTTCAGCTGTGCAGGTCGTGCACTGCACAACTCGGGGCCTGTAGTCACACAGACTACTGATTCATGAAAAATGCACTTGAACTCAGGAAGCCCTTAGGGAGATGATGCAAATGATGGCAAGTGGGTAACTCTGCAAGAGGATTTGGGAGGGGGGTGATATATGTTGCAGGAGGGGACAAATAGAGCCCGTGGCAAGATCCAGGGCTTTGGAAGCAGACCAGACCAGGTCCCATTGTCACCATACCACCACTTAGTAGCTGGGTCACCAGGCAGGTTACTTAACTTCTCTGAGTCTGTAAAAGGGATGATGGGAGGTTCCTCCTTGACCCTCTGTGCCCAGGGGGCCTATTGGCTAGTTGTCAGGCCTGTGGCTTCCTGCATCCTTCTACCTTTCCTTAGCCGGGAAGGGGGTCAGTGACCCAGCTAAAGATCCCTTACCACCCAAATCCAAATGCAAAGGGCTTCAGGCAGGTACAAATGTTTTATATATATATATATATATATACACACACACACACACACACACACACACACATATATATTATCATGGTAAAATATGCATAACATAAAATATACCATTTTAACCTTTTTTTTTTTTTTTTGGTCTGGACGCATTGTAATACCCTACTTCCTAGAATAAGATTGTTTCTTCCTCCTTCCTTCCCCTACCCTCCTCTTCTTTAATTTTGTTTTCATCAAATGCTTTCTGAATTCTCGCCAGAAAGAAAGACAGGAACGCAGAGCAGCCTGCAACTGGCTCAGAGAATCCTCGTGCATTGTGGTTAAGGAGTCACAGACTCAGGACATCAGAGGTTTGGGCGGTGTGCACGCCCGGGATGCCCGGCCCCAAGAAGAGGCATCTGGGGGTGAATCGCAGCCCAGGCTCTGTTCTTGGCTCCAAGCCCAGCAGCCCCAGCTGGTACCTGGAGTTGGGACCCTGGCTCTTGGGACACGGCTTTGCCATCAGATGTCAGTTATCTGCCGTCTGTTCTGACCTAGCAGCTGGAGAACTTTTCCACTGAGAACCCCGCTCTGGGCCCTCTCCTGTCTTTGTTCCCCAGAGTTCCCCAACAATCTTCTCTCCCCGCTGCGTTTGTAGCCCCGTGGGGGAAAGATCAGGGAAATTCCGCACATTTTCATTGGAATAGAAGTGAAATGGAGAACATCGCAGGAACCAGGAAGAGCAGAGCGCCCGTCCCCGCAGCAGCCACGGGCTGTCACGGCCACGGCCCCGCCCGCCACCCCGAGAACCCCGGAACACACCCCGCACCCTGGGCTCTGGGGCTCTCGGGGGACTGGCGTGTGTGCCTTCGTTCCCCAGCCTCTCCCCCCACTGAGCCTCTCTCTTCTGATGGAGGCCCCGTTAGGCAATTATTAGGTATCACACCTCTGCCCCTTAACCTACGGTTGTTGCAAAGATAGATCCAAGTAACCTGCAGGGCACTGGTGCCATAGAAAGAAAATAAGGCCAGTTTAAAGAAGTGAGACTTGACTGAAATCTTGACACGCACCCAACACAACCGCTTGCACCTCCCACTCCCTAACAGTCGGATCTGGGAGAAGGTTACCGAAACTGCTGGCAAATTATAGTTATCCAGCCCCTTGATGTGTGGGCCCTGGACTAACCCCCTAAGGCTTCTGGAATAAAGAAGTAAGGCCCCCATCTGAGTACCTGAAGCCACAAGAACGGGCCTGTGTGGGCATGGGAGCCGGGCCTGGGCTCTTGAGCGGGATTTATATCCCTCCTCTGCGATCAGCCCATTCTGAGAACAAGAACAGTTCACTCTGTCGTTAATGGGAATGCTATTCTCACCCCGATGGGAGGAAAAATGCCCAGAAACATGTTTAATGGATTTTTTGATGCTTGAACATGTTGCAGTGATTTCCTGCTTCCCAAAAGGACACGTTGATAACTTCTCCGTATGGAAATTTTCTGTTATGATGGTCAGCGGCGAGGCCATTTCTGACATTAAATTCCGAACGGTCAGCAGAATTTCGTCTGGTTTTCAGTCGGTAAGACCGGTTAAGTTTTCAGAGAGGAAGTCGTTATTTCTTCTCTGTTTATTCATAGTGAATAGACATCTCTGTCTGAGTCATCGCATCTTTTCATACGTGGCATCAGGTTCATCAAAGACCGAGGGTTACAGGTGCAAAGGCTCCCTAATGGGCATGTCATTCTCACGGTTCAGAGACCCAGACGCTAAGCTTACTCAGGTTACCTTTTCCAATAACACTCTGTGCGTCAGCGTTGCCAAGGTAGATGCAGCCAGGCCGAGGATAGAACCCTTTTTTCCATGCAGGGATGGATTTCACGCAAGCAAGGCTCCCTTCCCCACCCGACAGCAGGCTGTCTCACACAACTTAAAATATTCAAAATGCCTTTTTCCCAAAAATATCAAAGAAGACTCTTTCAAAACTTATTTAGTATCACTTGTTTTCCCTCTTGTGGTTGGTATTGACAGCAGAAGAAATTATGTGCATGTACTTAATCGAAATAAGGCAGATGATCGTAAAGATGATATTAGCTCTGGAAATGATGCAAATTTGGATGTCTGACATGAGGGCCTAAATGATTTGCAACTCTCTCCAATCGGAATTGTGAAGTCTCTTTTATGAAAGGCAACTTACAGGTCTAGCCTGAATGACCACCTAATATAAAAGGTAAATGAAAACCAGTCTCTTCAGAGGCTATTTTGTGCAACCCTTCACTTTTGTGACTTCTTTCTTTCCCACTTGCTTCTGTGAATTAAACTATTTTCAGCTTGCCGGCTGAGGCAAATGATGCTTTTTGGAAGTCTTGGTTTTACTTACAGTAAGTCCCCTACATACGACCCTTCAAGTTGTGAACTTTCAGAGATGCGAACGTGCGTTCACACGTCCAGTCGTGTACGTTAGTTCACGTGTCTGGCGTACGTTGTCACGTGCCTGCATCCTCTACAAGAGGCTGGGCTGTGCTTTTGTGTACAGTACTGAACAGAGATCTTTATTTCTTGCCTCTTCACTCAGTGCCACCCCCCGTATGCCAGCTCTCGTACTGTACTACTGTACTTTTCAAGGTACTGTACTGTGAGATTAAAAATAGTTTTAAAAAATTTTTTGTGTTTGTTTTTTATGTATTATTATGCGTGTGAAAATTATTATAAACCTATTACAGTACGCTACTATAGAGCTGATTGTGTTGGTTGGGTAGCTAGGCTAACTTCGTTGGACTTACGAACAAATTGGACTTACGGACACGCTCTCTCGGAATGGAACTCATTCGTATGTAGGGGACTTACTGTATTTACACTGGGCACTAGACATGTCCTAATATATCAATCTGCTGATGCCAGGTTATGTTTCTTTTAAAGAAAAGCATAAGCAAGAGCTTCCCTGGCACCCTGAAGCGTGTGTTTTATCTCAGGGTCTGCGAAATGTAATTGACCGTATTGGTCCACACTCTTAGTTGCAGATAACAGAGTCCACTCTGAGCGCGAGGAGATTTACGCAGGGGTAAAGGTAGCCTTCAGAATCACTGGGAAGGGTGAAAAATTGCTGTGCAATAAACTAACAGGAATAATATTTAAAATCATACACAGAACAGGCTGCCAAGGAAGCTGATGCTCCTTTCCTGACCAGGAAGATGCTGCCTCAGCTGCTGGGCCCAGCACCTTGTCACCTTTGCCTCCTTCGGTACTTGCAGGCACCTGTGCCCCCTCTCCGTGTAACTCTGTTCACAATCCAGTTGCCTGGGTCTCCATCTGACCCTTAGGTCCCAAGTCTTAGCCTGAACCCTAGTTGCCAAGAAGTCTGGGAAATGTAAACTTTCCAGCGCCTTCCGCGCTGGAAGGCACATTCGAACGAGACAGGAGTGGAGTTTGAAGTCAGCTCACAGTAGCGACCACGTGTGAAACAGACTGCCATGTGGGGAGGAGGGGGAGGAACCAAAAGAAACAACTTGCAGCTCAGTCTTCCAGCTCACATTGCCTGGCTTAGGCAGTTTGGTATAAACTAGTTGGTGGAGAAGCTGGCATTGGTCCCTGGTCCTGGCACCCTGAAGGAGTCTAACTAGTGGTGCCTACTGGCCACCTGGCACCCCTCTGGGCCCATTTCCCAAGCAAAGCTGCAGGAAGGCCAGAGGATGGCTTCAGCGCCTGGGTCTTCTGTCTGGAGAGCACTCTTCTCCCCCAACCCGCAAAGGATCTGGGGGCTTCTGGAATGCCCCCACCACCTTCTCTGCCTCCTCTGTGCCCAGGCCTTCCCCTGGGTGGCCCTGGCTCTGGGAAGGTGGCAGCTGCTTCTACTCCAAGCTGCACCCCTGTGGGTGCTACCTCAGGGTCTCAAGTGCAATGTACAAGGTCAGACTCGCTTGTTTCCACATGCAGCTTGAGAAAGCCACGTTGTGATGGTACAGCTACTCCTTTTATGTTTTCTTTGCTTATTTCTTCTTATTTGGCTTTCATAAAAATCCCAAGGTTTTAAGAGAATTATGGATCTATTTGAAAGAGGCAAGTAATAGCAATGACATCATTAGATTTTTACTATGCCTGTGCTTCTGTACTACATATATATAACCATCCTGTGGGCTAGGTTGAATTATCCTCAATTTATGATGGGAAAACTGAAGTTCAGAGAGGTTAAGTGATTTGCTTAAGGTAACACAGCAACTCTGGTCTGGTGACTCTCAAGGAAGAGGTTCTTTATCCACATATCTTACTCTTTGGGCATAAAGATACAAACAAGAGTAGATGGAGGGGCTTCCCTGGTGGCGCAGTGGTTGAGAGTCCACCTGCCGATGCAGGGGACACGGGTTTGTGCCCCAGTCCGGGAAGATCCCACGTGCCGCGGAGCGGCTGGGCCCATGAGCCGTCGCCACTGAGCCGGCGCATCCAGAGCCTGTGCTCCGCAACGGGAGAGGCCACAACAGTGAGAGGCCCGTGTACCGCAAAAAAAAAAAAAAAAAAAAAAAGTAGCTGGAGGTGGGAGGTTTGGTTTTGGGGTGAGTGTTGCGTGTGTGTGTGAAGTGCTCATGCAGATTTTATGAATTTTTACATAAATGTGTATACGTCACCTACAGCGCATGGCAGCTAGGATGTGGCATTTTTCAATTGAGATCTTACAACTTAGCAGTTTATACCACAGTTATCCCCTGTTCTACTTTACAAAGCCAGGGTAGTGGGGGGATTCAGGCCAGGATGGGACACATGATTTTCATTTGCCACATGGGGCTGATTGGCAAGACGCCTGTAGAGAGTTGATGGTCCAGGGAACTAGAAAACGCTGATCAGCCCCCCACGAGGTCAGACACTAGGCAGCATCTGTCTACGAGAATGAAGATGCCCTGACTTTGCCGTACACCAACCCGGGGCCGGCATTTCTCTTTGTCACCTCATAGAGTGGGTGAATGAAATGAAGAAGGGGACGGCGAGGTTGGCCCAAGGCCCTTCGGTAAGTGGGTAGCCCCGGTGGATCTCTCTGGTCCTGCCTGGACCCAGAGGGGTGGACTCCAGCCTGGGTTCCTGAGAAGGGCTGGTCCCCGGAAACAGGGGGCAGAGTCGGAAGGGAAGCCTCAGCGGGCATGTCGGGAGGCTGTGGAGTGGACCAGGGGGAGGCTGACTCTTGGCAAAATTCACCCGCTCGTGCAGCTTTCTTCTGTACCACGTGCCAGTGACACACAGGACACCGTGCTGCCCCCTGCATCACCCCATAGCCAGCTCTTCCTGCTTGGGAGGAGCTTCTATTAATTAACAGCTGGATAACAACAACGATAATAAATAACAAGTCCACGTGTGTAACATTCTATACCTACAAAGCATTTTCACCTGCAGTGCCTGGTTTCTTAGGCACAATTTCCCGAGGCAGGAGGAGTGGGCAGGTGATCATTTCCTAGGGAGAGTCTCTAAGGCTCAGAGAAGTCAGACTCAAACATATTCTTCCTGCCCTGCATACCAACACTCTTTATTTTAATAATGATGGTTTCAAGCCAGAAGTAGACTGTATTCATGGGAGGGAGAGGAAAACAGTGAAAGCACTGTAGGTGAGATATAAGGTTTTATTTCCCCAGCAGTGACCAGGAGTTCCCTCCCCCTGACATGGCACCCAGCACCCCTTCCTGGCCCACTTCAGGTGAGGCTTGCTGCTCTCCTAAGTCTCCGTGCCCAGCAGCTGTGGCTTCCCCGTGTCGTGTCCCCTCCCGCTATCCCCTCCTGCAAAAATTCTCTGCTGGCTTTTCGCTCTCCGCCGGTCCTCTGTGTGTGGCCTCAGGAGGAAGCCACGGCACTGAGCCACGTGGGAGGAATGACCCCTCCCAGTGAGACAGGCTGGGACCTGGGACCCTTTGCTGCAGTGCTTGTCCCTGGACAAATGTCTCCTCCAGCAACAGAATACAGAGACACTATAAGGGACTAAAGTAACTGGGGCACGTTATGGACAACAAGGTACAAAAAGACCAAAAACCCAACCGCCGCTTCTGAGGAGCTGGAAGCAAAAGCCGGGTCCTGAGCACGATCCCTGCGCACGGCACCACCGAGGGGGTGGGCACACCACCTAAGCCCCTCCTCCAGTCCGACCGCTGGACACACCCCTACCCTCACCCCACTTAAGGAATCAGCTCGCCCCCCCATCAGAGAGCAAGCAAGGGCAGCTGGTGTTTGTTCTCACCCCCTCTACTGCAGCAGAGACCCCAATCAGGCCTTGCCTGAATTTCTTTTTTGTTTGTTTCTTTGCGGTACTCGGGCCTCTCACTGTTGTGGCCTCTCCCGTTGCGGAGCACAGGCTCCGGACGCGCAGGCGCAGCGGCCACGGCTCACGGGCCCAGCCGCTCCGCGGCACATGGGATCCTCCCGGACCGGGGCACGAACCCCGCGTCCCCTACATCGGCAGGTGAACTCCCAACCACTGCGCCACCAGGGAAGCCCTGCCTGAATTTCTTGTCTGGCCTCTTGTCAGTTTCTGTTGATTAAGAAGGCCAAGAACCCTGGTCAGTAACACCAGGCTCTGAGGCACCCGGGAGGGTAGGTCAGAGGAAGGTCACGTTCCGGCCACAGGCTTGCGCAAAATACAGTGTCCTGGGCCTGTGGCATGGACCTGACCCCCTGCTGATCGAAGGTGGAATGTGAGGGTGAATCTTTCCCCACCACCAAGAAGAGGGGGCACAAGAGACCCTCACGTCTGTGTTAGGTACCCAGGGAATGACTGAGGTTGACAATTCCCCTGATGCTCTAAGATAGGAGGCAGAATTCGACAACAGTCAGGAAAATGGCAGGTGCCGGGTGGAGCCTGCAAAGTCAGGTGGGGTTGGGAGAGTAGAGTGGGGAGTGTTGAAGTACTTAAAAAACCCTTGACGTTGTATTTTACATTGAGAGACGCTCGGAAAATAGCAACAACTGTATTCGTTTCCTAGAGCTGAAGTAATAAATGACCACAAACTGGGTGGCTTAAAAAACCAGAACTCTCTTGTCCTCCGGTTCTGGAGGCCAGAAGTCCAAAGTCACGCCGTCAGCAGGGCCACGCTCCCTCCGATGGCTCTGGTGGAGGACCCTCCCTCACCTCTTCCTAGCTTCTGCTGGAGTGTTCTTTGTTTGCAGACGCATCACTGCAATCTGTGCCTCTCCGGTCACATGGCATTTTCCCCGTGTGTCTCTGTGTCCAAATCTCTCTCTCTTTTCTCTTATAAAAACACCAGCCACTGGATTAGGCCCATCCTAATCCAGTATGACCTCGTTTTAACTTGATTCCATCTGCAAAGACCGCCTTTCCAAATAAGGTCACATTCACAAGTCCTGGGGCTTAGGAGGTCAACATAGCTTTTTAGGGGGACACAGTTCAACAGAAAGTTTTCTGAGTGTCCAAGCACAGTGAGGAGTGCAAAGGGGCAGTTTCAAACGTGGGAAATCAGACTGGAGATTTTAGTGAAGAAAAGGATGAGAGGTATTAGCCGCAGACAAGAAAAAGCAAACATACGCTGTGAGTTCATGTTAAGTTCAGGGATGGGTGATGATGAACCAGAACATGAATACATTGTGTTTTAGGACTCGCCACAGTTGCCTAAAGTGTGTCTCAAGAATCTTGACATCTGTAGCAATATGATTATTAACGCAGGCAGATAGACATAGTCTCGTAAAAAATAATTTGCTAGCAAGACAGTCCTTATCGCTTGACGTTGAACGGAAGAAACAACGGAGGAAAATCCATCACTCGTGATGGTGAAAAGGGCATTTAATCGGATTGAAAGTCCTGTGTTTCAGACTGCTTACTTGGCTAAACACAGCACTTTCATTCACTAGATTATATATTCAGCTTCCTTAAAAGTAAGATACAGAAACTTTAGCAGAATCCAAATAAGTGAAGTGCTTTTCCATTTAAGTGACTTATTTTGTCATTTCCATTTAACTGAAAGCAAATTGCCTTCTTCAGTAGAGACTCCTATTTCTGATTTCAGATTCTCCTTTCTGAAAGAGAGAGCTGAAATTCTTTTGAGTGCAGTTGTGAAGAGAGTTCCTTTCAAAGGCACAGAATGATGGATGACTAGGGGATGTATTCTGAAAACAGTGATGAGCTGCCACGGGATGTGGCAGCCGTCGGGCTGTAGGGAGTGGGAGAGGGGACAAAGGGGGGGTCATAGAACGTGGGTGCTCAGGAGAGGCTGGGTGAATGAATGAGCGGTAATGCAGTGCACGCGGTTGCAGGTGCTCTTGCTGGAAATGGAGAAGGCAGGAGAAATGGACTGCACCAGAAAGGGGTAGAAGAAGTGAGCCTCATTTTGGAGATCCCGATCTTGAGTCTCCTGAAAGACGGCTCCAGGAGGGGGAAAAGCAAGGCCAGGGCTCAGGAGCGAGGTCAGCATGGAATTCTAGTTTGGGAGGCATTCACATGGAAGTAATAGTTGAAATGATAGATTTGCTGAAATTGTTGAGGGAGTTTGTACACGGAGAGAAAAGAAGTGGGCTGAACACAGACCAGTGGAAACTGTCCACATTTAGGGGATGGTAGGGAAAGTGGGGGGTCAGAGGGGAAGGATGAGATGGGGTGAAGAGTGGTATCTGGGCTAGAGCCCTGCCAGTGGCAAGCAACCCAGACAAGGTGTCCAAGTCCTGGAGATCAGACATAGCTCTCGGGCCCCCCATGAGGACAGGGCTTGGGGATGTCCCCAGCTGCAGAAAGGGAGGGAGGACAGGGATGGGAGAGCAGGGGATTCTCAGTATCCTGCAGGTCTGCGAGAACTGAGTTAAAGCAGGGTTTGGTACCCCAGGCGTGGCTGCTGCCGGGAGGCAGGAATCAGATGCTTGGGATGATGGTTGAAGGCATCATGCTGGATGGAAACTGGTGAGAGGAAGGCACGTGGTCAGTCTTGGAAGAAATTCAAGCAGCAGATTTGACTGTCTAGAGTCAGATCTGTGTTCCAAAACCAGCTCTACTGTGTTTGTGACCTTGGACAATTTATTGATAGTTCAATTAGCTGGCATTTAGTTTCCTCATCTGCAAAATGACGACACAGTATGAAATGGCATTGACCATGAGGAAGTATGTAAAGGGCCTAGGCAAGGACAGAGTGGGTGCTCAGTGGACGTTAGCTGTTAGCAACAGCAGTCTCAGTCGCACTCACATGGCCATGAAGGTAAGACTTGGGTGGAGGTTGTATCAGTCAGGCTGGACTGGGATATGCTGCAGTAACAAACAACCCCAAACCTCAGTGACTTACAATAACAAAGGTCTATTTTTCACTCCAGCGGCAGGTGCATCATGGGTTGGTTGTGGCTCTACCTACGTCATCTTCATTCTGGACCCCAAGCCTCTGGTGGTCATGGTGGAAGCGGGAAAAGAGCGCTTGGCAAAGAGCATGGTGGCTTTTACAGCTTCTGCCCTGAAGTAGCACATGTCACTTTGGCTCACATTTCACTGGCCGCTGTCGCGTGGCACTGCCTGAATTCAACACAGCAGGGAAGATCTTCTCTTAGATAGGGGCACCTGGTGTTGGTAAACAGTGATTCAGTTAACTGCAGAGGGAGCCTAGTCAGTGGAACTAGGGGAGCTTGGCCACCTGGGTAAATCAGTAACTCGATTTTTAAGCCAGGGACACAGAATCAGAGCAGGGCCAGGAGGATTGTCCCCTAAACCTGGAAAGGGCCACGCCCGGGATGGGACAAGAAGAGGATGAGACAGGCATGGTGAGGCTTGAACAATTCTCTGCAGGAAGGAGGATGACCGAGATAGAGAAGGAAGAGTGGACAGAAATGATGCGATAACCTGACCGAAACTCCCACTGGCTCGACAGCCCAGGCACGTTCCCTGACAGGCTGGCATTTGTGTTGTGTGCCCAGGAGGCCAGGCCCCAGGTGGAGGAGAACCGTGGAAGCTGTGCAGCTCGGGCACCTGCTTCTGTTCTCGAAATCATCCTTGCCTCCTCAGGGAAGTTCCATCCTTTGTCAGCCTTCGGTTCTTGGCCTGTCTTGGGTCAATACCAGTTCATATCTTCTACCTTCAAGGGCCCGTGCAAACAAGTGCACACATTTTTTTTTTTTTTTTGTGGTACGCGGGCCTCTTACTGTCGTGGCCTCTCCCATTGCGGAGCACAGGCTCCGGACGCGCAGGCTCAGCGGCCACGGCTCACGGGCCCAGCCGCTCTGCGGCACGTGGGATCTTCCCGGACCGGGGCACGAACCCGCGTCCCCTGCATCGGCAGGCGGATTCTCAACCACTGCGCCACCAGGGAAGCCCAAGTGCACACATTTTAAATAGAATGGTCATGTCAGGTTAGGAGGGAGAAGGGGATGGGAGTGTGGAAAAGGGATAAAGGGCATTAATGAATTGAACAAGAGCGGCCCCTCCCCCGGGCTGCGCTGGCGGTACCCCCTGAGCCGAGTAATGTGATTAACTCAGCCCTGTGCACCTGAGCTCCAAAAGGAATGGATGGATGGAGGGAGGGATGGATGGATGGATATCTTTGCCGTCCACTCCTCTCTTCCCGAAGTATTTCATGTTTCACCCAAAAGATCTTGTTCGCGCTTCAAAGACTTGGGGAGCAAGCCTGTTTGCTTTGCTTTTGCTGCTACCGCTGTTTTGGCCACCAGTCTCGTCAAGCTTTGGTTGTGTGTGGTGTGCAGGGCACGTGCTAAGTTTGTGCTCCTGGCTCTTCAGAATTGGCAGTTGGTTAGTTTTTGTTGTTGTTGTTTTTATCTTTCTGTAGCCTTTGCCCCAACTGCGCATGCGTGCAGTTATTTTTAGTCCCTTAGAGTTTCTTTGTATTTTGTTGCTAGAGGAGAGTTTGTCCAGGTGCAAGCACTGCAGTAAAGGGTCCCAGGTCCCAGGTCTGTCTCAGACTTGTTCTGGGACTTACCTGAAGGATGGGATTGGGGCGGCCAAGAGGAAAGAGGCAGCCCTGTGAATGGGAGGACTGACCAGCAAGGGCCTCCAGTGGAGACGGTGTTTACAGACATCAGCCCCCGGGCTTCCCTGATGGCGCAGTGGTTGAGAGTCCGCCTGCCGATGCGGGGGACGCGGGTTCGTGCCCCGGTCCGGGAGGATCCCACGTGCCGCGGAGCGGCTGGGCCCGTGAGCCGTGGCCGCTGCGCCTGCGCGTCCGGAGCCTGTGCTCCGCAACGGGAGAGGCCACAGCGGTGAGAGGCCCGCGTACCGCAAAAACCCACAAAAACAAAAACAAAAACACACATCAGCCCCAAGGGGGAACATGAAGGGGGCAGATGTACTAACCTACTTAATCACTGGGATAGTTACACTTCACTTGATGAATTCAACACGCAGGAACTGTGTGCATTTGCTCTGGGACAGGTGTAAATAAAACACAGTGGAGACAGATCAGTAACAAGAAGGCTGACCGCCGGGGTCCCAGGTGCTCTGAGGCGCGCCCCTCACGTGGACGGGCCGGGGAGGGCATGAGAAGGAGTCTGAGGGCTTTTCCCAAGGAAGCCACATTTCCAGGGACGCAGGACGGGGAGCAGGGATGCATACAGCCTGTGCCAGCAGGCAGTGGGCGAGGGTGGCATCCAGTGCCTGACAGATTAGAGCAGAGAGCGGGTGTGGGGCGGGGTCCTGAAGGACCTCGAGAGGCCAGAAAGACCCTGAGGCTGTGTCCCAACAGCTGGGGGGCCGCTGGACAGGCTCAAGCTGGGGAGGGACCTGGTCCCCTCAGCAGTTCATTTCTTCCTGTTGCTGCTTGAGAGACTGGAGTGGGCTCGGTGGCAGCTCCCGAGAGAGACGTATCCATGTGACCGTGACGTTATTTGGGAAGAGGGCCTTTGCAAATGGAACGCAATTAAGGATCTCAAGGTGAGATCATCCTGGATTGGGGTGAGGCCTAAATCCGCTGACAGTATCCTAAGAGAAGAGGGGGGAGAAGGCAGAATCGGGGAGGGGGGCAGTGGCGCATGTGAAGATGGGGCAGAGATTGGAGGCCTGCAGTCCCCAAGCCATGAGTGCCTGCAGCCGCCAGAAACTGGAAGAGGCAGGAAGGATCCTCGCCTGGAGCCCTTGGAGAGACTCTGGCCCCTCGAAGTATAAGTCCGGTATATATAGAGATATATTTCTGTTGTTTTCAAGTCACCCAGTTTGAGGTAATTGTTACAGCAGGCCTAGGGAACGGATGCAGTTGGTCTCTCCAAGATAACCATCTTCACGTGTTGCCCCTCTCCGAGGCCTGGCGCTCAGAATCCTCCGCTGTGTGCAGGACGCGGCCCCTCCTGTCCCACCCTTTTCCCTGGGCCTCCTCTGCACGGGCTCTCCAGCACCAGCTCCAGCCACCATCTGCAGCTCCACTTGCTGCTGGGCCTTTGCCTTGACCGTTTCTTCAGCCCAAGCATCCCTCTCCACTCCGCCCCCAACTTGCCCCCCCTGCCAAATCTTGCTCTGTCTGGAGAACTCCTGATGACCCCTCTGATCTCAGCTTGGCTGTCACCTCCTCCAGGAAGCCCTCCTCCCCCTCCTAGCCTGCCAGAGCATTAGCCACAATGAAATGGCCCGTTTCTGAGTCAGTTTTCAGAAAAATGGTATTTGCTCACACTCCTCAGGACACAGCCCAGTGTCAGCTACACAGAGGGCACCCAGTTATTATGATAGGTTGATGAACGGGGCAGCCATGGGGCGGGGCGGGGCCTGGGGCCATCGTCTGAGTTGGATGTAATAGTCCTGGAGGTGGAGAAGAGGGTGAAGGACACCCCTGTGATGTTGGCTTGCAGCTGGGCGGGGCGTGGGGTCACAGAGACAGGGAGTGCAGGGTTGCAGTGAGCGACTGAGTTGGGGCCCCTCAACCCGGCATTCAGAGAGCCCTTAACTTCCGCACAGTGGGGGGCTGTTATTTATCTTATTGAAGTAGAGTTGATTTACAATGTTGTGTTAGTTTCAGGTGTATAGCAAAGTGATTCAGTTGTGTATATGTGTGTATATATATGTGTATATATATATATGTATATATATGTGTGTATATATATATATATATATGTTATTTTCCACGATAGGTTATTATAAGATACTGAATAGAATTCCCTGTGCTATACAGTAGGACCTCGTTGTTCATCTATCTTATACATAGTAGTGTGTATCTATTAATCCCAAACTCCTAATTTATCCCTCCCCACCCTTTTCCCCTTCGGTAACCATAAGTTTGTTCTCTCTGTCCGTGAGTCTGTTTCTGTTTCATAAATACATTCACTTGTATCTTTTTTTTTAAGATTCTACATGTAAGTGATATCATATGATATTTGTCTTTCTCTGTCTGACTTCCTTCACTTAGTATGATAATCTCTAGGTCCATGCATGTTACTGCAAATGGCATTATTTCTTTTTTATGGCTGAGTAATATTCCATTGTATATATGTACCACATCTTCTTTATCCATTCACCTGTCGATGGACACTTAGGTTGCTTCCATCTCCTGGCTATTGCAAATAGAGCTGCAGTGAACACTGGGGGATATGTCTCTTTTCGAATTAGAGTTTTCGTCTTTTCTGGATATATGCCGATTGTTTTTGACTGGGAGAGTAGGTGGGGTCAGCTCCGCTCAGAAGTGGATCGCTTCCTGTAAAGATGCCAGAACCACGATGCGTCTTCCACCGTGAGACTGAGAGGCAGGCAGCTCGTGTCACAGATTAGGAAATGTACCAGCAGAGGGGCCATTCCTGGCCCACAGGCAGTGACAGACAACGTGCCGGGTCTTAATGGGTGAAACCAATGCTCCCAAGCTCCAGCGAGTCAGGAACCCATAAACTCTGAGGAACTGCGAGCTGTCCAAGGGTGGACAAAATGTCAAGTCCCATGAGTGTCCTGGATGGCAGTGCAGAGAATGCCCTTTGCTCATCTTAAACGTGGTCACGGCTTCCCCGATGGCCCCGGAACTTGCTACAGGCTTTGGCTGACTTGTCCCCTGGCTGGGAGCAGTCACTGCTAGAGCCTGACTCCTTGGATGGACCCTGAAGGAGCTGGGTCTTTTGGGGAAACGGGTAACAGCAAGTAGAGAGAGGTCTCTGATGAGCTGCGATGTTCCTATGGTCTGTCTATGAATTCATAAATACATTTTTGCTTTAAGAATATAACTTTTTCACATACATACAATGAAATATTCAGCCTTCAAAAGGGAGGAAATTCTGACATACGCTATAATATGGATGAAGCTTGAGGACACTGTGCTATGAAATAAGCCAGATGTAAAAGGACAAATACTGGACGATTCCACTCGTAGGAGGTCCCGGGAGTGATCAGGTAGTAGAAGGATTGTTGCCAGGGGCTGCGGGGAGGAGGGGAGGGGGAGGTAGTGTTTAATGGGTGCAGAGTCTCAGCGTTGCAAGATGAAAAGCGTTCTGGAGGCGGGTGACGGTGATGGTAGCACAACAGTGTGAATGTACTTAATACCACTTAAAAATGGTCCAAATGGTAAAATTTGATGTTAGGTGTATTTTACCACAATAAAGGAAATTGGAGGGCTTCCCTGGTGGCGCAGTGGTTGGGAGTCCGCCTGCCGATGCGGGGGACGCGGGTTCGTGCCCCGGTCCGGGAAGATCCCACGTGCCGCGGAGCAACTGGGCCCGTGAGCCGTGGCCGCCGAGCCTGCGCGTCCGGAGCCTGTGCTCCGCAACGGGAGAGGCCGCGACGGTGAGAGGCCCGCGTACCGCAAAAAAAAAAGAAAGAAAGAAAGAAAGAAAATTGGAAAAAAAATATGGATGTCTTCAGGAAGAGCTAGAGTGTGCACATTTCTACAAAACACTTACCAGATTTCTTTGACAAATGAAGGCGAGAGAAAAATCACTTTGAGCGATTGGGAAAAGAGAGACCAACAGACTCTCTCTAAAGTGTGCATGAGAAAGAGTCCTTCCCATGAAGATGGAGAGGAAGGGAAAGAGCTGCTGGGCTGGGGACAGAGGGGTGAGGGGAGACAAATGTGCTAGAACCGTCAGGGAACACATACCCACTCACGGTTCAGAGGTGGGGAGTTAATACTGAGTGATTTCTCTCCACGGACTATTTATAATTCCTGGCATTCACATCTATGCTTAGGTTAACTACTTATTATTATGTTATCATTATTTATTATTAGAACTATTGGATCAGCTGGGTCGAGCTCTCATTCCATGCTGTGGGCTTGGATGTTCTCAGGGATTCCCCGTGTGTACTTCGTGGTGTCTGGAGCAAGGACCCCCTTGAGGTATGGTTCTGGGCCCTTCTTACAATCATAGTCTGTCAGCGTCTCCAGTAAAACTTCCTGGGGTCATGGAAATGTCCTCCAATGTGCGCTGTTCAATAGGGTGGCCACTGAACACTTGACACGGGGCTAGTGCGACTTAGGAACTGAATTTTGAATGTAAGTCCAAGTAGCCACGTGGCTACCATTTTGAACAGCACAGGCTAGATTCTAGGTCCCAGAGTCGGGGTTGCCACACAGTTCCCTGCCTTCTGGACGGGGCTGGAACCCTCCAGAGGGCCTGGCCTGGCTATTATCTGTTACATGGGCCACAGTGAGTCCTGGTTCCTTCTTGGAAGTTGATGTTTGATTCTGTGGGATGGGATCATTGCAAGGAGGTGGCAGGTTCTAAGGCATCCTTTTAAAACTGGATTCTGCAAGAGAATTAGACCCCAGAGAATACAGTGGGAGCGCTTGTTCCCTTAATGTTCCCAAGAGCAGCGCGTGTCTAGAACCGCTCTAGGTACCTGTGGGAAAAGTGAACTGATTATGCTCAGTGGGTGTCTCAGGACCTTAGGGCTCTGGAACTGCGGTTGAGAAAGACTGACCTAAAGAGACTTCTCTAAAAAGAAAAAAGGATGCACTGAATCTCAGCCTTCTCATTCCTTCCGAAGACATTTCTCCCAGACCTACAGAAATACCACAGGTATCAGAATAGAGTGAGAGCCTGTGGTGTGTCCAAGGCCTTGCCTGATGAATCTCTGGTATTTAAAAACAAAAAAAAAAGCCTTTCGTCATCCAAGGAAGCAGTTCTAGCCAAACGCCAAGCCATGACCAACCTTGTTTTCTTTACCGTCCTCCTCCCCGTCACTCCCTCCCCATCACCGACTCCAGAACACTAGAAAGGACCTGATTTCCTGGCTGATCATGCTACGTACCACATATGAGGGCAAGGGCAAACACAAGCTTTTAAGAGCTCACAAGTACAGACAGATACACAGAACGTAGGTTATGCTTCGCATATAAAACCTATTCCTGAGAACGTATGTGTAAATCAACTCACAACTTTAAGACAATACATAGCTTACATTGTTAATAGAATATAGAAAAGCATAAGAAAGAAAAGAAGTCTATATATATATATGTATATATACACACTCACAAACACACATGTATGTGTATCTCTACATGAGATTCAGACAATATAGAAATAGAAAGTCAAAAATATGAAGGAAAAGTCAAAGCCTCTTTCCTTTCTTTATCAGGTCTCTCTTCAACAAGGTTACTACTGTCAACTTGCCTTGATTCCTTCCAGAAATTAAAGAAATACACCTATATGTGTCAGTGTTAATGTCAGTGCTCACACGCTCACATGTACACAATTTATAGAGGGGTCAAAATATACAGACGTACTATAAATAACAAATGCTGGAGAGGGTGTGGAGAAAAGGGAACCCTCCTACCCTGTTGGTGGGAATGTAAGTTGGTGCAGCCACTATGGAAAACAGTGTGGAGATTCCTCAAAAAGCTAAAAATAGAACTACCATATGATCCAGCAATCCCACTCCTGGGCATATATCCAGACAAAACTCTAATTCTAAAAGATACATGCACCCCAATGTTCATAGCAGCACGATTCACGATAGCCAAGACAAGGAAACAACCTTAATGTCCATCGACAGAGGAATGGATAAAGAAGATGTGGTGTATATACAGAATGGAATATTATTCAGCCATAAAAAGGAATGAAATAATGCCATTTGCAGCAACATGGATGGACCTAGAGATGATCATACTAATTAAAGTAATTCAGACAAAGACAAATACTATATGATTCCACTTATATGTAGAATCTAAAATATGAAACAAATGAACCTATCTATGAAACAGAAAGAGACTCACAGATATAGAGAACAGACTTGTGGCTGCCAAGGGGGTTGGTGGGGAAGGGATGGAGTGGGAGTTTGGGATTAGCGGATCCTACTGTAGAGCACAGGGAACTATATTCATATCCTGTGATAAACCACAATGAAAAAGAATATGAATAAGAATGTGTATATGTTTAACTGAACCACTTTGCCGTACAGCAGAAATTGACACAACATTGTAAATCAACTATACTTCAACAACAAAAAAAGATACAGACATATAGACTGGCTTTTTCACATATGTGTGGTCTCAGCACATACAGATACACCTCCTTCTTTGTCCTGACTGCATAGTATTCCATTGTATGGGGTTATGGGTTGCATTGTATCTTCCCCCCAAAAGATATGTTGGAGTCCCAACTCCTAGTAACTTAGAACGTGACCTCATTTGAAGACAGGGTCTTCACAGAGACAGTCAAGTCAAAGTGAGGTCATGAGGGTGGGGCCCTAATCCAAAATGACTGGTGTCCTTATAAAAAGGGGAAATTTGAACAGAGACACACACAGAAGGAAGAGACTATGAAGAGGCCCAGGGAGAAGACCAACATTTACAAGAGGACTAGATGACATCCTTCCCTCATGGCCCTCACAGTGAGGTCATGAGTGCAAGACGAATCTTTCGGTTGCAAGTGACAGAAGCTCCACTTGGACTAGCCTAAAGGAAAAGGAAATTAATTTTAAGGTTATTCTGCTGCCAGGATTTCCGGATAGCTAAGCTTCAGGGAGAATTGGGACCTGGCGCCTAGACACCATCCAAACACACTCCCTCTGCTTTAGTGCTGCTCCTCTCTGCATATTTGACCAATCCACCCCCACCCACCTTCTTCTTCTTTTTTTTTTTTTTTTTGGCTGCATTGGGTCTTCATTGCTGTGCGTGGGCTTTCTCTAGTTGTGGTGAGCACGGGCTACTCTTCGTTGAGGTGCACGGGCTTCTCATTGCGGTGGCTTCTCTTGTTGCGGAGCACAGGCTCTAGATGTGTGGGCTTCAGTAGTTGTGGCACACGGGCTTAGTTGCTCCATGGCATGTGTGATCTTCCAGGACCAGGGCTTGAACCTGCGTCCCCTGCATTGGCAGGTGGATTCTTAACCACTACGCCACCAAGGAAGTCCCATAGCCCCCTTCTTGAGATCAGCTTTCCCCACTTTTGTGGCCAAGATGGAGCCTGGTTTTGAAAGGACTGTCATGATGGCCAACATTAAAAAGTCGATAAATAACAAACGCTGGAGAGGGTGTGGAGAAAAGGGAACCCCTCCTACACTGTTGGTGGGAATGTAAATTGGTGCAGCCACTACGGAGAACAGTATGGAGGTTCCTTAAAAATCTAAAAGTAGAATTGCCATATGATCCAGGAATCCCACTCCAGGGCATATATCCAGACAAAACTACTATTCAAAAAGATACATGTACCCCTATGTTCACAGCAGCACTATTCACGATAGCCACGACATGGAAGCAACCTAACTGTCCATCGACAGAGGAATGGATAAAGAAGATGTGGTGTATATACAGAATGGAATATTATTCAGCCATAAAAAAGAATGAAATAATGCCATTTGCAGCAACATGGACGGAGCTAGAGACGATCATACTAACTGAAGCAAGTCAGGCAAAGAAAGACAAATAACATATGATATCGCTTACACGTGGAATCTAAAATATGGCACAAATGAACTTACTTACGAGATAGAAAAATACTCCCAGACATAGAGAACTGACGGTTACCAAAGGTGAAAGAAGCGGGGGGCATAAATTAGGAATATGGAATTAGCAGATACAAACCACTATATATATAAAATAGGCAAACACCAAGGTCCTACTGTGTAGCCCAGGGAACTATAGTCTATCCTGTAATAAATCATAATGGAAAGGAATAGGAAAAAGAATAGATATATAGATGTATAACTGAATCATTTTGCTGTACCCCAGAAACTAACACAACATTGTCAATTAAAGTATACTTCGATTTAAAAAAAGAAAGAAAGAAAGGATTCTGATGGGCTCAGCTGGGCTCAGGCTGCTAGCCCAGGACCTACCCAGAGCTGCATCACCATATACTAACCAGAGAAACCTCTGGAACCCTCTGGATGGCAGGCGTGGTGCGATGGGAGGGGTCGCTTGCTGGCAGAGGAGGTTCTGAGCAGACAGTCGCCAGGGGGCTCCTCTCTGTTTCCGTCGAAGCTTTTCCTGGAAGGGGAATTTCAGCAGTGCCATCATTTGGAAAAGACCTAAGGCTTCAGCCTACCCACACTGAGGGCCCTGACCAGCTCCTCCGACCCAAGCAGAGGTGCCTTTGTCTTTCTGGAGCCCAGTGTGTGCCCCCCCCACCCCCCGCCCGGGCCTGTGCGGCTGTGTCACCCTTCCAGGCAGAAGTGGAAAGCCGCAGAAACAACTGTCAAAACAAGGCCGGCCTCTGCCTGCAGGAAAATCCGGGCTGTGGCAGAGGCTCCGCGCCTGCCAAGCAAAATACCAGTTGGGAGACGTCGCTGGCGTACAATTTAAAAAATAACTTGACTAGCACTTGAGGTTATTTAGAAAAATACCTTCGGTCACGTGGTTTCCAGAATGTTATGTGAGATGAATCATCCGTACCCAGCCCAGAGCGGATTTAATTACACTCCCCTCCCCTGCTGCTTCTTTTAAAACTTGACCTTCTTTTCTGGTTGCTATTCAAATTCGGCAAAATATCAACTTGATTTTTTTTCGAAGCCCAGGGGGAATCTTTCTATAGCTGAGCGGATTCAGGCAGGAAGAAGGGACCCAGCACACAGGGAGGAGCCTTGCGGGACGGTTCCGACAGCAGATTACCTTTCATTAATGGGAAAATGGCATTTACCTGTGAGGGCTATAAAATAATCCGGCCCCCAAACTGTACTCAGCTTGAAAGCAAAACCAGACATCTAAGGTGTCACACACAGAATAGTTTTTGAGTAACCTGAGAAGATCGTGCCAGCCAGGCAGCCTTGGTGTCTCTGTCGCTAAGTGAGGGTCACTGTTCACACCCAACCCTGGGGTTTGGGAGGAGATAGAAACAAGGTGAGTTTTGCTTTACTAAATCCAGGTGTCCTTTGCTCATCTGCGGTGTTGTGTTTGGAGAACCACTCCTGCCCGGGAGGATTCCTCTCTAGCAAGCTCCCAGGGCAAGGGGGCCCGGGCCTGCCTTAGGGCTGACGTGTCCAGTGGGTTAAAAAACGTCCCGCACCTCCCAGTCCTCAGGCAGCTGCTTCTTCCAAGATCTTGGATCCTGGTGGCTCAGTGTGGGTTCTGGGATGACGGATCCACTGCCCCGTCGCAGCTCTGGGACCAGAAACAAGCGACATAGAGTCTCTGCCTCTGAGTCTCCTCATTGGATAAACAGGGATCATCACAGGAGTCCCCAGGCCATAGAGCTCTTGCGCCGATTAAACGAGATCGTCCAGGTGGCTGTGGCACAAACCAGGGGTTCAGCGCGCGGGGGTCTGGTCTGTAATGTCCACAGCGCTTGGCTCAGACCAGAACCAAACAAGACTGGCAATTCAGCAGAAGGCAGCGTCTTGCAGTCATGAATTACACTATCATTTCAGGACTGTCACATGCTTTCTACTTTGCAGTGCTGTCACCTCTGGTGCCTCGTTTTATCTCCCGGTGGCCCCGTGAGACAGGCGGGGCCTAGTCTGTGGGGAAAGCAGCTGAGGCTCAGATGAAGTTCATGGCACATCCGGGCCAAGGGCAGAGCCAGCCCGGCCTGGCACCTGGGACAGCGTGATTGACAGTCCCGGCCTCACCAGCCACAGGACAGGGTAGCCGCTGGGTGTGCAGGGCAAGGGCCCCACCCAGAGCGAACGCCCAGTGAACACCTTCCCTGCCGTTGCACCTGCTCCTAAGGCCTGGCCTAGGCCTCTCAGCTGAGTCACACTCAAGAAGTTAGAAATCAACCGCCACAGTTCGTTATTTTGGTTATTTCTATCTCAAGGACCAGAAGGGGCTGAGTGTGTGATTTTAATAGACGGCCTCCGTCGTGAGGCCAGGATCTGGGCCAGAGCCAGAAGGAAACACTGGGGTAAGAACTCGGGCAAGTCTGTGAACCCTCCACGCCTCAGTCCCCTGATCCATAAGCAGCATCAATAACCCTCAAGTAGCAAGGGTTTCACGCAATGAGAAAACGGAGGCTTGACAACGCCTGTTATTACTGTTCTTTCTCAAGCTGCTTTTTGGTTTCTGGAGGTCAAATGGTTTCCAGCTCTGACTGCGAAGCAAACGTTGCAGTGCTTGATACCCAGTTGGGCAAGGTTTCCCCCTCATGTTCTTTATGTTCCAGATTAGTCATTAGATCCGACAAGACGCTGACCCCGAAGAACCACAGGAAGAGAGGGCAACTGGGAGTTGATCAAAACCGGCCGCATGGCACAGGGAGATCAGCTCGGGGCTTTGCGACCACCTAGAGGGGACGGATAGGGAAGGTGGGAGGGAGACGCAAGAGGGAGGGGATATGGGGATATATGTATGCCTATAGCTGCCTCACTTTGTTATGCAGCAGAAACTAACACACCATTGTAAAGCAATTATACTCCAATAAAGATGTTTTTTTAAAAAAAACCCCAAAAACCTATTCCTGGACACAGGGAACTATAGTGAATATTCAGCAAAAACCTATAAAGAAAAGAATCTGAAAAAAGAATAGATTTATATATATATTCTTTGCTGTATACCTGAAACACACACAACATTGTAAATCAACTGTACTTCAATAAAAAAGTAAACAAAGGGGAAAAAAATCACAAACCATTCCTAGGGGTGAGCAGCTCAGAGGCTATGGGCCAGGCCGACCTTCAGAACAAGGGTAAAAGAGCAGCCGACACGCGAGACGGTGACCGTGGGTGACTGTCAGCCCTGGAGGACCCAGACCCTTCCATCCTTTCCTGGACCTGCATCCCAGACCCTTTCTCGCCAGGTGTCACCCCTCCCTCCCGCCCTCCTTCCAAGAAGGGAGCCTACAAGGAGACCCATGCTCCCCGGAAGGTTATTTCTGGCTCTGGGACTGAAAACTGTTTCTTTAGTTATTTTGGATAGGCTACGCAGAAAACCGAGAATTTGAAGTCAGATGAACAAAACCAAGCAAGGGCGTCTGCTGTGTTCTGAGTAATTTTTATAGTCACAACCAAGGCAGGTTAGTGAGTACACGCCCCACGGACCTCCCAGTTTCCCCACTCCCTTCCCCCACCCCCACCTCCCAGTTCATTCTCCTCTCCATCACCCCCTGCCCCCGGCGTGGGATCAATCCCATCTCCCCACCCCCAAGAGGGCCTTGGACCATGTACCCCGAAACTCCTGTAACACAGGCAATTTTCACACAATTCAGTTAGAAACAAATGAAGCTAGAAATAAGGGAGGGGGTGACCAGGGACGGCCTACGTGTCACAGCAGAGGCCGAGGGGCCTGCGGTGAGGGAGGTGGGGTGGGTACGCTCCCGAGAGACAGGCTGGCCGCTAGTGCAGGCCCTTCAGGCCTTCATTCGTGGATTTTACTCCAGTTTCGATGAAAGGCCTTTGGAAAGTTTTTTTAAATGGTGGTAAAATAGAAACAGCATACAACGTACCTTTACAATCACTTTTAAAAAAAAATAAATTTATTTATTTTTGGCTGCGTTGGGTCTTCGTTGCTGCACGTGGGCTTTTCTCTAGCTGCGGTGAGCGGGGGCTACTCTTCGTTGCGATGCGCGGGCTTCTCATTGCAGTGGCTTCTCTTGTTGCGGAGCACGGGCTCTAGGCGTGCGGGCTTCAGTAGTTGTGGCTCACGGGCTCTAGAGCGCAGGCTCAGTAGTTGTGGCGCGCGGGCTTAGTTGCTCCACGGCGTGTGGGATCCTCCTGGACCAAGGGTTCGAACCTGTGTCCCCTGCATTGGCAGGCAGATTCCTAACCACTACGCCACCAGGGAAGTCCCTATAACCACTTTGAAGAAGAGAATTCACTGGCAGTAAGTACGTTCACATTATTGTGCAACTGTTACCACCATCCACCTCTGGAAATTTTTTCATCTTTTTCTTTTTTCCCAAGTATTAGCCTTCTTTTTTAAAAAAAAAAAAAAAACTTTTTATTTTATGTTGAAGTATAGCCGACTAACAATGTTGTGATAGTTTCGGGAGCGCAGCAAAGCGACTCAGCCAGACATCCATATGTACCCATTCTCCCCCAAACTCCCCTCCTATCCAGGCTGCCACATAACCTTTAGCAGAAGAACTTTCTTCATCTTGTAAAACTGAAACTCTGTCCCCATGAAACGCTTGCTCTCCATGTCCCCTCCCCCACCCCCTGGCAACCGCTGTTCTACTTTCCGCCCCTGAATTTTACTTCTGTTGGGATCTCACGTAAGTGGAATCATATAGTAGTTGCCTTTCTGCGTCTGTTATTTCACTCAGCATAATGTCCTCAAGGTTCATCCGTGCAGTAACCTGTGTCAGAATCTCCTTCTTTTTGAAGGCTGAATCACATTCTAGTATACGTACAGACCACACTTTGCTTGTCTACCCATCTGTTGAAGGACGCTTGAGTTGCTTCTACCTCTTGGCTATTGTGAATAAGGCTGCCGTGAACATGGGTGTGCAAATATGTCTTCAAGATCCTGCTTTTAATTCTTTTGGGTCTATACCCAGAAGCGGGATTGCTGGATCATAAGGTAATTCTGTGTTTAACTTTTTGAGGCACCTCCATACTGTTCTCCACAATGGCTGCTGCACCATTTTACATTCCTACCAACAGTGCACAAGTGTTCCAACTTCTCCACGTCCTTGCCAACACTTGTTACTTTCTGTGTTTTTTGTTTCTTATAAGAGCCACCCAATGGGTGTGTCTGAGGAGGGGGGTGGCATGACCTGCTTCGTGTGGGTTTAAAAAAAATATTTATTTATTTACTTGGCTGTGCTGGGTCTTAGTTGCGGCACGTGGGATATTTAGCTGTGGCATGCGGGCTTCTTAGTTGCAGCATGTGAACTCTTAGCTGTGGCGTGCAGGATCTAGTTCCCCCACCAGGGATGGAACCCCGGCTCCCTGCATTGGGAGCGCGGAGTGTTAGCCGCGGGACCACCAGGGAAGCCCTGCTCTGTGTTTTTAAAGGATCCCTCTGGTTGCCGTGTGAATGAAGTGGACATAACTTAGCATCCCGACCAGGATAATTTTGAGTTTGAAGAGGCATCTGTGATTACGTACGCAGGGACAATGTACAAACTATTACTGTCCCAGTCAATCCAGACACGTGTCACCTATGTTGGGAGGTGAGAGTGAAGAAGCTCTGGAGGCCATGGCAGGGGGGAGGGGTTGGCTCTGGGGGTGGGGCAGGGGGTGGACTGTGTCCGGCTACGGCAGAGGGGATTGAACGCCGAGACTGGGTACGCTGATGGGAGAGGAGCTGAGAAGGCGGGCCGAGGGCGGGGAGGCAGGGAGCCACGACCACTGGACCACAGGCGCTGTCCCCTGACTGTGCCCAAGGCTCCCTGCCCCCAGCCCACCGGCCTCCGATGGCTTGGGGAAGTGTGGGAGGGGGGACCCCCGGGGGGCCGAATTCAGGCTCAGACAGAGGACGGTCTCGGTGTGGGGGGGCGGGGCTGGAATCCTCAGCACCTAGTGTGGCCTTGGCGTCCGCAGGGGACAGCAGAACAAAGGAAGATGCTTCTGGAGAACTGCTGTTGCCTGAGGGGGGCCGCCGGAAGGGAGCAGGGTGAGGCGTGGTTGCAGGAGCCCATCTGCTGTTAATCCACGCAGCTGCACGTTTGATTCCGGCGGTTTTCTGTATACTTTTTATTTAACAATAAAATGGTTAAAAAGCAAGGGAAAGAAAGAAAAGGTGTCAAGGGTAGGGGAGAAGGAGGCGAGGACGAAGGTAACGGAAGGTGCAGGCAAGGTGGTCGACAGCACCACACAGGCTAAGGAGTTGGCCCCGACTAAGTGGTCACCAGACCTCTAGATTCCACAGACCATTGATTTTATTTTTTTTAAGTAGGTCTAGGGTGGGAAGGAATGAAAGGGGGCTACCAACTTTATGTTGCTACGTGCGGACACATGCACACATGACTAATCCCATCACCTAGTCCAGTGCTTTTGTTAATGAAAAGACATTTTTTAACATCCCATTAATTAATTAATTAATTAATTATTTTAGGGATTTTATTTTATTTTTTTAACATCCTTATTGGAGTATAATTGTTCTACAATGGTGTGTTAGTTTCTGCTTTATAACAAAGTGAATCAGCTATACATGTACATATACCCCCATATCCCCTCCCTCTTGTGTCTCCCTCCCACCCTCCCTATCCCACCCCTCTAGGTGGTCGCAAAGCCCCGAGCTGATCTCCCTGTGCCATGCGGCTGCTTCCCACTAGCTATCTATTTTACATTTGGTAGTGTGTATATGTGTCCATGCCACTCTCTCACTTCGTCCCAGCTTACCCTTCCCCCTCCCGGTGTCCTAAAGCTTCAAGTCCATTCTCTCTCTACATCTGCGTCTTTATTCTTGTCCTGCCCCTAGGTTCTTCAGAATCTTTTTTTTTTTTTTTTTTAGATTCCATATACATGCGTTAGCATACGGTATTTGTTTTTCTCTTTCTGACTTACTTCACTCTGCATGACAGACTCTAGGTCCATCCACCTCACTACAAATAACTCAATTTCATTTCTTTTTATGGCTGAGTAATATTCCATTGTATATATATGCCACATCTTCTTTATCCATTCATCTGTCGATAGACACTTAGGTTGTTTCCATGTCCTGGCTATTGTAAATAGAGCTGCAATGAACATCGTGGTACATAACTTGTTTTGAATTATGGTTTTCTCAGGGTATATGCCCAGTAGTGGGATTGCTGGGTCGTATGGTAGTTCTATTTTTAGTTTCTTTTTTTTTTTTTTTTTTTTTTTTTTTTGCGGTATGCGGGCCTCTCACTGTTGTGGCCTCTCCCGTTGCGGAGCACAGGCTCCGGACGCACAGGCTCAGCGGCCATGGCTCACGGGCTTAGTTGCTCCGCGGCATGTGGGATCTTCCCGGACCAGGGCACGAACCCGTGTCTCCTGCATCGGCAGGCGGATTCTCAACCACTGCGCCACCAGGGAAGCCCCTATTTGTAGTTTCTTAAGGAACCTCCATACTGTTCTCCATAGTGGCTGCATCAATTTACATTCCCACCAACAGTGCAGGAGTGTTCCCTTTTCTCCACACCCTCTCCAGCATTTATTGTTTGTAGATTTTTTGCATTCTGACTGGTGTGAGGTGATACCTCACGGTAGTTTTGATTTGCATTTCTCTAATGATTAGTGATGTTGAGCATCCTTTCATGTGTTTGTTGGCAATCTGTATATCTCCTTTGGAGAAATGTCTATTTTGGTCTTCTGCCCATTTTTGGATTGGGTCATTTGTTTTTTTAATATTGAGCTGCATGAGCTGCTTGTAAATTTTGCACATTAATCCTTTGTCAGTTGCTTCATTTGCAAATATTTTTTTTACCATTCTGAGGGTTGTCTTTTCGTCTTGTTTATGGTTTCCTTTGCTGTGCAAAAGCTTTTAAGTTTCATTAGGTCCCATTTGTTTACTTTTGTTTTTATTTCCATTTCTCTAGGAGGTGGGTCAGAAAGGATCTTGCTGTGATTTATGTCATAGAGTGTTCTGCCTGTGTTTTCCTCTAAGAGTTTTATAGTGTCTGGCCTTATATTTAAGTCTTTAATCCATTTGGAGTTTACTTTTGTGTATGGTGTTAGGGAGTGTTCTAATTTCATTCTTTGAAAAGACATTTTAACACCCTTTGGGAAGAGAAAATGAGGAAGAATGAAAGGTCAAAATAAAGGACAATACTTTTGAGAAGGACAGCTGGCCACCTAGACTGCACATTTGCCCAAGCCTGACAACATCACCACAAGACCAGTAGGTTACACAGACCAACTCTGCAGCCCTGGTGCTTTGTGCACTAGGCTGTACACGGCAGGAAGGCAGGACCCCACCTGCCATGCTCCCAGCTAGACCCAGCGCCCAGCACATGCAGGCTCTTGGCAGACGGAAGGGTGTCTGCTGGGGTCCAAGCTGCGTGATTTTGGACAGGCTCCTTCGCCTCTCTGGGCCTTAGTTTTATTTGTTTGTTTGGCTGCACCATGTGGCTTGCAGGGTCTTAGTTCCCTGACCAGGGATTGAACCTGGGCCCTCAGCAGTGAGAGCACCGAGTGCTAACCACCAGACCTCCAGGGAAGTCCCAGGGCCTCAGTTTTCTTATCTGTAATAAGGAGTAATAATAACAGTCCTTCCTTATAGAATTGTGATGCTACATTACTCTTATATGTTCAATGGATGCACCCTGAGATAGGGGTCTGGGTTCTGAAACCAAGTGTGGATTCTAGAAATATTTACTAGAAAGAATTGACAAATAATCTTGATTAGTCTTGGAGGCCCAGGAAGGAGGGGAAAGAGAGAGTTGTAGGTATAGGTCTGAGTGATGAGAGGAAAAGGTGTCCACAGGATGGAGTTGTTGAGTTTGGGGTGAGGTCGGGTGTGCATGAATCTGACCAGTCCTCAGTGGTCCGTCTTCCTAATGCTCGGTCATCTGTCATCAATAGACACACTCCTATGTATAAATGGATACCTAAAAAGGACCTACTGTACGACACAGGGAACTCTACTCCATACTCTGCAGTGACCTATACGGGCAAAGAATCTAAAAGAGAGCAGATATATGTATATGTATAACTGATTCACTTTGCTGTGCACCTGAAACTAACACAACATCATAAATCAACTCTACTCCGATCTAAATTTTTAAAAAATAGACCCTGTAGTTTCTCACGCTCACGTCTCCTTGAGCAGGAGCCTGGATGCGGTGAGGAGGTCCTGGTGAGGAATGCTCCATCCTCCGGGTGGGCTCTCGAGCTCTGAGCTCTGCCTGCCCTGCCCACCTCCTGCTGCTTGGGCAGGACCCTGCCTTGCCCTACGGACTGGACCAGGTGACATGAGGGTAGAGTAGCACTGGGTAGATCAGCCAGGGGCTTCTGACCTGTGAGACGGCATGAGAGGATGAGCTGGACCTGGAAGGTTCTTTTCACAGGAATTTGGCATTGGGTCCCAAGAGACAGCACCGGTGGGCAGCAGGGCTCCAACGGCCAGGGTGCTGCGGGGCTGACTCTGGGCCAGGACGAGCCAGACCCCTTGTGAGTCGACGTTGTGAGGGAGCAGCAGTGGGGGTGTACAGGGTGAGGAGGTGTGGACAGAAGTGTGAAGGCCAAGAGAGAGACATCCCTTAGCCCTGCCTGGGGCCTGGGTGGCTTTCTTGCTCCAGCTCCAGGGCGTTCGCATCTTAAGATTTGAGGCATTAACCAAGTCATTGAGAGTTTGGGGCTCAGAGTCTCCAAGACTTTGACTTGAACGGAGACTCTGCCTCATGGGAGCTGTGTGACCTCAGGCAAGCCCCTTAACCTCTCTGAACTTCAATCTCTCCAGCTGTATTGTAGAGAGAAAACTATTGTCAACTTCATAGGGTTATTGTGAGGCCTCAATGATACAGGAGGGGCTTAGCACAGTTTCTGGAACATGGTAAGGGCTTTAAAATGTTAGATAGTATTATAATATTTTTTATTAACTCCTCTATTTCTTGAGGTCATTCAGATGGTTTCTGGCTATAACAAATCAAAACATGGGGTGTGATGGACGATCCTTTCCCCTTGGACGGATTCTTATGGGAAAATCAGAGTTCCTAATGCTTCGGCTCCCAATGTCTACTACTTCTCCTGGAAAAAATGAGTCTAGTTACTTAGCAGTATTTTTCTGACCGTCGATTTCCTCTCTTCCAATGCATTTGGAATTCTATTTCTGTGTTGAACAGCAGTTAGAATGCTTCCATTAATTTCCATAGGGCCCTTCAGTGAACGGACAGTTTCTCTGGGAGCCAAATTTCCTAAAGGATGGTCATGTCTGCTAAGGTCTTTTATTTATTGGCCCCAACACTCTCTTTCTGACCAATGGAAGTTTATTAATTCTCACAAAGCTACTTAATATTTGTGATAAGAGACCACGATCTATTTAGCATTTAGAAAAACAGAGGCTTTAGAAATGAAGCAGTTCAATAGAACAGCACAGACCATAGCTGCAAAATTCGTACCCACCTCCCCAAATTAGAGACAACAAGACTCCTTCATCCATTTTTCTAAGTATCTCCCTGCCTCTAAGATGAGCCCACATTAAAGCGGTGATGAAAATGACATTTCTTTCCATCATAGAATTGAAACTTATTTCAAGGATAGAATTTTTCAATGTATCCAGTGAAATAAGACGCAGGGGATGTGTAGCAGTGCATTCTCTTTCAGCTTGTTATGTTCTCATCACAGCTTCCGCCCTCAAATCTTTTTGTCGGAGGAGTGATGTTCTCTTTGAGTAATAGAATTGAATACCACCCTCTGACAGCCCGAACTAGAATCTTCCAGATGACAGATGGATGCCTGAATAAGAAGAATGAATTTTTCTAATGCTGCATCGTGATCAGGGCGGAACAGCCATGCTCTCTCTCGCGGGCTGTTACCGTCGGGCTTCTAGCAAGTTTCGCTCATTTGGTCTCTCCACCCCTCCCCCGTTCCAATGCATCATCTACTCTGAAGCCAAGAGGAGCTTTCAAGAAGCAGCTCTGTATCAATTTACATTCCCACCAACAGTGCAAGAGGCTTCCCTTCTCTCCACACCCTCTCCAGCATTTATTGTTTGTAGATTTTTTGATGATGGCCTTTCTGACCGGTGTGAGGTGATACCCCACTGTAGTTTTGATTTGCATTTCTCTAATGATTAGTGCTGTTGAGCATTCTTTCACGTGTTTGTTGGCAATCTGTATATCTTCTAAAGCAGAAACTAACACACCGCTGTAAAGCAATTATACTCCAATAAACATGTTAAAAAAAAAAAAAAAAAAAAGGAGCAGCTCTGATGCTCTTGTTGTCGCTGGCTTCTTCCAAACCAGGATAAAATCTGGCCTCCTCAGCACACCTTCAGCTCTCCTCTCCCTGCTCCTGGCCACACGTCCCTCCTGCCCCACTCGAGACTCATTTCTCTCCCAGCCTCATCCGTTCCTCAGTGCAGCTCTTTTCCTGACCTGGAACAGCCTTCCTGCCGTTCTCCACCTCCTAGGTCAAGGCATCCCTCACATCCCAACTCCAACACCAGCTCCTCGTCTCCTTTCCTCGGGGGTGGGGGGGGTGTCACTCACTCCTCTCTCCGCAGCCCTCCTCAGGCTGGGGCTGTAGACACGGGACAGAGATACAGTTGGCCCAGCAAAATTGTGAAGAAAAAGCCAAATAGCATCTCTTCCTTCTCACCTTTCCTTTCCTATCACGGAGTTTGCTGTTCTTTCTTTTGATATAATCTACATATCATAAATTCACCCATTTAAAGGGTACCACTTCAGGGATTTTGTATATCCACAAAGTTGTGCAACCGTTACCACAATGTCATTTTAGAACATTTTCATTATATCCAAACCAAACCAAACCTCATACCTATCAGCAGTCATTCCCCAACCCCAGGCTTAGACAGCCACGAATCTACGTTGTGTCTCTATAGGTTTGCTTATTCTAGACATTTCACACGAATGGAATCATTCAATATGTGGTCTTTTGTGTCTGCCTGCTTTCACTTAGCATAATGTTTTCAGGGGTCGTACGTGTTGCGGTGTGTGTCAACTTCATTCCTTTTTATTGCTGAATAACATTCCATTGTACGGATATATCACATTTTATTTATCTATTCATCAGTTTTATCAGTCGATGAACATTTGGGTTGTTTCCATCCTTGGGCTATTATAAATAATATGACTATGAACATTCATGTATAATTTTTGTGGGGGCACCTTTTTTTAAACGTTTCCCTTTGGTATATACGCAGGGTGTGTTGCTTATTTCCCACATTACTTGTGAGCTTCTCAAATTTCCTTCTCTCATTTATCTATAATTTAATTCCATTGTAGTGCATATTAGGGTTCTCCAAAGAAACAGGACTAATAGGATAAATGTAGACATATAAGAAATATAAGATAAAAAAGAAGAAAAGAGAAACAAAGACATAAAAAATAAAGAAAACAAGTAGCAAATGGCAGATGTAAATTCTGCTTATTGGTGATTACACTAAATTTAAGTACTTTTTTAAAAAGGCAGAATGGATAAACAACAGGATCCAACTATACACTATCTACAAGAAACTCACTTTAGATTCAAAGACACAGTTAGATTGAAGTAAAAGAATGGAAAACATGCAAATAGCAACCAAAGAGAACTAAGAGAGCTGGAGAGGCAATACTCATACCAGATAAAAGAGACCTTAACACAGAAAATGTTACTCAAGACAAAGAGGGACATTATATAATCATAAGAAGGCCAATTCATCGGAAAGATTATAAACAAATATACACATAACAACACAGCCTTCTTTTGTGTTAAACAGATTTTTAGATATTTTCTAGTGTGCCATTTTAATGCAATTATTTTTCATTTATTATTACTATTATTATTTTCTTAGTGGTTGCCCAGGAGATTATAATTAGCATCTTAAAAATATCTTATTCATATTAATACTAACTTAATCTCAATAGTATACAGAAGCTTTGCTCTGATATAGCTCCATTCTATTCCTCCACTGTTGTGGTATTATTGTCATATATATATATATTTTAAATAAATTTATTTATTTATGGCTGCATTGGGTCTTTGTTGCTGTGCGTGGACTTTCTCTAGTTGCAGCAAGCGGGGGATACTCTTCGTTGTGGTGCGTGGGCTTCGCATTGCAGTGGCTTCTCTTGTTGCAGAACACAGGCCATAGGCGCGCAGGCTTCAGTAGTTGTGGCGTGCAGGCTTAGTTGCTCTGCGGCATGTGGAATCTTCCCGGACCAGAGCTCGAGCCTGTGTCCCCTGCACTGGCAGGCAGATTCTTAACCACTGGGCCACCAGGAAAGCCCTACTGTCATACATATTACATCATTATACATTATAAGCTCATCAACACATTTCTGTAATTATTGCTTTATGGAGTTGTCTTTTATATCAGATAAGAGGAGAAAAGAGGTACAAAAACTTTATACTCTCTTTTATATTTACCTTGTAGTTACCCTTACCAGTGCTCTTGATTTCTTTGTGTGGATTCAAATGACTGGTTACTCTCCTTTATTTCAGCCTGAAGGACTCCCTTTACTATTTCTTGTAGAATAGGTCTGCTAGCAACACATTTCTTTGTTTTTGTTCATCTGAGAAAGTCTTAATTTTTTTTTCATTTTTGAAGGATAATTTCTCTGGATATGGAATTTCTGAGTCACAGTTTTTCTTCCTTCCTCTTTCCCCCAATATTCTGAATACATCATCTCGCTGCTTCAGGCTTGCATGGTTTCTAGTGAGAAGTCAGCTATTCATCTTATTGAGGATTGCTTGTTCCCACAATTAGTCATTTTTCTCATGCTGTTTTCAAGATTCTCTCTCTTTGTCTTCATCTTTCAACAGTGTGACTGTGTCTAGGTGTGGACTTCCTTAAGTTTGTCTATTTGGAGTTCACTGAATGTCTTGGATGTGTGGATTTATGTCTTTCATCATATTTGGGAAGTTTTAGGCCATTATTTCTTCAAATATTCCTTCTGCCCCCTTTTCTCTCTCTCGTCTCCCATTATGGATATATTGGGATACGTGATAAAGTCCCATACATTTCTGAAGCTCTGCTCACTTTTATTCATTCATTCTATTTTTCAGATTGGATAATTTCAATTGATCTTTATTCATTGATTCCTCCTTGTGTCAGCTCAAATGTTCTATTGAGCACGACTAGTGAATTTATGATTTCCAGTTACTGTACTTTTCAACTTCAGAATTAGATAATTTCTATTTATTGATATTTTTTATTTGGTGGGACATCACTGTCTTACTTTCCTTTCATTCTTTTAGACATGGTTTCATTTTGTTCTTCGGACATATTTCTAATAGATAATTTAAAGTCTTTGACTACCAAGTACAGCATGTGAGCCCCCTTAGGGTCAGTTTCTACTGGCTGTGTTTTTTTTGTTTGTTTTTTCCTCTGCATGGTCCATATTCTCCTATTTCATTTTGTGTCTCATAATCTTTCATTGGAAACTGGACTTTTTTTTTTTTTTTTTTTTTTTGGCCACACCACACAGCATGCAGGCTCATAGTTCCCCAATCAGGGATCGAACCCATGCCCCCTGCAGTGGAAACACATAGTCCTAACCACTGGACCCACCAGGGAATTCCCCAGAAACTGGACATTTTTGATAATATAATGTGGCAACTCTGGGAATCATATCTCCTCTTTCCCCGGGTTTTGTTGTCCCTGTTTTTATTTTTAGTGACTTTCCTGGACTAATTATTTCAAGTCTATATTCCCTCTAGTGTCTGGTCACTGAAGTCTCTGCTTGCTTAGCTTCATGCTTAGCTAATGACTGATCAGAGATTTCCTTAAATGCTTTGAACCGTTGTCTTCCACCCCTTGCCAAGGGGCTCTTTGTGTGTTGAGGCATACCTTCAATACTTAGATTGTTCTCTGCCTTGCCTTCTACTTCCTGCTTGTGCAAGGTCTCTGGGTCACCCCATGGTGAGAGACTGGAGCCCTCACAGGTCTTTCCTAGGCATGTACACAGACCCAAGTAGAGGTACAACCTTCTAGATCCCCAAGAAAGAATGTTTCACATCCCTCAGAACTTTTCAATACCCCCTATAGACATCCTGCTCCTGATCTTCCTTTTAAGTTTTTAGCCAGGATCTTGTTTGCCCCAAGTGGCTTAGAAGCCTCAGGAAGCTGCAATGTTAGGTAGATGTTGCTGATTATTTTCAAAAAATGTTTTAAGGGTAGGGCTCTTTACCACAGAACAAGGTGCAAGTCGGGCCAAACAATGAGAAAACGCTGTGAATGGGCCTCTTCCAGGAAATGTTGAAACAGATCAAATAGAGACAATGCTCTGAATGAAACTTCTTGAGGTGCCCAAACAGGATCCGCTCCGTCTGGTAGCTTCAAGGCTGCTGGTTTTCACAGCCACTGTGGTTGTGAGGCTGCTGGTTTTCAAAGGTTTCATGGAGTTAGGGAAGGAAGGATGGGAGTAGATCAAGGGAAGAATGGGAGTAGGTCAACAACACCCTGAGCCATTCTTATAGAGGTTCAGTTTTTTCCTCAACAAATGTTTCTCAGACTGTTGTAAGTCTTTGGTTAATATCTGTAGTTCTAAAATGTTGATTTTGACCATTTTTGACAGCACTTTCATTGCTTTGTTGGATGGGCAAACTTACAGTTCCTCAATTAGCCATTCAAGACATCTCACTTCTCCATTACATGGATGTTTCCCCACTAAGTGGTGAGAATTTTGAAGGTGAGAATCATTTCTAACTCATGGTTTTATCTTCTCTACCTGGACAAGTATGGGCATGTAGCAGGTGTCCAATAAATGTTTATTAAATTAATAGTGGAGAAAATTCCAAGGAAGTACAGATTCATCTATATCCTACACAGAGTTTCTTCACAAAGATCCAGGAGAATGGAGACAAAAGTGTGAAACAGGCAAAGCTTATCTTTGATGTGTCTCTCACTGGGGCTGTAGTAGGGATAAGATAGATGTGGTCATAGCAAAAGGCCTACACACCTGTTAGAAATTAACTGAAAGAATTATCAAATGCTGCCCTCCCAACAGTATGTGGACTTCCTACCTGTTCACCATAAATCTTTACACAACTAATGGGACCTTAAAGATGTTCATGTGCAATGTATCCTCTCTCAGACGAGAACCCAGGGTAACAGGAAGTAATGTGCTCAGAGTCAAACAGTTTAATGCAGAGTCTGACTTTCATGTCCTTTAGTTTATGGTTCTCCCCTAATTTCCTACTGTTCTTCAAAGTAGAAAAGGCATGGGAGCCTAGCATGTGAATCTCTATTTTTGGAGGGAGAGCCAAGGATAGAGGTGAATAAGCACTGGCTTAGGTTTGGAAGACAAAAGTTAAGGTCTGATTCTGCCACTAATAATTGTGTGATTTGTTCAGTTACCCTCACGTTTCTGAGCCTCAGGTCCTCTAGTGCAAAATGTTGATGAAAACATCTACTCAACTGGGTACTTTGGATGGTAAGGTGAAATAATGTGTATGAACTCCATACTTATGTTCTTAACAGCTGCAAGAGTGGGAAAAAAAAACTTATACAAGACAATGACTCTTCTGTTTTTCAAATATTTTCCCTCCCTCCCTTCCTTTCCCTCTCTCTCCCTTCCTTCCTCCCTCTCTCCCTCCTTTCCATCCTCCCTTTCCTTTTTTCTCTTTTTCTTTACTCTTTTTTTTTTAATGTAAAAACTAAACACATACAAGAAAAAGTCTTTGAAGGCACACATGAATTGATGAAAATATTCCCACAGACTAAATAAGAACTAGTATGTTTTAGTTCACCCTAACTCTGGACAAATGAGTCATTGCATATCTTCACGACTGAGGATAAAGTGAGGAGCTGAATTAGAAAACAAATCAGTGGTATTTTAGCCTCCCTCCTCTTTTAGCTTTGAAGGCCTGAGCAGACTGATTACATGCATTGGGTCCATGCACTTAATTTCCTGCCCCCTTTACTTCTCTCTTTCATTGCCTGTTAAGTGCCAAGCACTGTGGTGAGATCTGAGTAGCCAAGAGTGACCTCAGACCCAGTCTCAGCTCTCAGATGCCTAGATATGAAGTTGACATCACTAAAAAGAATTTTATTCCTGTGTTAAAAGAAACAATCAAACATGCAAACTCATAGGTGTAGTAGCATGGCCTAACAGATCTTGTTATAAGCTGAATTGCACATTGCCCCCCACTCCCCCAAATTTATATGGCACAGTTCTAACCCCCAGTACCTCAGAATGTGACTGTATTTGGAGACAGGGTCTTTAAAGAGGTAATTAAGTTAAAATGAAGTCATTAGGGCGAACCCAAATCCAACACACCCGGAGCTCTTAGAAGACAAGGAGATTAGGGCAGAGACATGTGCAGAGGGAAGGTCATGCAGAGACAGGGAGAAGATGCCATCGCCAAGGCAACAAGAGAGGCCTCACCAGAAACCAACCCTTTCCCACGCCTTGGACTTGGACTTCTAGCCTCCAGAACTGTGAGGAAATACATTTCTATTGTTTAAGCTCCCCAACCTGTGGTAATTTGTTATGGGAGCCCAAGCTAATCAATACAATCTCCACTGGAATTGACCACTTGGGACACTAGGACTGCCACAGTTGGTTAAAAAAGAGCATTACTGTGGGTATTTAACTCTTATGTTGAAATACTAATAAATGTATTTATAGTTCTAGGAACCCTAAAGATAACATCTTATTGATCTAGTTTTATTATACCCAAGCCTATATATTTCCCCACACACACATCAGAAGGATGGAGCCAGGCTGCCTGTTTATTTCTAATGGAACAATGAGGTCTTGGTGTAGAGACAGAGATGGGATCCTGAGCTATGAGACAGGATCTGAAGCATGGTCCTAACATGGAAACATGCTTATGGTAAAAGGGAAGAGGACAAGTCTTCTATTTAACATAGTGTAAAAACAACAAAAGTTGTACATTCCATGTATGGAAAAAAGACTGGAAGGAAGCACATTACAATATTTGTGGTAATTGTTCTGGAAGCTGGTACTAGAAATTTTTTCTACTTTTCTGTCTACTTTTCTGAGTTTCCTGCATTTTCTATAGTGGGCATATTTACTGTTCTAATGAAAATAAAATTAATGTGTCTTTAAAATATCCTGGGAGAGACGGTAATTTCTGGGGTGAGGCTGTCCCTTCCCTGCTTCAAAATCTTTTCTTACATGTAAACCAGGTAAAATAGGAACCTAAAAAAATTTCCATTATTCAGAACTGGGTGATTTGAACCTTGTGATGATTCTTCACACTTTCTATGAAGAGACAGGGTTAACAAAGTAAATTTACATCCAAACCAGTTCCATACTAGTCTACTTTAAATATCAAATAGTTTCTACAGTGAGGTTTCACCTCACACTGGTCAGAATGGCCATCATCAAAAAGTCTACAAACAATAAATGCTGGAGAAGGTGTGGAGAAAAGGGAACCCTCTTGCACTGTTGGTGGGAATGTAAATTGGTGCAGCCACTGTGGAAAACAGTATGAAGTTTCCTTAAAAACTAAACATAGATCCAGCAATCCCACTCCTGGGCATATATCTGGAGAAGACCATAATTCGAAAAGATACATACCCCAGTGTTTATGGCAGCTCTATTTACAATAGCCAAGACATGGAAGCAACCTAAATATCCACCAACAGATGAATGGATAAAGATGATGTGTGTATATATACAATGGAATATTACTCAGCCATAAAAGAGAATGAAATATGGGGCTTCCCTGGTGGCGCAGTGGTTGAGAGTCCGCCTGCCGATGCAGGAGACACGGGTTCGTGCCCCGGTCCGGGAAGATCCCACGTGCCGCGGAGCGGCTGGGCCCGTGAGCCATGGCCGCTGAGCCTGCGCGTCCGGAGCCTGTGCTCCGCAACGGGAGAGGCCACAACAGTGAGAGGCCCACGTACCGCAAAAAAAAAAAAGAAAAAGAAAAAGAAAAAAAGAGAGAATAAAATAATGTCATTTGTAGCAACATGGATGGACCTAGAGATGATCATACTAGGCAAGTGAAGTCAGACAGAGAAAGACAAATATATGATACGATTAATATGTGGAATCTAAAAAAATGATACAAATGAACTTACTTACAAAACAGAGACAGACTCACAGACATAGAAAACAAACTTATGGTTACTAAAGGGGAAAGGTAGGGGAAAGGGATAAATTAGGAGGTTGGGATTAACATATACACGCTACTATATATAAAATAGATAAACAACAAGGACCTACTGTAGAGCACAGGGAACTGTATTCAATACTCTGTAATAACCTATATGGGAAAAGAATCTGAAAAAGAATAGATATATTGTATATGTATAACTGAATCACTTTGCTGTACACCTGAAACTAACACAACATTGTAAATCAACTCTACTCCAATATAAAATAAAAATTACAAAAGAAAGAAAAACATCAAAGCTAAGAAAAAGAGAAATATGTGATAAATACATTTCTTTTATACATTCCAAAAAAACCCCAAAGAGTTTCTAAATGTTTAAAGAAAAAACACCAGAACTCCATCATAGCAGTGTCATGTCTGCATGTGAAAAATGACCTCTCCTTGATGTATTCATCAAAGGGGGTCTCAGAGCACCCCTTCTTAGCAATACTTGTATATCTCTGTTCTGTTACTATGTGCATAGAATACTAGCAAACTCATGGTGGTTTATGCCACTGTTCTAACAGCTTCACACATATTAATCAAGGAGTCCTCACAATTATCCTGTCAGGGACTGTTATTATTCTCATTTTTCCATGGAGGAAGCTGAAGCATAAAGAGGTGAGTAACTTGTCCAGAGCTGCCCAGTAAGTAGTAGCTTGGATTATTTTTTTAAGTGATGAAGTCTTTGTATTTCAGGTGTTAATTAAAAAAAAAAATTTTAATGTCACTTTCCATTTACGGTTGTTACAAAATATTGGCTATATTCCCCGTGTTGTACCATACATCCTGGAGCCTGTCTTACACCCAGTAGTTTGTACCTCCCACTCGCCCACCCCTATACTGCCCCTCCCTGCCCTCACTTGAAACCACTAGTTTGTTCTCTATATTTGTGTCTGCTTCTTTTGGTTTTCTTCACTAGTTTGTTGTATTTTTTAGATTCCACATATAAGTGATATCGTACAGAATTTGTCTTTCTGTTTGACTTATCTCACTTAGCGTAATGTCCTCCAAGTCCATCCATGTTGCTGCAAATGGCAAAATTTTGTTTCTTTTTTATGGCTGAGTAGTATTTCAATGTAATGTGTGTGTGTGTGTGTGTGTGTGTGTGTGTATACATATTGGATATATACGGATCACATCTTCTTTATCCATTCATCTGTTGATGGACACTTAGGTTGCTTCCATATCTTGGCAATTGTAAATAATGCTGCTATGAACATTGGGGTGCATGTATCTGTCCAAACTAGTGTTTTTGGTTTTTTTGGATATATACTCAGGAGTGGGATTGCTGGGTCATATGGCAGGTCTATTTTTAGTTTTTTGAGAAACTGGAGCTGGGATTTGAACCCTGTCAGTCTGGCTCCCAAGCTCCTGCTCTTAACCACTTCCCACCATGGAGGGGGCTTGAGCCAACAGCTCTGCTCTTCTTATAAACCACTGACAGTGGCTGGCGTTGATACAGCCAGAACCTTGCCTTCTCTTTTCTCCTTACATGTGAGTTCGTGAACTTGACTCTGTCTGCCTGGTGGGGTGCAGTAAGGTGGAATGAGCTTGCTGATTGCATGTCCGTAAAGATGAGAAAACCACCCTTTCGGGAGCAGTATCATCTCACTCTCCATCTCCATTGCTCGTTCATCGCTATTCCTAAAATTCTGGGGAAACTTTGTTAACAGTTTCCATCAATTCAAGTGAACTCTGTTGACAGAGGATGATCACATGTCCCTCTCTTCTATTCATTTTCCAACAACTTTCTCAGGTTAGAGATGCCCAATTTAACAGAGAATAAATTAGTGGCCCCATAAAATCTTGGGAAAGTGTCGAGAAAATGCTCCTTTGCTGTGTTTGGCAAATCAAATAAGCTAGAGAGCTCATGTTCTTAGAAGAAACTCAATTCTTAGAAACTCTCCCCATCACACAGCTTTGGGAGCAATTGCAGATTAATTGATTTAAGTGAATTGGAAGAGATAAATACCAGAGAATATTTTGCAAAGATGGCTTTGTCGGTGTTTTAAATGGAAACTCGGCAGATGAAGAAGCCTATTTAAGTGACCAGTTCATTGAGCAGACTCCTTATTTGTAGGTGTGGAAGATCCAGGAGCCTGCCCACGGGAGACGGGCATCACTGCACGCTCGCTTCCCTCCAGTGGGGGATGTGACACGAAGACCAGGTTCCTTGTTATTTATCTTTGATGAAGTTGTTTTCCATTTTCAGGAACGCGTCTCAGTTTATGTGAGGATCAGTCACCTTTAGCCAGGAAGCCTGGCGGGGCAGCCGACATTAGCATCTCCGGCCTTGGGGGGTTATGGCTGCGTCAGGTGGGCAGGGCCCCAGGGTCCCCGCTGCACTTTGTGGAGAAGGGAGCGCTGATGATTCGTGCAAGGAAGTCAGAGATTGGATTCTGGGACAGCATATTAAATCTGGCCAAGAATGGACTGCTTCCGAGGAGAGAGGGAAAGGAAGCCAGCTGTGAGGTCGTTGGCCTCCTGCCTGGCCTGTGGCTGCTTTGCTGGGGGAGCTGCCTGCATTGTCCCTAGGGCCTGTGGTACCTGAGGTACAAGCTGAAAGACCCCTGCTCTTTGCTCTGTGGCTGGGTTGTGCTGGGGCCCAAACTACAGCCCCTTGGGAAGCTCTCTCCTAAAGGCACCCAGTGTTGGAGCTTTGCTTGTTCCTTAACTGTTTTATTATTTCCTTTTCATTATTACTCACTAGCCATGAAGAAGGGATTTGCTATGGGATCACAGATCTCATTTTCAAACTTTACTTTTAAACTTTAAAAGTAGAGAGGGGGCTTCTCTGGGGGCGCAGTGGTTAAGAATCCGCCTGCCAATGCAGGGGACACAGGTTCGATCCCTGGCCTCGGATGATCCCACATGCCGCGGAGCAACTAAGCCCGTGCGCCACAACTACTGAGCCTGCGCGCCACAACTACTGAGCCCGCACTCCACGACTACTGAGGCCCGCGCTCCCTAGAGCCCGTGCCGCAACTACTGAGCCCACGTGCTGCAACCACTGAAGCCCACACGCCTAGAGCCTGTGCTCCACAACAAGAGAAGCCACTGCAATGAGAAGCCCGCGTACTGCAAAGAAGAGTAGCCCCTGCTCACCGCAACTAGAGAAAGCCAGCGCGCAGCAGCGAAGACCCAACGCAGCCAAAAACAAATAAATAAAAGTAAGAGAGAAAGTGCCATCTCCAACATGGCAAGTAGCTTGGGCCCGAGCTGAGGGTGGTGATTCCCCTGCTGTCTCATGAGCTCTGTGGCTCTTTGGAGAATTCAGGTGACAAGGTTTACAGACACAGAGGCAGGGGCCTTAGCTTCAGCGCCTGACCCACCACTCACTAGCTGTGCGCGGGCAACCCACTGCAACTTTCCGACGCTTAGTTTCTTCAGCTACCAAATGGGGATGAAAACACATAGGCCACAGCTTTATGGGGTGGAATACTTTAAAGTGCTTTGAAACTGCAAACAATCATTCAAATACAAACAAGAGCTCATTGGCACCGAAGACTGTTTCCACCGTATAACAAAGGATGATATGGTCCCTGTGCGCAGAAAGCTGATTATTACAACCCATTTCTTGACTTGCCATCAGTCTCTGACAAGGCTCAGGATTTTATCCAGCCTATACTGCTGACTGAGGAAATAATACAGCACTTGTCATGTAACAGGCACTAAAATGGTCACCTCCGTCCTTCTGTAATTGATGGCAAGTCATAACCAGGGAGTGTCATTCCTACGTTCATTTATTCTATAAATATCATGAATCACTTGCTCTGTGGCTCCGTGGATTTGATTTTACAAAGTGAGCGAGGCTCACTGAGCCCTTGTAATTACGTCTTCTAGGGAGGCTCTGCCGTGTCATTCATTTGGCATCTCCAGCAGCCATCACGCGTGTCTAACAAATAGCAGATGTACGGGAATCTGACAGATGACAGGACAAATCAAAGGGCCAGCAACTGTTGCGCTTTGTCTTTGCTAATGCTTTTAAAGTCTTCTGAATCCGTTTTGCTAAAAAGCCAGCAAAGTTCAAAGAGCTTTCACAGGGGACGCCCACCATTGCCCGCGATCTTGGTATGTGCACTCGATACTTTTGCAGAATTTAATAGGCCAGATAATTTCTATTTCGTTCCAATAACTTGAGAAGGAATGCACTGAGAAGGGCATTCTTCGGGGGAAGTAGAAAAAGTCAATTATTCAGCAAACTTGACTGTGGTATCGTTTACGTGTTGGTCCTTACATTTTCTTCAGTGACATATAATTCAGTCTTGCAGCAAATCAAACAATTAGAAGTTAGGAAGGAAGCACTTACATGTTGAATGATTGCTCTTTAGGTCAATGGAGAGAAAAGACTATCGTGTTTATGGAATTTTGCCTCCCCTATTGTCATGAAGGGACCTCATTAAAGTGAGTACGCACTGTGACTGAGAGGCAGATTTCAAGGAAAAAGGAGCTGAATTCAAGTGTCATTTTTTGGGGGTTTGTTTTTTTGCTAATGCCATTCTGATTTTTACATACAAAACCAGTTCAGTGTCCATGATGGATACTATTGAAAGCCTGAACTTGGGGGTCTTTCATCCCTCCATGGTCCTGAAGCCCCAAATTGGCTGCAAAGGTTTAGTTTCACCACAGGTAGGTCATGGATGGGGTAACTGATAGAAATTGATGGCCAAGAAGAGCAGAAACAGGTTTGAGGTGGAAGACAGTTTGGGCCTTGGACTAGCTGTGCCGGAGGAGATCCTGCTGGATTGTCCAGTCTGGAGTGCATGAGGGAACGCTATAGGGAGCAAAGTGTGTTTGGACATCGTCAAGAGTCAGGAGCACGCGTTGGCAAGGTTCTCCTGTAAAGGGCGATGGTAAATATTTGGGGCTTATGGACCATAGGGTCACTGTGGCACCTCTGTCATTGTTGTGCAAAGGCAGTCACAGACAATATGCAAATGAGCTGGGTGTGGTTAGGCCCCAATAAAACTTTATTTAAACAACTGGAGTTGGAGTGGGAGTTGGGGGGAGGGGGGCGGAGGGTGAAATTTGTCCAGCGGGCTGCAGTTTGCTGACCTCCGCTCTAGACTACGGGCGATGAATGAAATGAGCGTGTAGGGTGACTGGTATGCAAAAGAGACCTTGGGAAATGTTTATTTCCAAGGAAAAGGCAGAGAAAGAGCTGGAGAAGGAAAGAGAAGCATTTCCAGAGGAAGGAGGGGAACCAGAGAGCAGAGTGCCTCAGAGACAAGAGGCTGGTGCTTCAAGCAGGAGGTGTGTGCAGTGATGTTAGAATACTGCCAGGAAGTTCACTGGGACAAACAGTGAACAGAGACTGCTGGAATTCATTGGGAGGATGATATTTCTGATTTTTGAGAATGCAGTTTTAGGGGCGAGATGGGCAATTAAGCCCATTAAATGAAGGTGGTTGTCAGGGTGACAGATGGGGAGGGGTGCAAAATGGTGGGGAGGTGGGAGGAGGAAGCCAGGAAGAGAGGGTTTTTCAGTCTAGGAGAGATGGGTAAGTCAAGAAGGCTGAAGGGAAAAAGCCAACACATTAGATTTTTCAGGACACCAGAGAGAAGCAATCCTGGCTGCAGCAATGCCTGGAGGAGATGCACTCAGGACCGCAGGAGAGACAGGAAGGAAACCCAGGTTTGCTGAGTTTTACTCTGGGGCAGGTGCTAGGCCGGGCCCCATTAAGCCCCACCAAACCCCATCACAATGGCACAAAATAGATACTTGCATCGGACTCTGCTAGAGGCCATCCAATGTCCACTCCTCCCTGCTTTCTCACTGATAACCCCCAACTTTGCTCAGAGCCGCCACGTGCCCAGCTAGAATACTCACCTTGTCACACTCCTGAGCTGCCAGGAGTGTCCTCTGACCCAGATCTCACCAGTGTGTCGTCCAGGTGGGGTTCTGGGTAAGTTATTACATATTCTGATTTTTTAAAAAATAGGGTCAGCTGGCACATGGCTTTTGCCCTTTGCCTGCCGTCTCATGGCCTGGAGTCTCCAACTCTGTGTGCTGCCAAAGCAGGGAGCGTGAAGGAGCCTGGTTCCACGAGCACGGACACCAGCCCCGGCCTCTCTATCCCTCAGCTGCTTTTTAAGTGAGAAAAACAGACCCGTGAATTGTTTCCACTGTTCGTCTCCTATTACATGGAATCAACGCACACTTGACCTGACCAACATGACCCTCTCTTTTTCCCCAGTGGAAGGAATGGGCTCAGAGAGTTGCATGGAGGTACTTGAGCAGGTCATCCACAGCCTGAGACCCTGAGATGGGGTCCTCAGAGTGTGGCCTTGGACAGATTCAGCATCACCTGGGAGCTCGTAGACACGCAGAGCCCAGTCCTCCTGCATCGGAATCTGTTTGAACAAGCTCCCCCGCTGATTGGCGTGGGCCACGGTTTGAGAGATGTTGGCCTGGATAATCAATAGTAGACTTCGGATTTGATCCCAGACCTGTAAGCTTCCGAAGTCCACACTCTTCTTCTGAAATAAGAGGGGATGACACGGGTGTCTTCTGTGAGGTTACGATCCCTTTGGAGGTAGGAGGAGAGGAAGCTGGGAGAACCCCGGCAGAGGGCCTCACCCCTTCTCAGGATGAAGGGGGTGTTAGGATGTTCATAGCCAAGCGGCGTGCTCACCTACTGTGTGCAGCACATGCTAAAGGAAAAGACCATCCCTGCCTTCAAGGAGCTCGAAGGTAGTGAGGAGACTGTGGACTCCAGACCACCTTCCTCAGCATCCTGTTGGCACTTGTGAAAAATCACATGTTCCTGTCCTCCCCAGACACACTAGGAGTGGAATCCAGACTCCTGCGTTTAAAACCGCATTCTGGTCGATTCTCACGCACATTATGTTGGATACCTACTAAGAGATGGAGGGAACAGCTTGGTACAAAGGAGGACGTGAACTTCGGCGACTCTTTGAATGGTGAGTCTGTCTTCCAAACACGACTCCTCTTTCCTGGCCTAAGGCGTCTGCAAAAAGGATAAACAAACATCCACACCTCTCAAGTCCTTAAGGAGAATGATGACCAGGATGAACTGGCAGCAGTGCCCCCCACAAGACTTCCCAGAACCACAAATCAATACCCTCCAGTAGAGAAGTCCAACCAGTAATGAGTCCACCTCACTGTACCGTTATTCAGACGACATTTCACCCTTTTAATGCAAAAGGGCTCATGGGAAACGGTGTCAGATGTCAGAAGCCAAGATTGATGGCATCCAGGATGCGCCCCGGCTCTTTGAGCCTCAGACACTCTGCTTTTGACTCCATGGAAAAGAACCTTCTGTTGGATTTTCCTTGACACCACCCAACCCTGCCCTGCCCCCTGACACTTCTGAGTTACACAGAGACTCAGACTGGTAACCAGAAATCTAACTTCTGTGGCCTTTACATTGGAGGTAGGGCTGGAAAGATGAAAAGCAAGTAGTTGAGCTCATAAACTATCTACCATCTGAACAAAAGAGAAGCAAGTGCAGTGCTGCCCTGGTCCATGTGTCATCGGGCACCTGGAAAATCACATCGGCGCCTCTGTGGCCACTCTCAACCCTGCGGTCAACTCTCCACTCAGCAGCCAGAGAGCCTGTGCACAGCACTCCGACAGCTCTCCACTGCGAGCACGATTAAAGCCACACCTGCAGCTACAGACGGTCACACTACGTGAAGGAAGTCAGCAAGAGGAAGACAGGTACCACGTGATGTCACTTACACGTGGAATCTAAAATACGACACAAATGGACCTACCTACGCAACAGAAACAGAATCACGGATACAGAGGACAGACTTGGGGTTGCCAAGGGGGGTGGGGGGACGGGAGAGAGATGCGGTGGAAGGTTGGGGTTATAGCAGCTGGAAACTCTTATAATAGCACAGGGAACTAGATTCAATATCCTGTGATAAATCATAATGGGAAAGAATAGTTAGGACTGCCCTGGGGGCGCAGTGGTTGAGAGTCCGCCTGCCGATGCAGGGGACGCGGGTTCGAGCCCCGGTCCGGGAAGATCCCACGTGCCACGGAGCGACTAAACTCGTACGCCACAACTACTGAGCCTGCGCTCTAGAGCCCGCGAGCCACAGCTACTGAAGCCCGCGCGCTGAGAGCACGTGCTCCGCAACAAGAGAAGCCACCGCAGTGAGAAGCCCGCGCGCAGCAACGAAGACGAGACGCAGCCAAAACTTAATTCATTAATCAAATTTTTAAAAACGAATGTTTTAGAAAAGAATGTATATATGTATAACTGAATCACTTTGCTGTACAGCAGAAACTAACACGACCCTGTAAATCAACTATGAAAAAAACCTTTTGAGATGGCCTTCAGGGTTTATCTGGCCCCTGGTCACTCTCTGACCTCGTCTCTGGCCCCTGTCCCGTCAGTCACCGTGCTCTGGCCACACTGACCTCTCTGTACTTTAATCTCGGGGCCGTTGTACTCACCGCTCGCCCCACTCCCCAGGGGGTCCCCCCCCCCAGCTCTTGGCATGGCTTGTCTCCTCCCCCTCCTTCCCACCCAAGCCTCAGCTCAGCTCTCACCTCCCCAGGTGGCCTTCCCAGATTCTCCTTGTGCCAAATGCCTGGCACAGAGTAGACACTCAAAATGTATGCTGAATGAATGAATGATGTGTGTTTTAGAGACATGTTAGCCTCTTAGAGTTTGTTAATCAGATAACACGCCGATGATGTATAGGTAGGAGGACCATATACTTTCCTGTTCAAACCTAGACACTCAAGACTAATTATACCAAGTCCCAGGAGTAAACCAGGACGGTCCCAAGCAGACTGAGATACAGGGCCACCTTACTTACAGGTAATTATGAGTATAATGTCTCTCTTCCCGACTAGATGATCAAGTACATGAGGGCTGGGGTCAAGCACCGTGTCTGGCAATGATAGATACACAAGAAATGCACTGAATGAATGAACACTATGTTGTATTTGCCCCCCTTACATGACGGTAAAACTAGCTTTAGCCACGCAGGCCACAAGCCAGCACAGGGACACTTCATTTAACGGCTGGTCCAGGGAAAGCCTCCCTGTTTGTGCTTCCACTGCAGACTCAGAGGGACCATCTGTAGTTTCTGGCAGTCTCAGCAATAAATCAACCCCACAGAAGGCCTCGTAGGAAGTGGATCACTTCGCACATGGAGAGAACTTTTCAGTTTACAAAGCTCCCACACATATTCTTATAACCATGCTATGATATGAATGTGGTGTTCTCACTCCTGGGCTACAGGTGAGGAAGCCTAGAGTCAAGGGAAGTTGAGTGACCTGAACTGAGGCTTCGGGAAACATGGTCTGTCGTGTCCTCTCATATTCACAGCATCACTCGTCTTTCTACTACCGTATTCAATATCTTGTAATAAACCATAATGGAAAAGAATCCCAAAAAAGTATACACACATGTATACGTGTATAACCAAATCACTTTGCTGTACACCCGAAACTAATACAATACTGTAAATCAACCATATTTCAATTTTAAAAATTAAAAATTAAAATTAAAAAAACCTCTATCAAGAGGACCCCTGTGCACCACTTACTCAGAGCATCATGTATGTTCACCCCTCTCCCGATGCCTTAACTTTCTTTTTAACCTGTTGGCCGTCCATTGCCGTCGTCCTGTCCTAAACATGAGAGAGGAACCAAGCTCCAACAGCTCTTTGGAGCCTTCTTAGGTTGAGTCCATCGCCAAGACAATGAGTCATTTACTCAGAAAGCAGCCAATTATTTCAGTCATGCACATAAACAAACGTCACAGACAACAAAACCCGGCTCACGGGTCTGTGTTTTCATTTTTCAGTCACTTGTTTGACAAGATGCTGACCCAGCCACTCAATCCTCCCGTGAATAGATGAACTGAGAGGTCAGACAATTAAACCTGCATCAACAATAATATACTGAATGAGATATTACACAACGAGTCTCCTCATTGCCTGGAAAACTTACAGGTTCACGCCCATATAAATGTTCAATAAGGCACAGCACTTAGAAGGACCAGAGACTTGGGACAAATTTTGAGGTCAGCCACTTGAAATACCATTTCTTCGAAAAACAAGATTTTGAAAACCACTCTTCCCGCCAGGGTCCTCTGGCCCTTTGCTAACTCTTGTTCAGCTACCCTTCACCTCACCCCCTTCTCAACCCATCCACAACCGCACCACAACCCATCTCTTTCTTCTCCAGGTTGAAATAACCACTTGAGCTGAGTATTGTCTGCTCCACCCAGAGCAAAGTGAAAATTAAGTTGCTCAGTGTAATTTCATCAATTGGGGCCTGACTCAGCCTGTCCCAACCCCGATCAAATCAACCACTGACAGTTGTGTCTACTTAAACTTAGGACAATTGTGGTCACAGTCACGGATGGGATACAATTCCGAAGGGAATTTAAGGGCTGGGAGGTGGGGGTCAGGGGACCACGATGCTGTTTCATCACTCTCAAGACTACTCTAACATTCGTCATAATCTTATAATTCATTATCGGTCATTGTCACCCTCACACTTTGCACAACGCACTGCATGTTATAGCATTGTCACACTAGATTTACAATTTCTTGTCCGTGTGTCCGCTTCCCCGCCAGGCTGTGAGCTCCTTATTCTCTGTCTACCCCTAGTGCCTGCGACAATACCTGCACACCATGGAGAGTTAACCAATGGTGGTTGAAAAGTCAGGCTGGAATGCTGCACTAGAACCAGCAAAACTACATTTTATGGTAAGAAAAGTAAAGACCATTTAAGATTTTTTTTAAAAAACCTCAATTGCATAAATATGGGGAATTCTTGGTTTGGAAACTGTTCCTATGAAGAGTGAGGGTTTCAGCTCAACACCAATGGCTGTTAAATAATGGAACATGGTAGCCCCAGGAGGCTGAGAGCTCTCGATCACTGAAGATAATCAAGCAGTGCACATGACGAATCAAGGGATTCTATGTCCTACACGAACAAGAGCAGCTTCCCACTTCCGTAGACAGGACCTCAGTCGAAGTAGTCACTCTTTCTCAGTTGGAATGGTGCCCTAGCCTTCTAGCTGGCCCTTTTGCTTCGGGTTCCTCTTATGGAACACAGAGGAGGCCCTAGTCATTGTCTCCCCAGCATCCATTCCTCTCTTCTTCCCTATTTGCAGATTCCTAATCTGGATGAGGAGTCTACTTTTCTCCCTGGTCCTCTGGGTGTTCATTAGTTGATGAAGCCTGTCATGGCAGCCCCATTCTCCTTATCAGTGACTGGCTTAGGTCAGGACATGTGACTCAGCTCTGGCCAATGAGATGAGAGGGGAAGTCTTCTGGGAGCGATTCCTTCCTTCCCGAGAGGGACAACGGGACGGGATCGTCTCTTCTTCCCCCGGATGCTACTGATTACAACTGAGAGGCTTGGAAACTGCAGCAACATCTTTCTCGAGGGGAGCTTCGCTGAGCACGGTGCTCACATCCTGAGAGTGGGAGAGCAGAAGGACAGACGGAAAGCTGCTGCTGAAATAACCAGCCAACTTTCCGGGCGCATTTTTTTTAATTAACATCTTTATTGGAGTATAACTGCTTTACAATGGTGTGTTAGTTTCTGCTTTATAACAAAGTGAATCAGCCATACATATGCATATATCCCCATATCTCCTCCCTCTTTTTTTAAAAAAAAAATTATTTAGGGCTTCCCTGGTGGCGCAGTGGTTGAGAACCCGCCTGCCGATGCAGGAGACAACTGGGCTCACGGGCCCAGTTGCTCCGCGGCATGTGGGATCCTCCCAGACCAGGGCTCGAACCCGTGTCCCCTGCATTGGCAGGCGGATTCTCAACCACTGGGCCACCAGGGAAGCCCTCTCTTCCCTCTTGTGTCTCCCTCCCTCCCACCTTCCCTACCCCATCCCTCTAGGGGGTCACAAAGCACGGAGCTGATCTCCCTGTGCTATGCGGCTGCTTTTCACTAGCTCTCTATTTTACATTTGGTAGTGTATATACATGTCCCTGTTGATCAAGCTCTGTTGAGTTGGGTTTTCTGTTGCTTGCAGACCAAGCATCCCAATATACAGAACGTCTTCCTATATATACTATTTCCAGGTTAATCTTTATAGAAGGCAATTTTGATCATGCCACACCTGACCAAAAACCTTCCTTTTCCCCCCCTCAGTTCCACACACTAAAAATAAACTCTTCAATTCAAGATCAAGCTTTGCTTTCCAAGGTAATTTGTTTCCTGTCCTCCAGTCAGATTTAACTTCCTGATGTTTTGTTCACATGACCTGCAGTTTACTGCTCCTGCCTGGGTCTCCCATCCTGGGATCCACTTCTCTTCCACCTATCTTTGCTTGTTGAAATGTTATCTCCAAGGAAACTTGCCACTATGGTCAACATTTTTTTTTTCCCCGAATAGTACGCTCATGCCTTTGGGTGACTCTCCCGGCACTTACCATATTCTGCCATATGGTATTGTTATTTGCACACCTTTCTCATTCTTCCTGTTGGTCTGTGAGCCCTGGGGGCAGAGGCCATACCTTATTCATCTTGGCACATCTAGCTGCTCCTAATGTGCTGCTCCAAACAGGGTGGATGCTCAAAACCACTTGGATGAATGCTGTAGGGGGTAGGACACGAAAGATCCTTCTCAACTCTAAAATTCTGTGGGTTTTGTGCTGTGAGCTTTTTATATGTTGAGTGCCTAACTTTGTATTAATGATCCAGGACAGAGAAACACTGTCACCTCTAAGTTGTGAAATGGTTCCAACTGACTTTGAATTCATTGGGAAAACGATTCTTGAATTCCCGATCCATTATATTCTCTATGTGTGGGTAATCAGGTAAATGATCTGAAATTCCTAGGCTTTCATTTCCTATCTCTAAAATAGGGATAACAATAGGTAGCCCATAAGATCGTTATGGGGACTGAATGAAATAAGTTACGGGTATCCGTTCCCTCTGAGTGTGCACTCACATCCATTCTTTTTCCTCCTGCTTTAGCCCAGATAATCTTTCAACTTTAGGAGACCAGGATAACTGCCAAGCTCCTTGGCTTGTCCCTTTCCTCTTGCTGGTGGTGGGTCTAGGCTTGGCAATGAATTTTGGCTGATGTGATATCAGAGAATATCTGCTTGGGATATTTTTGGAGAGGTTTCCTCATTCATAGGAAGAGATGCAGAGGAAGAGCCAATCTCTTCTTCTATTGGGTGTTGTCATCTTGAGAACGAGTCGGTCGTATTATGAAGGCAACGGGGAGCCGGAGGATGGCAAAGAGGGAGCATGGCTTTGATATCACTGAGCTGCTGAATTAGCCAACGTGGAGTTACCCTACCTTGGGACTTCTATGATATGCGAGTGTGAATCTCCTTGATTGTTTATGCCATCTACAGTTGAGTTTATTATTGCATTGAAAGCATCTTTATCGTTAGAGTGTGTAGCACATGTACATACTGTACAAATATAAAACTATACTCCATTTAGTGCTTTCTTATAATTCCTAGATGAGAATATCTGAGAAAACTGGAAAGGATGATACTTAACTAAATTAAAATAGACTTGAAAAGAAAAACCTTTATAACTTGACAATTTTTTTTTTTTTGGAGAGCTTGCTGATTATGAATTAGAAAATCAGTCAGAGACAAAGGATAGAGTAGGTGATAAATGCAGCCCATATGGTGCTATAAGAAATATTTGAAAAATAAAGAGAAAATACAAATAAACATGAAGTTTAACTTCACACCAATACCATCTACTGGAAACGGTGTCTTGTTAAAACTCCAGCAGGTTTTATTTTCACAGAACACAGCAAAAATAGAAAAATTATAAAACCAGAACAAGGAAAATAAAGGGAGGCTACTCTTGGATTGGTGATTGGTGACTACTGAATGTTAATAAACTCGGTTTTGTTTTTGGTTTGTTTATTTTGTTTTATTTTAAAATCAATGGATAACGTTTGAATAAAAGAGGCTGCCAAACTATCTCTGGAGAAACCCCTAGGGTCAGTAAAGTTCTCCTCTTCAGCTTCTGGATAAACAAAAAATAAAGCAAATACAATTGCATCGCGAAGCAAATCTACCCACATTGGAATCGTGCTGCAAGAATCATACAAGTATCTGAAAGGCTGGCTTTTCTGTGCCAAGGTCCCTGAAAGTCGCTTGCAAGCTAGGTACAAGCAGTTTTTTCCACAATGAAAATTCCCCCTTTGGCCTTTAATGAGTCTTAGAGTCTGGGCCATGCAAAACTGGGCATTGCAACTCACTAATTGATCCCAAGGACTTGAAAAATGGGATGCTGTGGGTCTCGTAGCCCTCTCACTGGGGAAACTGATGCTCGTTTCTGATTCTTTAGCTAAACGTTAATGGATAAAGCCTGAAGGACCCGGGAGAACCGAGAAGCCCAGCGCAGGACACCCCATCTTTGTCTGAACCATCATGGAAACTTCACTCTGAAGTTCAGGTCCCTGGTTCAAGCCTGAGAGGTCGTCTCCGGGTGCAGAGGCGAGCACACTGGCTTGGACCAGGGCAGGCCACTTAACTGGTCTGGGCAAGCTTTCCTGGGTTGCAAAATGAGGATGACCAGCCCGCCCTGACCACCTTGGACACCGGGAGGCACCATGCAGACAAGGCGCCCCTTGAACTTTCTCAGGAGTGTGGGCTTCGTGACGCGCCTGGTGTCACTGCCCACTGACAAGCGGTCAGCTGACATATACTCAACAAGCCCCACTGGCTCAGGACCCATCAGGGTCTTGACCTCCAGCTCTCTTTTTTGCTTCTGGAAGCTACCTAGTGTCTTACTGTGAGGCCACCGAAGGGCCTTCATGCTTCCTTCCTTGGGTGTTAGAGGGACACTTTCTTTTGGAATTTCCATGAACTGAAGGCAGATCCGTGCTGCTGGAGAGAGGCTGGTGGAAGATTAGCTCTCAGGGAATGTCCACTCTGTAGCCTCCCTCCCTGAGAGATACACGCAGACCCACAGGAAGGGCTGGTGCCCCAGGTCTCCACCTTTGAAGGGTTGGGGACCTCTGGGAATCCTAAGGAGCGAAGTTTTTCTCTTGCAACAAGGCTTTCTGTCGCTGGTCTGAGGGCAGAGTGTTTTGATCTGACACTCCCCAAACCATAGGAGAAGAGCAGTGGACCCAATCCCAGTTCCCTTGGCACCAGGGCCATGTCTCTAACACTCACCTTGCCGTGAGTGTTGAAAGAGCTTAGGCTTGGGAGGTACACCAATCTGTGCTTGAATTCTGGCTCTGCCACTCAACAGCTGGGTCATCTTAGATGAGTTACTTGCCCTCTCTGAGCCTCGATTCCTTCGAGTCTAATACTGGGACCATCACCCCCAATGAATGGGGCTGTGGTGAGGCTTCAACGCACATAGAGCTGGTGCACGGCAGATGCTGGAGAAATGGATGAATGTGATTCCTTCCCCATATATCACATGTCTTCCACTTGGCTACAGACCATCTGCAGAGCTAGATGACAAGCTCTTGGAGAACAGGAGCTGTACTTATCCATCTTTCTACTCTTCACATCCACCCCTGTACTTGATTCATAGGTGTTGCCCAAGAAATACTTTTTGAGTGAATGGAGGAAAAAAGGTTCATGAATCCAAAACTTCCAGTCTTCCAAATGTAGACAGTTGAGGAACCGTGTTTTTGTTTTTGTTTTATTTTTTTTGAAGTAGAGTTCACTTACGATGTTATGTTAGTCTCTGGTGTACAGCAAAGCGATTCAGTCATACGTTGCTGTTGTTCTTAGCAGACGGGCAGATTCCCCTTCAGATTTCTCATTCAGGCTGTAATTTGAAATTATGTGTCACCTTCCAACTGCATAACCCAGGCAGTGATGTGAAGTGTCTGCACTGGGGTCCTGGCCTATCTCCATCTTTATTGTTTCTGTATCAGTCAGGATAGGTGAGGTTACGTTGCTGTAACAAACTCAAGCACGTGGCACGTTTACTTCTCACTCGAGCTACGTGCCCAGTGATGGTCTGGATGACAGAGCCACCATCAGGGCACATGTAGAGGGAAGAGAACGTAGTGAATATGGTGCAGTGCCTCTTCCAGCTTCTTCCTCTAAGGGTCATGTGTCAATTTGCCTCACATTTGAGTGGTCAACCCCAAGTGCATGGCCATACATTCCTTCCTTGAGCCCAGAAGAAAAAGACCAAACCAGAAACATACGGTGAATGGAAACACAGTTCAGGAAAGCAGAAGCCACAGCTTCAAGATGAAGCAGCAGAGAATTTTAGCACAGAATTGGGACTTTTGCAGTCACTGGGAGAGCAGGGGATCTCAGCCTGCAGCTCTGCAGCCAGAGCTTCTAGGAGCTCACCTGGGAGCCCCAGGAAACCCTGGGAGCTCCTGCCAACCGCCTCAGCCGACAGCATTTTCAGAAGCTGCCACCTACTAGGTCCACTGCCTACACTTTTAGGCGAGGGGTCCTCGGAGGGAAGCTGCTGTGAACCTCACACCTGCAGGCTGCCTACATGTCTGCTTGCAGCGTCCTCCCGAGAATCACTCCTTCTTCACCTCCAGTTCTTCTCCTTGGCATTCGCCCCCATCAGGCCTGGGACTCCAGTTGCCCACGGCGCGATGGCGGGATCTCTGGGGGACACCAGCAAGGGGGAACCCACCACAACAAGCAGCCTGGCTCAGGAAGCCTCTCTGTCCCCACAGGCCTAAGATTCCATCCTTTACCCAGAGGCACTCCACCCAACTCCACACCCGCCCCCCCCAAACAGCACAGGTGGCCCCAGCAGCACCTACTAAATCAAGCGTCAAAATAACACCCCAAATGCTCAGAAAAATCTCTCATTGGAAGTACAGCCCTTACCAGTAGGCCAGGACCTCCTGCTAAATGCAGACAGGTGACTGCCTACTGAAATATAAGAGTTAACGAGGAAGCAGAATCTCCAAACCAAGCAGACAACGTGCCCAGAATACAATCGAATACCACTCATTGTGACATCACCCTAGAAGCAGAAGAACCTCCACTTGAGTGAGAAAAGACTGTGAACTAACGCCAACCTCCAGATGAATCAGATGTTGGCGTCATCTTAAAGCAGCCTTCATGAAATGCTTCAACAATCGGTTACAAACTCCCGTAGGCGAGGGTGGGAGGCTCCTCCCAGGCCTTCATGTCCGACTAACAGAGAGGTCAGAATCAGCCTTTGTGTGGAGAATGACTTTCACGTCATTTAATTAAAGATAACGTTTCTCCCCCCAGCTTGCTCTCTGTGCTCTTGTATGCTCTCGCTACAAGCAGCTGGCACATCTCTGCACAGGAACTGTACCCTTCAGAGGAGCTCGGGGCTGGAGGGGCTTTGGGAGGCCTGCCTCTGCCCCCCTTTCACGCCACAAGGGAGGGGAAGGGCTCACGCGGACCCACAGATGCTGCGGGGAGCAGGGGCTGGCCCCTGGGCACCCTTCCCCACTCAAGGTTTCCTGCGGTCACCGTGCTACCCACCTTATCATTTTAGCATGAATGTGGCCAGACACTGTTTACTGCAGAAAACTAAAAACACAGAAGACCACCAAAAGAAAAGTCCCTTGTAACTCCACTGCCCAGAGATATAACCCGATGGTCACCACACCTATTCCTCTAGTTCTAAAAGCTACATTTTAGCATTTAAATGAGGCTTGTGCTAAATATTCACGTTTGTATCCTGTTTTAGAAAAATTAATAATATATTTGTGAAAATTTTCTCATGTCATTAACCTCCTACCATATGACTTTCAATGGTAGGAAACAATTAAAGTAGCTAATCCACAGCAAAAGCCGAATGCATTCCACTTTACCGTGAGGGTACAGAGGCACAGAAATGTGACGTACTCGCCCAGGGCTGCAAAGCTGGTCCATGGCAGGAGCAGGACGGAGCCTGGGAAGTCTGGCTTCAGGACCCGGGTTCCCCGTCCCTCGGCTGCGGCTGCAGCACCTCTTCACCGCCATGTTTAATTGACTTAATTACCAACCACTGTGGCTAGTTAGGCTATTTATAACCCTCGTTCTGATTAACGGCACTGATTTTAGCAACCTGTGTAGACACGTTTGTATAAATCTCCGATGATTCCCTTAGCAAAAAATTCCTAGAAGTGCAACGGTCGAGTGGACTCTTTGGAAAGCTTTTGTTCCGTGTGTGTGTGCCAAACTGGATTCCACCCTTGGATGCGGGGAGCGCGAGAATGTCCTGGTCACTCACCCTCTGAGCTGAGGAGGCAAAACCTGTCACTTCGACAGCTTCCAAAGTTTACCGAGTGTGTGCTCTCAGGAACCAGTTCTAGAAGAAGTCACACCCTCATCTTTTCAGCCCACTTTGTTCGTTCAACAGACATCTCAGTGCCAGGCACTCAGGATATAAGAACCAAGGGATAAAGGCCTGTAAACAAATGAGTGTGTACGGCAGTTGAGGGCTTAGGTAGACATTGTGATTCCCATTTTCCAGATGAGCAAACTGAGGCTTGAAGAGCCTAATTTCGCCAATTGCCCCTGGAAAGAAGCAATATGGGAAACCCCTGAGTTTCCCAAATGGGTCTGAGTCCCACTAGGGGCTCTTAACCACTGCCTCTAGTGCCTCCCAGGGCAGGGGGCACAGTGAGGGAAAAAGGGGTGAAGGCCAAGGCAGGGGCAGAAATGAAGAAGTGGGTATCCATGAGGAACTGGCAGGGCAGGTAGAGGGAACCATCCAAACAAATATCCAGAGGTCCAGAATGATCTGGCAGGCTCTGGGACTGACAGGTGGGTGGAGGGTGGAATGGGTGTAATTCTGAGGGCAGAATCAGGGAGTGGGGGGCGGGTGTGGGCCAGGCCACCGGGACCCACTGTGGTCTGGGTCCACTGGACCGCTGTGTAGTCGGGCTACAGCCATCACCGAGGCCTGTTTTTTCTGGGCTACAGCTGGTGAAATTCCGCTCTACCACATCTGTGTGTGAACACAGGTGCTGCAGGGAAGTGCAGCTTGTGCGGGGTGCGTGGACCCACTGTGCGGTCCAGGTGGGGAGCTGCTCCAGGCTCCTCCACCTCTCCTTTCCTTCCCTGTAAGGTAATGTTTCATTCTGAAGTAGGGTGACCGACTCAGCCTGGTTTGCCTGGGGTGCTCTGCTTTTAGCACTAAAAGTCCTGCGTCCTGGGAAACCTCTCAGTTCTGGGCTATTTTTGCGGGGCAGCCACTTGGGGGCCAGGGAACAGAGCAGCCAGCTCCACAGGCCCATGGGGCTGGGTCGGTGCAGTTGTAACCAAGAAGAAAGGGGCTGCTCTCAGGGCAGTCAGATTGGACTGAATGGCGCAGGCGGGTTCTGAAACGGAAATCCCAGTGTTAAGCTTCCCGGGGCAGGCCTGCGTCTGCCTGTCCTGTGCCGTCTCAGCAGTGATGGCACTGTGTCAGGGTCAGGAGAGCTGCCCAGCAAATGTGAGGGTCAGACGAGAAAGAGATCGCTGAGTGCCAGCTGGCTTTGATTCTGACAGCTGCTTCACCATCTGCTCGCGGGGTCTCCGTGAGCCCCAGTGAGGGCTTTTCCGTTTTCAGCGGCTGCTGCGTACCTCAAGGGACACCCTCCTTGGTCTTGAGTTATAGAAAGGTGTGATGCGCCTTGCTGGAGATCAAGGGAGTGAAGTGGCAAGTCGATAGAAAAACAAATTTTATGACGCAGACATTTTGGGCCAGGAGAAAGCCCACTCTGCCCTTTGATGTATCCAGGACCCCTGATGGTAGACGGGGACACCCACATTTTGACTTGAATTGAGCTTTGGGAGAGATTCGCAGCATTATTAAAAATGTGTTAGATAAACAACAAGGATTTACTGTATAGCACAGGGAACTATATATTCAATATCTTGGGATAACCTCTAATGGAAAAGAATCTGAAAAAAAATATATATATATATCCAAATCACTTTGCTGTACACCTGAAACTAATACAATATTGTAAATCAACTGTAATTCAATAAAAAAATAAATAAATAAAGATAAAGTAAGTTTCCTGCAGCTAGCAAAAAAAAAATGTGAGAGGCGTGACTGAATCCGGTGTGGCCCTTGGCTGTACCGTGTCTGTCCCCACTGAGGACTCAACAAAGGAGGAGGAGGATTTAGCAGCACAGCAGTGTTTGTTCCCGGCCCCCGACCCGACCCCCAGCCTTCACATCCCCACCGAGCTGTCTTTTTTGCTCCCAGGTTGAGCCACACAGACCTACAGCACCCCGAAAGCAGCTTTCTTTTCCTTCCTGTGCTCTACAAACACCGAAGAAGAAAACTTAGCAATGTCTCTGATAGAAAGATGAGTAGCTTTCCACCCCAGAATGGGGAAGGGGCCAGACCAGCCACATGGGGCAGCTGCTCAGCGATCAGAAGAAAACAGGGTAGATGGAAATCTTACTGAACTGTTTTAAATGCAGGAGGGATCGATATTTAAAGCTAATTTTGAACGTTCATGTTGTATTGGAAACAAAGCATTGGATTGTTAACTCTGGCTTCTCCACCCACCTGTAACGTTAGGGTCTATGGGCGGATGAACATTCAGCCTCCCACACCTGCTTACATACCTGCAGGAATACCTGGGGTAAGCTTGACAAAGCGCTGCTCACTTGCTTGGCCAAGGTGAGTGGTAAGTAGCTGTGGCGATGGAAAAGCAGTTAGATTGCCTTTATTTTGCCACACTTGGATTTCCCAGGAAAGCAGGGGCCGGGAGAAAAATGTGAAGGGTTTACTTTATGTACCTTTTTTATAACCCTGCCTGAGTGGGCTGTTGATAAAAAAATTTGTCTTGGATGGATACCTAGAGTGCAATTGCTGGGTCTTCAAGTAAATGCATATTTATAAGAAATTGCCAAACTCTTTTCCAAACTTAGTGGTGACGTTTTACGCTCCCGCCAAAATGTATGATGGGTCCCTTTGTTCCATTCACTGCTGCCTAACAAGTTACTACAAACTTAGAGGCTTAAAACAACATGTTTGGGCTTCCCTGGTGGCGCAGTGGTTGAGAGTCCGCCTGCCGATGCAGGGGACACGGGTTCGAGCCCCGGTCTGGGAAGATCCCACGTGCTGCGGAGCGGCTGGGCCTGTGAGCCATGGCCGCTGAGCCTGCGCGTCCAGAGCCTGTGCTCCGCAGCGGGAGAGGCCACAACCCCCGCGTACCGCAAAAAAAAACAAAAAACAACAACAAAAAAAACCACGTTTGTTATCACACAGTTTGTGCAAGTCAGGAATTTTGGCAGTGTTGACTGTGTCCTTTGTTTCGGGATCTCTCATGAGGCTGCACTTAAGGTGTTGGCAGGCTGGGGCTCATCTGAGGCTCGACTGGGGAAGGATCCACTTTCAAGCGCATGTGGTTGTGGGCAGGATTCATTTCCCTGTGGGCTGTGAGGCTCCCGCTCCCTGCTGGATGATGGCTAGTGGCTGCCCTCAGTCATTTGCCCCATGGGCATCTTCCCATGGAGGCTTCCTTCATCAAACCCAGCAAAGGAGATGGTCATTAGGGAGAGCTGGCCATCAAGATGGAAATCACAATTTTATGTAATGTAAACACACGAGTGACACCCCATCACCTTTGCCATATTCTATTGGCTGTAAGCAAGTCATAGGTCCTATCCACACTCAAAGGCAGAGGAGTACACGGGGGCTGAAACACCAGGAAGAGGGGGTCATTGGGTACCATCTTTAAGTCTGTCCGCCACGCTCCACGTCCTTGCCAACACTTGGTATCATCAATCTTTTTTATTTTATATTTTATTTTATTTATTTTAAAATATTTATTTATTTGGTTGTACCAGGTCTTAGTTGTGGCACGTGGGCTCCTTAGTTGCGGCTCGCTGGCTTCTTAGTTGCAGCATGTGGGCTCCCTAGTTGTGGCATGCGAACTCTTAGTTGCAGCATGCATGTGAGTCTAGTTCCCTGACTAGGGATTGAACCTGGGGCCCCTGCATTGGGAGCATGGAGTCTTAACCACTGTGCCACCAGGGAAGCCCCTAAATGTCTCAATTTTTTATGTAACATCTCAATTTTTCTTTTTATGGTTATTGCTTTCTGTGTCTTTTGTAAGAAACCATTTTCTACTCCCAAGTCAGTAAGATATTCCCCAATATTTTCTTCTAAAAGCCTTATGATTTTAGCTTTTACATTTAGGTCTGTGATCCATTTTGAGTTTTATTACGAGTTTATTTGCTCATGCTGGGAGGAAGGGGTTGAACTTCATTTTTTTTCTCATTATGAATATCCAGTTGTTATAGACCATATAGTTGAAAAGACTCTCTTTTTCCTATTAAATAACCTTGGCCCCTTAGTTAACAATTAATTGATATGTGGGTATATAATATTTAGACACTTTTCTGGCTCTATTGGTTAATGTATCTGCTCTTACATTGATACCACATTGTCTTGATAACTGTAAATTTTATAGTACTCTAACTTTCTTATTGCTTATCAAAATTCTTGGGATAATCTAGATTCTTTGCATTTCTATATAAATTTCAGAATTACCTAACTTTACAAAAGAAGTCAGTTGATAATTAGGGATTGTATTAAGTCTATAGATCAGTTTGAGGAGAATTGTCATCTTAATAATATTGAGTCTTTTTTCCAGTGAACATGATATAACTATCCATTTATTTAGGTGATCTTTAATTTCTGTCAGCAGTGCTTCATGGTATACATTGTATATTTCTTTGAAATATTTTGTGTAAATTTATCCCTAACTATGTCTGGGTTTTGGTGGTACTGTAAATAGTATATCTATATTTTTTAATTTATTTATTTATTTACTTTTGGCTGTGTTGGGTCTTCATTTCTGTGCAAAGGCTTTTCTCTAGTTGCAGCATCGGGGGTCACTCTTCATCTCAGTGCGCTGGCCTCTCACTATTGTGGCCTCTCTTGTTGCGGAGCACAGGCTCCAGACACGCAGGCTCAGTAATTGTGGCTCACGGGCCCAGTTGCTCGGCGGCACGTGGGATCTTCCCAGGCCAGGGTGCGAACCCGCGTCCCCTGCATCGGCAGGCAGACTCCCAACCACTGCACCACCAGGGAAGCCCAGTATTATTTTTAAATGTCAATTTCCAATTGTTGCTAGTATATGGAAGTACAATTAATTTTGTTTACTGATCTGTGAATTTTATCCTGTGATCTTGCTAAACTCATTCAGTTCTAATAGCTTTTTTACAGATTCTAAAGATTTTATTTGTATACAAATATACGGTCTCCAAATAATGACAGTTGAACTTCTTCCTTTCCAATCTGTGTGCCTTTTATATCTTTTTTTCTTTGCCTTATTACACCAGCTTTGATCTCTGGTATGATGTTGAATAAAAGCCATAAACATGGACACGCTGCCTTATTTCTAAACTTAGGAGGCAGCATACTCTTTATTCATCACTACTCTTACGATGATGTTAGTTGTACATTTCTCATAGATGCCTTTTATTAGGTTTAGGACATTCTCTTCTATCCCTAGTTTGCTGAGAGTTTTTTACACAAGTTGGTTTTAAATTTTGTCAAATGATTTTCCTGAACCTACTGGTTTTTCATTATTATTTAGTTTGCTGGTATGGTAAGTTACATTGATGAATTTTCCAATGTTAAGTGAAACTTGCATTCCTGGGATAAAACCCAGTTGGTCATGATGTGTTATTATTTTTACATATAGTTGGAATTGATTTCCTAAAATTCTTTAAGGATTTTTGAATTTATGTTCATGAGTGATGTTTGTCTGTAATTTTCTTTTCTTGTAATGTATTTGCCTATTGGTTTTGGTATCAGGATAATGCTGGCCCCGTGAAATAAGCTGGGAAGTGTTCCCTTCTCTAATTTCTGAAAGAATTTGAATAGGATTGGTGTATTCCTTCCTTAAATGTTTCAGAAAATTTGTCAGGGAAGTCATCTATGTCTATAATTTTCTTTGTGAGACTGTTATAATCATGAATTCAATTTCTTAAATACATACCCAATTCTTCAGTTGTTTATTTCTTTTTTTTTTTTTTTTTTTTTTGCGGTATGCGGGCCTCTCACTGTTGTGGCCTCTCCCGCTGCGGAGCACAGGCTCCGGACGCGCAGGCGCAGCGGCCACGGCTCACGGGCCCAGCCGCTCCGCGGCACGTGGGATCCTCCCGGACCGGGGCACGAACCCGTGTCTCCTGCATCGGCAGGCGGATTCTCAACCACTGCGCCACCAGGGAAGCCCTGTTTATTTCTTTTTGAGACAGTTTTAGTATTTGATGTTTTTCAAGGAATTTATTCATTTTATCCTTATTGTTGGACTTACCGGCATAAAATCACTCATATGTATCTTTTTTTAAAAGTGGCTTTTTGAGCTATCATTAACATGAAGTAAACTGTGCACATATCAGTGTACAACCTGATCAGTTTTGACACGTGTATAGCCCTGTGAAATCAATTTAGGGTTAGCTTTTGCACACTATGTAGGCAAGACCCTTTGAGGATTCTATCCAAAGCCCTCTCAGCTATGAGGTTTTCCTGTCTGGTGAGCAGACGCTATTCCTGGTTTTGTATCAGCTCCAGATAATGTTTCCCCTAATCTTTATGGGTGGCTCTCTCCCCAGGCTTACACATTTTCGCTGATCAGTGCACTGCTTACTGACTGATGGGGAGTGCTGTCCATCTCCGGAGTCTCTCTTTCCTCTGGCATCTGCCCTGTAATCCGCAGCCACTTTCATCTCCTTGGACCACTAGCTCTGTCTCCTCCACTCGGGGAGCCCGCCAGGCTCCACCTGAGTTCCCCATCCCTGCAGCAGGGCCTGTAGATGAGACAATTACAGGGCTCAGCTCGTTCATTTCCTGTCCTTCAGGGCTCCCTATCCTCTGCTGTCTGATGTCCAATGCTTGAAAACCACTGTTTCATGTATTTCGTTCATATGTTGTTTCATGTATTTCGTTCATATGTTGTTTCATGCAGGAGGGTATGTCCAGTGCAGTGTTTCATGGGCTTTGAATCTCTGTTATGAGGTACAAACGTGTTTAGTATGTTTAAGTCTTCTCTAATATCATAAAGACTAAGTAAAATGATCCGATTATCATTTTGAAAGGGTCCTCTTTATCTCTGGTTATGTGCCTTGTTCACAAATCTGCTTTGTCTGACGTTAATAGAACCATTCTAGCTTTCTTACGGTTAATATTTACACGGTAAATCTTCTTCTATCTTGTAACTTTTGACCCTACCCCACCCTCATATATATGTGTTCGTGTGTGTATATTTTCTTCTGGAAGATGGCTTTTAAAAAAAAATTCAGTCTCATAATCTTTGCTTTTAACTGGAGCATTTAGACCAGCCTTTTCCGATAGAGCTTTCTGTGATGATGGAAATGTTATAAATGATCTGTCTGATAGGCTAGCCACTAACTAGGTGGCTATTAAGCACTTGAAGTATTGATAGTGTGACTGAAGAACTAAATTGTTCATTTTATTAAAATTTTAATTAATTTAAAGAGTCCCATGTGGCTAGTGGTTAGTGTATTGACAGCATAGGTTTAGGTCATTCACATTTAATGTAATTATTGATATGGTTGGGTTTAAGTTTATCATCTTATTTGTTCTCTATTTTTAAACAATATTTTCCATCTCTTCTTTGCTTCTTTTTTCCCTCCTTTCCTCCTCATTTTGTATTGAATATACTTTATTATTCTTTTTTTTTTTTATCTCCACCATTGGCTTATTAGCGGTATCTTTTGTTTTAGGGTGTGTGTGTTTGTGTGTTTTAGAGTTTATCATATTCATTTTTAATAATAAAAGCCTACTTGGGAATTCTCTGGCAGTCCAGTGGTTAAGACTCCGTGCTTCCACTGCAGGGGGCATGGGTTCAATCCCTGGTTGGAATTCTAAGATCTCACATGTCACGTGGTGTGGCAAAAAAACAATAATAATAATAGCCTACCTTTAAATGATATTTCTTACATATAAGAACCTTACAAATAGACTTCCATTTCCCCTCCCATCTTTTGTGCTATTGTCATGCATTTTATTTCTATACTATAAACCCCACAATATATTCTTATTATTTTTGATTTAAACAGCCAATTATCTTTTAAGGAGTATTTTTTAACTAAAAAAATTTTCATACTTACACACGTTTAAAATTTCTGTTGCTTTTTATTTCTTTGTATAAATACAAGTTTCCATTAGGTTTCTTTTTCCTTCACCTTGAAGAACTGTATTTACCACTTTTCATGGTACAAGTCTGCTGATAAAGAATATCTTAGCTTTTGTTTGTCTGAAAAGTCTCCATTTTTCTTCATTTAAAAGACATTTACTGGGCACATAATTCTAGGTTGATCCTTTTCTTTGTTTTAGTATGTTAAATATTTTGTTCCACTCTCTTCTGTTTTTCCCATTTCTTCCGAAAAACCTAGTCACTCTCATCTTTGTTTTTTTTGTATTTAAAATTTTGTCTGGATCTTTTCTTGTCTGGATTCCTTTAAGATGATCTCTCTCCATGATTGGGATTCAGGAATTTGATTGTGCTGTGATTTCATATGGTTTTCTTTGTGTTCATCCTCCTTCAGTTTTGTAGCTATTCATGGACGTCTGGGTTTATAGTTTTTATAAAATTTGAAAATATTATTTCTTCTTTTTTTTTTTCCTTTTTCCTCTTTCCCTCTTTTTGGGGATTCCAACTGCATGTATGTTAGACTTCCTGATTTAACCCAGAAGTCACTGATGACTTTAAAAGTTAACTTTTAAAAGTTTTTTCCCTCTCTGATATACATTTTGGATAGTTTATTTTGCTATGCATTCACCTTCAGGTTCATATATTTCCTTCTTCGGTGTCTAGTCCACTACTATTCCCATCTGGGGAAGGAGGAGATACTGTGCAAAAGTACAGAGATGGGAAGCACCTGTGGGAACTCTTTTAACCACAGGGCTCCAGTGTGGTCTCGCCACGCTCAGCTTCAGCTCAGCCATGGAGAGGGAAGGTCTACAGTCTAGTCTGCTGCATGGATCCCTTGTGGGAAACTTAATGGGAATGTAGCTATTTCTCGACTGTGAACTTTCTCCCCAGAGGGTCAAATTCTCTTCCCTTTCACAGCACAAACGGAGTAGTCATCTCTCTCAGAGGCAGCCTCCTACTCTCCTCTAATTGGAAATATCTCCAGGTCCACACAATGCCACAGCTGGCAGCCCACCAGTTCCCTCCACATCCAACAGAGCTGCTTCACTTGACTGCTGTGAAAGATGAAGAAATCTGAGCTATGTGAGAGGACAATAGGAAATGCCGTTTGCCAAATCTTCGGTGCTGGTATCCGGGGGATATTCAAATGAAATTAACAATTGCTTAAAGATTTGCGATCTGATCATTTCTATCAATGCATGTTACAGTGATGGGCCCTAAAGAAATTCATTCTGAGGATGAGGCGAAGGTAATGTTTTTTATTCAATGTGCATATCGTTTGAATGTCTCTTCCAGATGACTCTGTACCTTCAGTTAATCATTTGCAATTCTCCTGCAAGAAAATGTGAAAGTGATGAGGCCACTGTCCTTCCGGAAAAAGTGACTTATTGCTATATCTTGAGACCTTCTGGCACCTACACGAAGTGAACGCCCACACAGAAGCTGATGTGGGGAAAAATGTGACTCCAAGAAGAGCCTTGGTAAAGATATAACAGCACGCAAACCCTCATTACCCTGAGCCTCCTATGCTCACAGTAAACCAATCAGGAAGACCAGCTCAGCCTGGACCATGTCTTGTGTTAGTTCTCAAAATCTGGAACTTAGAACTAAAGCTAGGAAAGTGTGCCTTACTTTGTGTGGTCAATATTTCCAAGAAAATGAAAAAATTTTTTTTCGGTAAATATCATTTTCAATTAGGCACTAGGTGAACAATATATTTAATAAATACATTTAATACATTTATTCGAATTGGTCCTATCATGAATAAACCATTCTATCACAACAGACAGCACAGGAGGAAAACAAAATGTAAATTTTATAATCAGGTACTCGGGAAGGTTAAGCTAACAACCTTGACACCCGCAGAAATTAAGAGGTCAAGTGGTAGGACGCTGCCTAAAGGAATCTGCCAGGTCGGGTAGAAGTTAAGAGCACTGTGAAGGAAGAAGACCTGGGCTCCAGACCTGCCAGTTGCGACTCATTAAAAACCATCTAAATGTGTGGCTTCTCCCTCCGTAAAATGGTTATAACATTTGTCTCACAGGGTGTTGAGAGTATCAAATGACATAACATATGCAATGATTCTTTACAAACTGTAAAACCCAGTCACTACTGAGAGGGGCCAAAGAAAGCAGAGGCTCTCTCGTGGGCTGCTGTTGCCAGAGAGGAGGTTTGGAAGTGCAGATCCTGAAGTTTGGTTGGGCCTTGGAGAGGCCGCGGAGAAATGGAGGAGGGCATTCCAGGCTATAGGGATAGCATGACTGAAGGACTCCTCACCACTGGGAAGCAGCCTGCTTCTCCCTTGGGCACGTTCCTAGCTCCTTCTCTATCATGGCCACCTTTCTCTAAACTTCGGAGGGGGGGAGACTGACGGGACGGCCGTACAAAGTCACAGCATCTGGATCATTCTCGCCTGGGGGCAACAGGTGGCCTGTGATTGGTTTAGGGATGAAAATCGGATCTAGAGCGGGTGGCTCCCAACCTTGAGGGCACATCTAAGTTACTTCGGAACATTTGCCAACCCAGTCTTCATCCCAGAGCTGCACCGCAGCTCACTGTCTGGGAACGTGAGGACTTGAGGGTTGCTGCTTTTTAAAGATCTAGACGTGATTCTGATGAACAACAGCGTTGAGAACTGCTGTTCAGTTCTTGATCCATCGAGAGACAAACTCATCTCAAAGAAAACAGCCTGCCATCCGTTAGGTCGGAAAAGTTAACTTTGTTTGCAGGTGGTCCCTGAAGGGGATCACCTATGCTGCCAGGAGAGGGGCTGGAAGATCTGAAACCTCGCTGCGGCACCAGAGGCTTCTGTCTCCTGCCATTGTCCTTAGAATTCCAGGCTCGTCCTCCTGCCATGTAAGCCCAGGGCTCTGGCAGGTGAAGGCTTTGGCCACACTCAGTGAGGGTGCACACGCCACCCAGAGCCGGGCGCCTGGCACGGGCCACGCGGTGGAGCACTGCATGGGCTCTCCTGCGCGAGTCCCTGAATGTCCTCACTGCCCACACCCACCTGCACAGTTTTCTGCACGACCTACAGAACCCAGGGAGGAAACTGGATCCAAACATCCCCACGCAAGTCAGAGCGATGATTACAACCAACAACGTCACTCCCCATCTACCTTAATTTCATCAGGTCTGTTGTTTTAAAATGTTGCCTAGCGTCTGTCGCCTCCACTGGAAGGTAAGCTCCAGGGGTGCAGGGACCTTTTTGTGTGTCACTCTGCAGCCCAGTGCATAGACATGTGCCTTGCACACAGTAGGCACTTAGTTGACATGCAGCGTGTGAAGAAATGATTCACTAGTTCCCACTTATTGAGAACTTACGATGTGCCGGGACCTTTTCTGTCGATCACCCCATTTAATTCTCATGACAACTCCACGAGGAAAGTGCTATTATTTAGTCCCATTTTAGGGCAGAGGAAACTGAAATTCTGCGACGCTAAGGCACCTGCCCAAGGTCACAGAGGTAGTAAGAAGTGGAGCTAGGACTTGAACCCACTGCTTTTCAGCTCCAAAGACCAAGCTCTTAACTACTCGATCGTACTCATTCCTTTCACTAGGGATGGTACAGGAACATAGCCTCAGCACGACTTGGTGGCAAATCTGGTTTTACTCTGGTGCTAAATATTAGTGTGTTAGCAGTGGCATCTGCAGACAGTCCTGTTTCCTGCGCAGGTTACTTCAATCGAAGGGCTGAAAAGGACATCTATCCCCATATCCCGTCTCCCACGTCCAGGCCTCCGGATGACTTTTATTTCACCCTTGAAAATGTTCAACAATGAATATGTATATTAATTATGGGAAGGATTAAGCAGCTCTAACAAAGAGACGGCAAGACACATCAATCTATACAAGTTCCAACTTTCTTTTTATCGCACGTTACCAGTCCAGCACAGGAGGTTGGGCTCCAGTCCGTGAAGTCATCCAGTTTCCCAGCTACCCTGCACGGCTGCCTTCGTCAACGGATGGCTGTCCTTTGACCCATGGCCCCGGCTCCTCTTGGCCTCATCCTGTGGCTGAGAGTAGCTCACCAGCACCACCTCCAGGAGAAGACGGGGAAGGTTAAGGAGGGTGTACTTAACCTTCTTTTTCAAGGAGGTACTCATATCTCACTAGCCAAAACCTAGTTAGTTACAGGGCTGCATGTAGCTGCATGGGAGGTGGGAGCCAGGCTCTAGCTGGGCAGCTGTGTGCCCGTCCAACACTCCCACAGAGAGAACTCGTTATTACAAAGGAGACAGGGAGAATGGATATTAGGGGACAATAACCATGCCTACCATAGTGTGTATTTTCTTCTGATTAAGAAATCTATGCCCCCAAGAAATAGGACTTTAAGTGTGTTTAAAAATTAAGATACATCAAAATTGACTTTTGGGCTTCCCTGGTGGCGCAGTGGTTGAGAATCCGCCTGCCGATGCAGGGGACGCGGGTTTGTGCCCCGGTCCGGGAAGATCCCACGTGCCGCGGAGCGGGTGAGCCCGTGAGCCATGGCCGCTGAGCCTGCGCGTCCGGAGCCTGTGCTCCGCAACGGGAGAGGCCACAACAGTGAGAGGCCCGCATACCGCAAAAAAAAAAAAAAAAAAAATTGACTTTTTCTGTATGTACAGTTCCATGAATTTAAACACACCTTTGATCTGCAAACCTCCACTACACAGGATGTAGAACAATCCCATCACCCCAAAGACCCTCTCGTTCTGCCCTGCCCAAGTCACACCCTCTTCCCGACTCAGCCCCTTTTATATAACCCTGAACTCAACTTGCTGATCTTTTCTTGGGTAGTTCTGCACCTAAATTCATGAGATATTGGTCTACAGTTTTAATTTTTTGTATTGTCTTTGGTTTTGATAAAACTGGCCTCATAAAATTAGTTGGGACATGTCCTTCCTCTTCTATGCCCTGGAATAGATTGTGTGCGTTTAATGTTATTTCTTACATGTTTGGTAGAATGTGCCAGAGAAACTATCTTGGCCTGGAGATTTCTTTTGTGGGAGGTTTTTAACTATACATTTAATTGATTTTATAGTTATAGAGCCATTCAGGTTGTCTATTTCATCTTGGTTGCGTTTGGATAATTTGTGGTTTTCAAGGAAATGGTCCATTTCATCCAAGTTGTTGAACTTATGCATGTGGACTTGTTCACAGTATTTCTTTATTATCCTTTCAATGGCTATGGGGTCTGTGGTTGATTCTCTTGTAAACACACTCCACAAAGAGGCATGTTAAGTTCCTTCTTATGACTTCTCAACTTGCTGGTGACATTCTCTTATGGTCTTTGGATTTTATACGTCTTTAGGGATTATAAATGGATTTGCAACAGGAATGGCACCTTTAGTCTAGATACCAGACGTAGGGTGATGGCTGATTTCTCTGGCTTGTGGGCTCTTTGCTGCTGTCAGGCCCCCATTCCCCAGCCTGGGAGAGATCCCACCAGCCAGCTCCTAGGAAAAGACTGATACAGGTTTAACCACCTCTCTTCAGTTCTTCCACCCTCGTCTTGAACCACCCCCCCCCACCAGAGGAAAGAGATGAACGCACGGTACTTCTCTCTTAGAAACTCCTCCAACTTACCTTAATATTGTTTTCAAGTCCTTATTTAGCATTTTGGAGAGAAGCGTGGAAGAAAATAATAATTTTGTAATCTGTTGTTATTCCTTCTAGGGAGTTGATTCTCAGAAGAGTTAAGCCTGTTTCCTACAGTGAGGAAGGGGTGCAGGGATTTCCTTCCTCTTATAGATCAAGAAGCTGTGTTCCTTTAAAGCAGGCATCATTTATAGAAAGCCTACAATATACCTAGCTGTTATAGATTTTATCTTTATAGCTAATAATATCAGGGTGGGGATTCTTTTTTTTTTTTCCGGTACGTGGGCCTCTCACTGCTGTGGCCTCTCCCGTTGCGGAGCACAGGCTCCGGACGCGCAGGCGCAGCGGCCACGGCTCACGGGCCCAGCCGCTCCGCGGCACGTGGGATCCTCCCGGACCGGGGCACGAACCCGCGTCCCCTGCATCGGCAGGCGGACTCTCAACCACTGCGCCACCAGGGAAGCCCCAGGGTGGGGATTCTTATTTTCATTTCATGGACAAGAACAATGAGGCTAAGAGATGTTCAGTTCAAGGCCTTTTCCTGCTGCTGGCTGGCTGTCTGACCCTGAGAAAATGACTTAATTAAGTCTCAGTTTCCTCATTTGTAAAATGAGGATAATAATATAACTTAACTTATAGGGTTGGTTGAGGATTAAATACGTCTAGCACATAGTAAGCATTCAATAAATTTTGCCATCCTATATTATTTATCTGAAACTTTTTTATAAGAAAGCATGTTCTGAACTTGTACTAAAATTTCCTTAAAATTCATCATTATTGAATATTTAAAGAAAATAAATCCATTTGCTTTCAATCAGGAAAGTCTTGACTAACCGGAACTACACAAATTAATCCCAAAGTTAACTGGGTTTTTTTTTGGGGGGGGGGGTTGGCTTTTTTGTTTTCAAATCAGGTTAATAAGAAATGAGCAGGGCATATTTAAAATGACACCCTCAGCGTTCTGTGGAGAGAGCAGCCTCCTCTTCCTGCCCACATTCTTGGTCCTGGGTTGACCCTGGCTGCTCAGAGCCTTCGGCATTGCAGACAGCCTTGCTTGGGTGCATTAGGTTTACCAAGGCAGGAAATGGGCTAAGATATTGTGCGAGATGGGATTTCTGTTCCCGTTTCTCTCCTCTCTTGCCATGCGATTGCATTGCTTCTCAGTAGACTCGGTGGAGCAGACTTCCTCACTTACCTGGGCGTGGCCATCTGACTTGATTCAGCCAATGAAATGTGAACAAGTGTGATGCTAGCAGATGCATTATGGTTTTGCTTGGATGCTTTTTTTTTTTTTTTTTTTTTTGCGGTACGCGGGCCTCTCACTGTTGTGGCCTCTCCCGTTGCGGAGCACAGGCTCCGGACGCGCAGGCCCAGCGGCCATGGCTCACGGGCTCAGCCGCTCCGCGGCATGTGGGATCCTCCCGGACCAGGGCACGAACCCGCGTCCCCTGCATCGGCAGGCGGACTCCCAACCACTGCGCCACCAGGGAAGCCCGCTTGGATGCTTTTTATTTTGCTTTTTACTGCAGATGGCTTCTGCCATCTGCAATAAAAAGAATATGCCTTGGATGGCTGTGGCCATGTGGAGACACGGGGAGTAGACCTGAACTCCACCTGTGGCTCGGAGGCAAGCCCAGCCGGTCCCAGCAGAGCCAGGGAGCCTGAGGGCCGTGAGCAAGGAAAGGAACATTTGTTTTAAGCCACCAAGATCTTGAGATTGTTATGCAGCAAAACTACTTACACGTATCTTGGTGAAATTTCAACAAAAAGAATTAAAACCTACTGAATGCGTTGAGAGTAGGGAACAGGTATTTCACACACACAACTTGCCAGGAAATCCATTTAACCACCTGAAGGCTATACATTGACTCCACGGCACTCAGGTGGATGACACATCAGGCGTCTTCACATTGTGTAAATTCACTAAATCACCTTTAGGGTGGATGGGAAATTCCATCGCAGTCACGTCTTGGAGGACCCCTCCGCTTTGGCGGTAAGGAGACACGAGTGCTTTCACAGCCCAGGAAACTGGAGGATGGCTTCTGCCTGCCGCTCTAAGGCATCCTGTCCAAGGCCAGTGGGGAGCATTCTGATGATGCAGCCCCCATTTTCTTCCTTTGCTCTGAGTTTGTCTTGGCCTCCCTGCCAAGGCCCCAAGCAGTGGAACCTACAGAAGTTCTCACATTCTAATGTGTACTTGAGACACATGGCCATGTAGTTAGATAAGATTTGATCCGATGGGTCTGGTAGGGGCCCCAGATGCTGCATTTCTGATGAGTCCCCAGATGACGGTCATTGCTGTTCATGGACCACACTTTGGTAGAAAGACCCTAGAGTCCAGGCTCCCTTGGCCCTCCAAGAAGCCATCCTTCCCTATGGGCACTCTGAATATTTGGGGCTCAGGTCTCCAGCACATTTGGACCGCCCCCGTCACCAAACTGCTTATTAATCCCACCCCCCAAGATTGAGCCATACCTTCTGCCCTGTGTCACTCGTTCATCAGAACTTTCCCTTTTCAGATAAAGAGCCCCGTAAGACTTAGAAATCAAAGGCTGGATCCTTCTCTCCTTTGGCCAGGGCATCACATATCTGCAGGACTCAGAGGCCTGGCAAAGGAAAAAAGAACTCTATTGGCACTGATAGTAAGAACAAGATTGAATGAATATCTCATAAACCATCCAGTTACCATGGGAACAGCCCACTCCCTAGACTGCCGGGGAGAGGATATGGTCCCGGAGATAGGTGCTTGTCCGCCCTGTAACCACACGTCAGTTCAGAATTCTTGGTCATTTTACTTTCAGGGGTCCTGAAAATCCTGGTTTTGCCACTTTTATCCTTTTTTTTTGCGGTACGTGGGCCTCTCACTGTTGTGGCCCCTCCCGTTGCGGAGCACAGGCTCCGGACGCGCAGGCTCAGCGGCCATGGCTCACGGGCCCAGCCGCTCCGCGGCACGTGGGATCCTCCCGGACCGGGGCACGAACCCGCGTCCCCTGCGTCGGCAGGCGGGCTCTCAACCCCTGCGCCACCAGGGAAGCCCCAGTTGAAGGTCTTAATAGAAAAAATCTTGAGGTACCTGGGGGGGAAGAAGGAATTCTGCCAGCTGATTGGTCTTCAGACTTGAACTGCGACATCAGCTCTTCCCTCGGTCTCCAGCCAGCCTGCCCTGCAGATTTTGGACTTGTCAGCCCCACAGTGGCATGAGCCAATTTCTTAAGATAAATCTCTCTATATCTATCTACCTATCTACCTATCCATCTATCTACCCATGTATCCCTCTATCTATCTATCATCTATGTATCCACCTGTCTACCTATGTATCCACCTACCTCTCTGCCTATCCACCTACCTATGTATCTATCTGTCTATCTCTTGAGAAGTAATACTGTAGCACCCACAGACATCCTCTTTGAGAACGTGACTAATACACCATCTGAAGTGGCCCCAGAGCCCCAGGGGAACAACTCAGAGATGAGGCCGGTGCCAAACTGATGGGGACTGTTTTCCTTCGTCAGTCTGAGCAGTGACCGGACACGGCTGCTTACAGTTCTCAGCAGCCTGGGCACAGGGCTGCGTCTTTGTCTTCCTGACGACACTGCGCTATGTCTTAGGGCGGTCGGGGTAGAACTGTGTTATTAGCACACATTCCCAGCTGGGGGTATGTGCCGGGTGCCATTTGCCACATCAAAGCTCGAAGACCTAGTTCCTCTTACAGCTGAGCTGATTCCTCACTTTCCTTCCAGAGAAACCCATCAATACCTCTTCCAGGGTCCTGAGGAACAACACCAAATCGGAGCCTTTGGGGGATTTCTACTTGTCAAATCGTCATTTTCCGGGAGGAGGGCGGGAGAGGCAGGGTCCCGTCTCCATCGGGAAGTATGGGTGGGCCCCTGGGCATCCTGGTTTCTCCGTCTGTAAAATGGGCACAGCGCTAGCCCCGTCATCATGGGAGTACGGGGGTCACTGTGTAGAGAGACGACATAGAGGACATAGAAATGTCCTCCTTGCTCCTCCTCCTCCTCCTTTCTCCCTCCTGCTCTCTTTTCACTGCTTGCTTTCAAGGGGTGAAAAAGGCTCCCCCAGGACGAAGCTGGTAGCTAGCAACTAATACGACACCCCAATTTAAGCTAAGGTGTGAGACTTTTAGGGCAGCAGGTTTTAACACGTTCTCCTTCCCTGTTACCCCACCTTCCCAGTGCCTGAGTAATTCTAGACCCCCTGCGAGGTCTGCTCACACCGAAAAGGAGCCCAAGGAGGGCGGATGGGAGACTCCCAGGCACTGTGGTGACACCCAAGAGGAAATGTTTTAAGGGGAATGGGGGCTCTCTGCACCCTTCGAACCCCACGTCATAGGTCAAGGGCCAAGAGACTTGGGTAGTAATCGCAGTTAATCTTCTAAGTGAACTTGGACAGGTCACTAAACAGGTCTAGGCCTCAGAGCCTTAGTCTCCTTTTTTGTAAAATGGAGATGTTATTACACACACACACACACACACACACACACACACACATTTTTTGGCACCAGCATTTGTCAAATATAATTAGATCACCTGCCTTGAGTCCCCTGAAGTGTGTGTTAGCATACAGACTCCTCGACCTCATCCTGAGTTTTACTGAATTAGATGTTTGGGGGCCAGGAACCTGCATTTTTAACAAGTGTTCCAAGTGATTCCCACATTTTGTCCCAATCATTCATGTTTATGTGATTCCACCCACTGAGAGGATGAAATACCATCTAGTTTCTAGTTCTAATGGAACACTGAAGAATTGTTCACATGCAGGCCGCCTCCTCCTTTTTTTCTTTTTTAATTTAAAATGTCAATAGCTTTATCTGAGCCCACAAGGGAAAATTGTATTTAGAGAATTTGCTCTTTTGAGCAGAGGCACGTGGTGGTGGAGCGATTGGGAAATGTCTCCACCGCGTCCAGGCCGCTTTCAGCGTGACCCCGCTGCCCCTTCCTCAAACGGTAGAGTCTATGTCCTGCCCCCTGGAATCTAGGCTGCTTTGCGATTGCTTTGGCCAACAGGATGCAGGGAAAGTGCGAAGTGCCCATTCCAAGCTGAGGCTGCAAGAGGTCCTGCCCAGTCTACTTCCTTGGCTCCCTGCCCACTGCCCTGTGACCAGGCCCAGGCTGGCCTGCTGGAGGGAGAGACACCATAGGAGGGAGAGCCCAGCTGGCCCGGCCATGGACATTCTAGAATTTTACAGCCAGAAAGCAGCTAAGCCCCAAACAAACACGGCAGTGCAGTCAAGACCAGCAGAGCTGCCTGCTGGACCCATGGCTGACTGCAGGTACTCTAGTGGGTGCAGAAGGGCTGCCTCACTGATTTGTAAACTGTAGATTTAAAATATAGGTCGTACTGTGACTCAGGTACGGCGAGGCAAACAGAGCGGGAGATAACTGCCATTGAAAAGAAAGAGTGTTGCACTTACAGACCCCAAGAGAAGGGGGGCCCGCCATGCTATGGTGGGGTCACGTGGGGAAGCACCGGGGTCAGCCGGGAGTTGGGGGTGAAGCGAGAACGAGGCTGTACTGTGGTTTCCATGGAAGGAAAGATTGAGGCAGGGTAACCCGGCTTAGGGTTGGCTAGTTCGAATAATTTCAGCGGGCTCCGGGGCATGAGGGCTGTGTCCCTAGTTGTCTGGCACCTGGCCCTGTGGTGGTCAGGGCAGAGGACAGTGGCCCAGAGTGTGGGAGCCCCGTAAAGATGGTGGTTAGGGTGTGGGCTCCGGATTGGTGGGTTTGCACCTGGAAAGGTACACATGCGGGTGAGTCACCTACTGTGTCTAGGAATTAGCCACCCTGGGAGGGGCGGTCCCTGCAGGGTCAGCGAGGAGGCCCCAGACATCAAAGCATCAGTCAATAAAAGGCACGGACTACTCAGCCGTGAGTAACAGTAAATCAATATCTCTTTAAGCCATTGAGTGTTGAGGTAGTTGGTGGGGCGGCAACAACTGATCCCTGCAAATATGGATGAGAACACGGACAATGAAAAGGCTGCCGATGCCACAGTATCTGAGCATGTTTCTAACCTTTCATTCTGAAACTAAAACCCAGGCAGCAGGGAGAAGTGGGGTGGGCTGGAGTGGTCCAGCGGCCCTGGGTAACTCGCCCCCATTCTAATGTATCTAATTTGCTGATGATTTTCCTGACTCAACTGTTCCAGGAAATTCTGGATGGTGTTGTCAACAGCTACTTCCCCATGTCCAGCCCCAATGTTCCCTTACCCTCCTGTCTCCCCGCAGAAAGCGGCGGTGGTCCAGGCTTAACCATCTGCAAAACCAACACTAAAGGCCCTAACGCTTTGCTCTCGGGAAGTTGTTTCTTAGGGCAGAGATTGTCTAGGAGGAGGGTGTCCACCGGCAGATTTCAGGGACACGGAAGGAGCCATGTGTGCTGGTGTGAAAAAAGCCTAGAAACATTTAGTATTATAAAGCGGATTTTAAAAGCTATTGGTCCTTGCGGTGTAAATGACCCAAAGAAAGTAAAGCTCAACAGAAGTTTTCTGGGTGAAGGAAATAGCAAATGTATAGTGATTTTCAGCTGGGGACCTTTCAGGATTTGAGGGTGGGGTGGGAACAGGGTGAGATCTGTACCTTCACAAGAAGGGGCCTGCGTTATAAAAGTTTAGAAGCTCTGTCTTGGAGGACTGTATGGTACCCTGTGTCCCCTTCACAGCAGGGTTTGAATGGTCTCCCTATGAGGACAATGAGTGGGGTTTTAACAATGGAAATAATAACTGCGTCAGAAATAGCCCGCAGTTGCTGTGACTGCGAGCTCTTGCCTTATTAACATCCTGGAAATGCACTAAAACCCATTTTAGAACCCTTTTGCAGATTCCTAATTAAGAAAATTATATTTCGAGGTGGTAGATTTAATGGAACTTAAAGCAAATACCAAACCTGGTCAGAATTAATCAAGTCCCCTCAACATTCCTGGCAGATCTCTCTGAAATGGACACACGTCACGCCAATCACAAATGCACCTAGAAAGGAAAAACTCAGTCTCCTTTGTAGGGCATATCCCAGTTTTCCACGTCCTCCTGTGTTTCTCTTTCTGTGAGTCTCCTTTACTGCTCACACAGGACACTCGAGACACTTCTGAGAGCAGCGGGTGGCAGAGTTTCCCCGCACCGAACAATCCTCTGTGACAGCAGCTGGGTGTCCTACAATTTAGCTTAGTTCTGACACAATACCTGGAGATAGTGTCAGATCCCACAGGTATGGGCTCAGCGCCCCTGAGGCTCAGCACTCCCACCCACTGCAGATGCCAGTTGCAAGTCATAGGCCCCCAGGATTCTCCCAGTTTCTGTCCAATTTGGCTACAAATCGGAGAATCGCATGACCTTCTCCTCAGGTTCAGTTAATTTGCTAGAGTGGCTCACGGAACTCAGGGAAACGCCTATTTATGTTTACCAGTCTATTAAAGGATATGATAAAGGATACAGATGAAGAGATACACAGGGCGAGGTGTGGGGGGAAATGGGGGTGTATCACCCTCCCAGCGTGGATGTATTCGCCAAGCTGGAAGCTCTCTGAACCCCCTACTATTGGGATTGTATGGAGGCTTCCTCACGCGGGCATGATCCATCATTAACTCCACTTCCACCCGCTCTCTGGTGGATGGGGTGGGGCTGAAAACTCCAAGGTTCTAATCATGCCTTGGTCTTTCCAGGACCAGCCCCCTTCTAGGAGCCCACTCAGAGTTGCCTCATTAGAACAAGATGCTCCTAGTGTTTTTATCACGTAGGAAATTAGAAGAGTTTTAGGAGCTCTGTGCCAGGAACCGGGGGCAGAGACAAATATATATTTTCTATCATCTCCCAGCATCCCACCCAGCTCCCACGCGGTACTCCAGGAACAAGAGTTAATGTTGCTTCCCAGGGAGCTGCACTGACGTTTGGAGAGGCTTGGGCAGTTGAAAAAGGGCCTCTGGTTTTCCCACAACTAGTCGCGAAGCACCTCCCTGTACATGCAGACTTTCACGCTGTTGACCAAAGGTTTTAGTTGAGATCCGTATCCCATGGGCCACTCCCGCACGCACAGCAAAGAAGGGATGAGCATGGTGTCCGCGGAGGGAGAAGTCATCACCCGGCACACAGAGGAAAAGTACAAAGGAGCCAAACCGTGCTTCTGAGAAGGGGGACTAGGAGGAGAAGACGGCCAGTGCCTGTGACACCTGGTGGGCGTTTCTACTGGCAAAAATGCCAGATGCGGGCTTCCCTGGTGGCGCAGTGGTTGAGGGTCCGCCTGCCGATGCAGGGGACGCGGGTTCGTGCCCCGGTCCGGGAAGATCCCACGTGCCGCGGAGCGGCTGGGCCCGTGAGCCGTGGCCGCTGCGCCTGCGCGTCCGGAGCCTGTGCTCCGCAACGGGAGAGGCCACAGCGGTGAGAGGCCCGCGTACCGCAAAAAAAAAAAAAAAAAAAATGCCAGATGCTAAAGGGCAAAGGCGGAGGGAAAGGGTTGGGGACAGGGTGGGGCCCCTGAGGGCAGGAGGCACACAATATGGAATTGGGGGTCCACGTGTCAAGCAGATGGTCTTATCTCTGGGGCCTGACTGTGCTGCCGCTTCAGGGGGAAAATCCAATTCCATGGCACTGCTCAGGGACAAAGAAGCTGTGCTCTGCACCAGTGGTCCTGGGGCGCTTGGTTTCTTCCTCACCTCCGTGTGTGATGCTGCAGGACACCTCCCTTCCCTGGGCCCAGTCAGTCCAGACCCTACAGTGAAGTTCAAGTGGTCTGTCTACCTAGACAGGCAATGAATAAGAATGCCGGGCTCATGACACAGGCAAGTGTGTGAAAGAAAAATGCACGGGGTGGTCCACTCCCTGTGACTCACCCAGGGGTCAGGGATGGACAACCTCCTGCCACCGTACTTCTAGACAGCTTGCCCTCGGTGAGGAGTTCACTCCAAAAGTGATTTATCCTCCTGAGTCTGCATTGCTCAGACTGTTTCTAGTATCTGCCAGTATCCCTTGAGTCAACCTGACAGGGCCCTTTCTTCTACAGAGTGAAGAGCTGGGGCGTCACCCAAGCGCCCCAAGAGCCCTCCCTAAGGTTGTTGGTGGCCTTCTGCTGGGCGATGCCTGTGGCCATGTTGAAAAAGCTGACCTCCCTGAGATGAGGTTTTCAGAGTCAACTACGGTTGGAAAGAGGAAAGGAAAGGAAGTTAGAAGACAGGATGCAGCAGCAAGGCATGAGTTTCATTCTTTTTTTTTTTTTTTCTGGATACATGTAAAACAATGCCACTTTTCTCGCTATTTTTGGTTTTATTTCTCCTAAGGAAAAATGTTCTGGAGTTTATCATGATCGTTTTTAAATAAATTAAGAATAGTTTAGAATCTTCTTAGTTTTATTTTCTGTATTAGCAATATATGTAACCCTTATAAGCGAAAGCTCTTTGGAGTCCTCAATAACTATTTTTTTTAACATCTTTATTGGAGTATAATTGCTTTACAGTGGTGTGTTAGTTTCTGCTAATAACTTTTTTTTTTTTTTTTTTTTGCGGTACGCGGGCCTCTCACTGCTGTGGCCTCTCCCGTTGTAGAGCACAGGCTCCGGACGCGCAGGCGCAGAGGCCACGGCTCACGGGCTCAGCCGCTCTGCGGCACGTGGGATCTTCCCGGACCGGGGCACGAACCCGCGTCCCCCGCATCGGCAGGCGGACTCCCAACCACTGCGCCACCAGGGAAGCCCTCTGCTAATAACTTTTAACAGTATCAAAGAATCCTAAGACCAGAAAGCAATGAGAACTACTGGACTAAATGCTGGTTCATTGTCTTTACTTTACCCATCTCCCACAGCCAAGCCGTGTGTGTTAGAAATGCTTTCAAAGTTTCCATAGTTCTCCTAAATCTACTACGCGAAGTTATAACAACATCCTCAATCATCTCTAGATGTACGCTGAGCATGAACCACGGGCCTGGCACCATTCTATGTCTTGAGAACGCAGGATCTAACTTGGAATTTGAGACTGGATTCAAATTTACGTTAAAATGGGCCAACACAGGTAACTGGTATAAGGACTGGAGACGTTTCCGCAGACTTTGAAGACACCGCCAGGGATGGGGCTGGACCTCGGGTCGGCGCAGCAGTCCTAGATACCTGACTTTGTCTTGGATGTTGACTTTGTCTCTAGAAGCACCCTAAGTGCCTTTGTCTGGAAGCGCCCAGGGAAAGGCCTGGGCCATCTGGTTTAAGATCAGGAGGACATTTGGTGGGCGCTCTGAGAAACTTCCTCTGCTGTGGAAGAAGAGGGCTGTTTATGGATTTCTGGAGGAGGGACTGTTGTCTGATTCTCTGTGCTTGCCCTACTCAGAAAAATGTTCAGATTTCTTTTTAAGGCGCCACATGCAGGATCATTCTATTGCAAGCGATGCATATGTATCTGTTTAATTTTAACTCAAGCTCTTTATCAAAAGGCAAGTTCATTTACTCGGGAGCCTAGACAGAAGGTTTTCCCAGTCCTGACACCTTGCTTATTTGCTACTTAAAGACTTTTGGAAGAAAAGAACAGATTTTTGCATTTTGTTCCCTTTCTTACTTCAGGAAAAAAAAAATTTTTTTAAACCCACACAACTGTCCTAATTGGAAAAGATTCTTGATCTATTTCATGGCCGTCTGTTTATTGCTGGTAAGTGTCCAAGAACACTTGGCCCCTAGTCCCGACAAGGCTGTTCTCCAGCAACATTCCAATTTTGTTCCAGAGCTGCTGGAGCTTCACAGCAGCCTGGAAGTCCCCGTGCAGGGCCCCAGGTGACATGCAGGGGCACAGGCCTCCTCTCCCGGGCCTGTCCTCAGCTCTCCTTCAGGCCCACCCAGGCCACTCTGTCATGTTAGCATCCCCGTCCCCTTCTGGAAGCTCACCCAGCTTTCTCTCTCTGCACAGGGCTGGCCCACGCCAATGTCTCCTCACTCCGCATGTGGGCCTGGGCACTGGGAGGTCGGGGTGGCCACAGTCTAACTCTGGAATCAACCAGAGCCCCTGGGGTGGTGCGTGCACCCAGGACAACTCCAGCCTGCACAGAGCTGCTTGGGTTAAGGCCTTGCGTGATTAGGAGGGTACCTGTTAAAGGGAATGAGATGGGACTGGAGCAGGGCCAAAGGTGGGGTGGTAGGGTAGGTGGAAAAAACAAGGTGTCTTCACAGACTCATTGTGACCAGAGAAAGTCAGCATGAAGGACGGCCTTGGGGTTGGTGCGGGGTAGAGAAGCCACCAAGACAGTATGCCGTCATGGTGAGGGTTCTTAATGCAGGAGAGCAGAGCAGGACCCTAGAGACAGTCCAGACCCGGTGGTACACCAAGGGCCTGCCGATGTGTTCTGTGTGCGTGTGCATGTGCGTGCGTGCGTGCTTCCCCTTAGCTGATATGGAAGGCTTTTGGATGACACGTGTGTTCTCTACTTTGCTAAAGCTCCTACCCTCCTCCTCACTAATGTACATTACCACATTACCTGCTGGAACAGGGGTACAGGAGTCAGAGATGGGGAAGGAGAGTGATGGAGGAAGACTGGACCCCCCATCATGCCTCAAGCAGCACCTGGCTAAATGCCTCGAGAAGGAGAGCGTGGAAGCTTAGCGTTGACTCCCCCAAATTATCAGATTTGGAAATGAGCACGGTGGTGCTGCTTATTTCTCCTCATGGAAATCATACACAGCTTCAAGGGGTTTAATTTGCACTGAAATTGAGAGATGGATACAATCTGTAGCCTCTAAAACACGTGTAAGGGCTGCCAAGAGCAGAAACCTCACAGGAAGAGGTACAGGAGTGTCTAGGGGCTTGTGGCAGTGGGACTTAGAAAGTGCAAGCACAACTACACTTCTGCAGGTGGGGTGCTCATCTGCTCTTGTTTGCGCTGTCTGGTGAAGGAACTGGAAGTCCTAAGATGGGAGGCAGGAAGCCTTGTGGACCAGGTTTGATTCAGAGAAGGTGAAGAGGCAGAACCCTCTAAAGAGGCTCACAATATTTTCAGAGAGCATCCATCTCTGTGGAAACAGAGAAAGAGGGATCCTTTGGGTTTAAGAATTCTAGAAAGCTGTTCTTGCCCCACCTCTGGTTAGAACTTCTTGCAAAAAAAAAAGCTGTATTTAGGAAAGTTCAACCCATATGTTCCATATGTAATGAAAAAGGAAACAGGATACTTTTGATAAAACATAAGAGACAAAGAGCAGCAAATCATGTCAACAGAAGAACATGCACCAGAAAAATACAGCCCGGAGGACATAAAATTATGATCAAACATTTCGCCATGAATTAGAAGCAAAACAGAACAAAAAAACCCTAACAAAACGATTTTCTCTCTGAAGGAAAACCACAAAGCACAAAAGCAGGAACTCAAAAGATGACAAGGCAATGTGAGGTGATAAAGTAGGACTAGAAGACTCAGAAAAGAAGTAGAAAAAAATAAAGCCATCACACAAATGAAGACAAAACTGGAAGGAGAAAAAGGGAGCAGAGTCACTGCAGAAAACACTGTAAGGGAAGCAAAGGATAGAAATGTGAAATGCAAACTAAATGAAATAGAGTTAAGGAGTTTAAAAGGATTAGAGAGAAAATGACAAGGATGGCAGGAAGTCTAAGGAAAACCATCGGACGCAAAACTGGAGTCCCTGAAGGGATCAAGGCGATGCAATGTAACAAATATTTTTAAATGTAACTCAAAACATTTCCTAAAATAAAACAAGACTTGAATCTACGTATTGAATGTTCACAACACTTACTAGGGAAACCTGATCCAGGACAGTTACCCCATAAGACATGCCTTCTCAAGTTACTGGACTTAAAGAAGGTATCCCTTGGGCAGTAAAGCATAAAAAATCAAGTCGCTTACAAGGAGTGAAAAAATCAGGTGGAACTCAGACCTCACAAAAACAGCATTTCACATTAGAAGGGAATAGAGCAACATTTAGAAGATATTTAAGGCAAGCGTAAACCAAAAAGTTTATATCATCCAAGCTGTTAGACAATTCTAAAGGCTAGAGCAAACCACTTGAACATTCAAGAACTCAGAAAACATGGTTCCCATGAGCCCTTCTTGAGGAAAACACCAGAAAATGAACTTCGGCCCACCGAGAGTCAACTATGGGAACTTTAGCCTGAAGTCTCACTGTAAGCATTGACTATATTGAGTTTAGATCCAAGAGCAAATGAAATGTGACAATTAGAGTAACAACACAGAATGTAAAGGTTATGTGCTCTGACAGTGCAGAAATAGTACAAATCATAAAAACTGGGGTGGGAAACCGGTAAAGATGGCAGGAAGTTGATAATTGCCATACCTACAAAACCAGGGAGACAAAGGAAAGAATTTAAAGCTAAAGAATCAAATAGTAGATACATACATTTTTTTTAACATCTTTATTGGAGTATAATTGCTTTACAATGTTGTGTTAGTTTCTGCTGTATAACAAAGTGAGTCAGCTATACATGTACATACATCCCCCTATCTCCTCCCTCTTCTGTCTCCCTCCCACCCTCCCTATCCCACAGAGTCCAAAGTAAAAACTGATAGATAATGTTATGGAGTAAAGTCAGGAAGTGGAGGAACGGCAGGAGAAAGGGAAGAAAGTACATACTAATTTTATCATTGCTCAATACTGTTTAAAAAGCAGATGTCCGAGGGGGTTATATGATGATGTGATTATAAAGATAATCAATAGAATGACATTACAAATCTTTCTAAATACCAGAACTTCTCTTCTCTTGAGGCCTTTTCTACTCCACCCCTTTCTCCTCTCTTTTTCCTCACCCTGACCCCCCACCCCTCAGGAAACAAATAGACCTTATATGGAAACATTTTAAAACAATATATCCAGGGAACAAAAAAATATGACAGATATATGATAAAACTCATCTATCACAGGACTTTCCTGGTGGCGCAGTGGTTAAGAATCCACCTGCCAGGGCTTCCCTGGTGGCGCAGTGGTTGAGAGTCCGCCTGCCGATGCAGGGGACACGGGTTCGTGCCCCGGTCCGGGAAGATCCCACATGCCGCGGAGCAGCTGGTCCCGTGAGCCATGGCCGCTGAGCCTGCGTGTCCGGAGCCTGTGCCCCGCAACGGGAGAGGCCACAACAGTGAGAGGCCCGCGTACCGAATAAATATAAATAAATAAAGGCTATTATTGTTAAAAAAAAAAAAAAAAGAATCTGCCTGCCAATGCAGGGGACACAGGTTCGAGCCCTGGTCCGGGAAGATCCCACATGCTGCAGAGCAACTAAGCCCGTGCGCCACAACTACTGATCCTGTGCTCTAGAGCCTGTGAGCCGTAACTACTGAGCCTGCATGCTGCAACTACCGAAGCCCACGCTCCTGGAGCCTGTGCTCCGCAGCTAGGGAAGTCACCGCAATGAGAAGCCTGCGCACCGCAACGAAGAGTAACCCCAGCTCGCCGCAACTGAAGAAAGTCTGCGCACAGCAACGAAGACCCAACGCAGCCAAAAAAAAACCAAACTCGTCTATCACATCAACAGACATAAATGGGATTAACTCATATAAATGGGATTACATCATAAAGCACAATCCAGTTTTATGCTGTTTAGACACGACATATCTAAAACAGTGAACCATAACGTTTCAAAATGAAGAGGATGGACACGGTGTACTGGGCAAGCACAAACCAAAAGAAAGCACGTATTGTCAGACTGCCTTCAAAGAAAGGGAAACTCACGATAAAAATCATTATGTGCGGTGGAGGACACTAAGGGCTACGTCACACAATGAAGAGAGAGGAGTTAATGAAGATCGATGTGTAAAATCACGTAGCAGCAATATCCATGAGGCAGAAGTTAGAAGAGAGATACGGAGAAATAGAAACACACTGTGGTGGGAAACTTTTCAATTCTATTAATTCATATCAGAATTTATATCAGGTAGAAAAAATAAGTAAAAATTAAGAAAGCTGGTCTGACTGATACATGTCAGAATCTATCTCCTGAAAACGGAGGATTTACCTTCTTTCCGAGGGTCAGTGAAAACGGATATCATAATAGACCATACTGAAAATCTTAATGAATTCCCAAAAGTAGGAAGAGTACCGGGCAAGATCCTCTGATCATATGCTCAACCTAGACATCGATTACAAAACAGAGCAACAGAAGAGGTTCTTCTATCTGAAAAAAGATAAACAACTCTCTCCTAAACATCTACTAGGTCAATGACAATTTTAAAAAACTATACAACAGAACCTGTGAGTTATAGCTGAAGCAAGCCTCAAAGGAAAATGTATATCCTTAAATATTTATGTTAATAAAAACGGAAAGAAGAAAACAAATGATTTTAAACATCTAACTCAATTTTTAAACTCTGCTTATTTTTAAACCCAACCTTCAACCCTAATGTGATAAGATACATTTATGAAGGTACAATTAACGAACGATAAACAGCACATATTTAAAATGTGAAATTTGGCGAGTTGACTTATGTAGCCACCTGTGAAACCATCAGCACAAACAAGATAATGAGCCTATCCATCAGCCCCCAGAAGTTTCTGAGGTTCTTTTGTAATCGTCCCCCCTTTCCTCTCCATTCCTGTCCCCAATAACTGATCTAATTTCTGTCAATATAAATTTGTTTGCACATTCTAGAATCTTAAATACATAGAATCATAAAGTATATATTCTTTTTGTCTAGCTCCCTTCCCTCAGCATAATTATTTTGAGATTCACTGAACTAGTTACAGACGTAACGATGTGATGTCTGGGATGTGCCTCAAACTTACCTGACTGGAGACAGCAGGTGGAGGTGAAGGTGAACGAAGATTGGCTACAAAGTGATAATTACTGAAGCTGAATCACAAGCACCAGACAGTTCATCACACTATTCTAGCTACTTACATAAATATTTCAAATTTTCCTTAAGAAAAAGTTTTTTAAAAATTACTTCTTCAGCTCCACCTTGCTCTTGTGCTATTTCGTGTTTTTGTTTTTTTAATTGGGGTAGAGTTGTTTTAGTGTTGCGTTCGTTTCTACTGTACAGCGAAGTGGAGTTCCCTGTGCTGTCCAGCAGGTTCTCATTAGGTATCCATTTTACACACATCCGTGTATACATGTCAATCCCAATCTCCCAATTCATCTCCCCACCCTGCCCCCCGCTTTCCCCGCTTGGTATCCATACATTTGCTCTCTACATCTGTGTCTCTATTTCTGCCTTGCAAACCGGTTGCTATTTCATGTTATACTCCATGTCTTGAATTCTTTTCTATTACTATCATTCAAAGTAATTTCCCTTGAATCTACTTTTCTGAGATTTTGAAGTTCAAACTTGCTGTCTGCTGGTCTCCAAAACAGTGAATCACGTCTCTTCAAAACAAAATGAAACAAAACAAACCCTCCTCCTGATTTAAGTGTTTAAAGTGCTGGTTTCTAGACATCACGGATACTCATGGCCGAGGCAGGGGACGTGTGGGACAACTAGATGTTTTGTGTCTTGTGGACACAGAGGGCAAAACTGGCCTCTGAGGGCTTCCCTGGCGGCACAGTGGTTGCGAGTCCGCCTGCCGATGCGGGGGACGCGGGTTCGTGCCCCGGTCCGGGAAGATCCCACGTGCCGCGGAGCGGCTGGGCCCGTGAGCCATGGCCGCTGCGCCTGCGCGTCCGGAGCCTGTGCTCCGCAACGGGAGAGGCCACAGCGGTGAGAGGCCCGCGTACCGCAAAAAAAAAAAAAAAAAAAAAACTGGCCTCTGATGGTCGAGACATCCCTCTGAGGGGGAGACATAACGTACAGGAGAAGCGGGGGATTTGCCAGCCAACACGGGGGTCTTGCTTCTCAGGGGAAGGAAGTGTGAGGGAAGATTGTGGGCTGGAGGGGATGTAGTTACTATCAATGAAATCCAGTGACTGGAAGAATTGTAAACAATGAACCATGATGTCTGCGCATTTTTTTTTTATTATTAAAGTGTTATTTTAAAAAGTTAGGAAAACCAAAAGGACCAAAAGAAACAGACCAAAAAAGTGCTCCAATTTCCTTTGGCGTTAATGAGAATTTGCCTGTTAGGGAGAGCTGGTCAGCTCCTCCTTTTACACTGAATGGCTCTCTATTTGTTCCAGTTTCCTCTCTGTGAAAAGCAGACCCCACGATTTGCTTATGGCGGTGCATGTATGTCAGAGTTGGTTATCCCTGAGGGGGCTGCCTCAGTGGAAAAGCTGGTGGGGTGAACAGTTTACATTTCTGTCTCCAAGGGATCACTGCCCGCCAGGACTGTCCACGATGTCCCTGGGCTTGGCCATGTGACTTGCTTTGGGCAAAGGGTCGTCAGCAAGAGGGCTGAAAGCAGAGGCTTGCAAAGTGGGGCTCGTCCTCTTGGAAGGCTTGCTCTGGGAACCAGCCGCCATGCTCTGAAGACACCCAGGCCAGGCACGTGGAAAGACCACGTGAGTTCAACGAGAGGGCCCAGCCTTCCGGCCGGCCTGGCAAAGCACCAGAGCAGAGGCACGCTGGACGTCCCAGCCATCTGACTGCAAGCCCATGAGAGACCCCATGCAAGCCCCCAAGCAGAAGAAACTTCCAGAGGAGCCCCAGTCAACCCACCGAGTCATGAGAAATAATAAAATGGTTACTTTCAGCCAGTAGATCTGAGTGGCTTCTCATACAGCAGGGGTATCTGAGAGAATCGCGTATATTTGACTGTGCAGGTCTCTGGAAAGCCACTAAAAATTTGCAGGTGAGCTGCAGCTTAAGAGAATTAGTCCCGAGAACGGAACTTCTGCAACTATTAAGATCATTATTTGCTTTCAGCGCGAGGTCAGATTTAGAAAATCCCTCTCACACGTCACTTTTCTGGAACACAGCTGTTAGTGCCCAAGAGATAGCGCACCCAGAGGGGCCCAGAGAAGGTGATGCTGGAAAAGTCTGAGGCTAACATGACTGACCTTGGCTTCTCAGCAGAATAAGACACCGCAGGGGAGTCAGCCCTGGGCTGCTCAGCCCGCTTCACAGAGCAAACGAGAGCCGCTCAGGGTGGTACTGAAGAGACAAGAAAACCCGGTCCAGATCCAGGGGAGGCTGCGGAGGTGATGGGACCCCTGGCCCGGGGGGAGGACAGGGACAAGTCAGCTTCTAGACGCCGGGTCAGGGAGCTGTGGAGCTGATGGGGACGGGGCTTCACATTAGTGGGGGACGGAGAGCCCCACCAGGGTGTGTGTGACAGCACATGGGACACCGACAGCAGGGCCCCAGTCACAGAAGGAAAAGCCCGAGAGAATGGACGCATTCCGTGAAAGCCCTGCCCAGGGCTGCACCGCATTCATTTCCCAAGCGAGTGAAATGGTTCTAGCTCACTGCAGCGGGGCCAAACAGACCCCACCCACCATTTCCTGGGTGTGGGTGCTGTGGGCAGATGCCAGGAGGAATTGAAAAGAAGTCGTGCTATTTCGGGTGTTAGGATCTGCCAGAATGCCAAGGCAGCAATATGTCTGCCCTAGTGAAATTCCCGCTCTCCAGACACCGAGTTGATCTGGGGCTCCCAGTTAGTAATCCGCCTTTCCGGGTGCTCCTCTGGGGAGTCGCTGTGTGGCCCCCTCCCTTCCACCCGCCTCTCAGCACCTGGCTCCCGCTCTGACCCTGGGCAGCCAGTGGGCAGGCCCAAGTTCAAGTCGATCTCCAAGTGCTTTTCACCTCCTGGGCTCTTGTGAGGGTGGGTAGGATGGGATGGTGTCATCACAGCTGTGGGCAAGGCTGATGTTTGCCAAGAAGCTTCCAGATGGATGGGCTCTCTCCCCAGTTAACTAGATCAGGAATCAGAATAGAAAACCCAAGAAGAGTGGCCAAGGGGGCCAGTCCAGGCCCGTGTACTGCCCGCTGACCAGTGCACATCAGGAAAAGGAGGTCATCCGGAAAAGAAGGAGAAGCTATTTTGGGGAAAGAGGAGGCAAAATGGATGTCAGTAGACAAGACAGGACAGACCTGCGGTAATACGCCTGCGTATATATATTTCATTTTGGAGAGTTTCGCCGAGCTCGGAGGCAGAGCCCTATTTTTAGTGTCTATTGTGTGAGGCTATGGCACGGGTGTGCAGAGCTGCAGTTTTCTTCTGACAATGATTCCATTTTAAATAGGGAAAGAAGGTAATGAGGGCAAAAATAATAACTATTTTCAGGCCTCAAAATTCAGGGTGTTTGAAACACGGTTTTCTAAAATGCCAAGCCTAGTGGAAGAACCATTTTTCCCTCTTGCCTTTCAGCCCTGGTCTCCTAACACATGACACTCACCGGGGAGCCCAGGCAGCGGCCCCGGCTTCCTCCCGGTGCCCGGCTCGGGGCCCAGCTGTCTGAATTCCAGTATTTAACACGGGAGGGAAGAAAGGAGGAGCATCAGAGGCCCCCCCCAACCACAGAGATGCTCAAACTTTGCACCTTGGAATGCCCTGGGGGCTGCATAGAATGCAGATTCCCAGCCCCAGCTCCACAGAGGGTCTGATTCCACTGCTCTGGGAGAGGTCTAGGAATACAGATCTGGCTTTTTTTTCTTTTCTTTTTTTTTTTTTTCAAACCAAGCATCTCCAGGGATTGGGTGTGGACAGTCCCTGGACCTCTCTTTGAGAAACTTCCCCTTGAAGCCAGTGCCTAGAAATTACACTCATGAGTTCACGATCGTGGAGGAGTCTAGGAGTTTGGAGCAAGAAGGCGCTGACCATAGGACTGGATAAGGCTGAAGGGGTGAGGGCGAGACCCCTGTGATATGGTGATTATATATAGTTGGTCTTTGTCCCCTACCTAGCACAGAGCTCCTAAAACCCTGGAAATTTCCTAAGTGCTAAGAGCGATCAAGGTGTCTCTTGTTATGTTAATGAGGTGACTTTTGCAAGCACCCAAGGAGAGAAGCTGGTTGTCACTGGAACCAAACATGTAATTAGAAGGCCGGAAGGTTCAGTCCCAACTCCCTACCTCTGGGGAAGGGCTGGAGTTCAGTCACCAATGGCCAATGATTTCATCAATCAAGTCTCTGTAAGGAAGCCTCCAGAAAAACCCAAAAGGTCTGGGTGCGGAGAGCTTCTGGGCTGGTGAACACGTGGAGATTTGGGGAGAGGAACGCACTGGAGAGCATGGAATCTCCCAGCCTCTCCCCCAGACCTTGCCCTATGCATAAACGTTGCCCTCTGTCTGTTCCGGGTAGAAGTTATACCCTTGATAACACGCCAGTAACCTGGTTAGTAAAATGTTTCTCTGAGTTCTGTGAGCAGCTCCAGCAAATTAACTGAACCCAAGGAGGGGCTGGTTGGAACCTCCAATCTATAGTCAGAAGCACAGGTGATGACCTGGATTTGCAACTGGCATCTGAAGGCGTTGGGGGGTGGTCTGGTAGGACTGAGCTCTTAATCTAGAGCAGCGGTCCCCAAACTTTTTGGCACCAGGGACCGGTTTCTTGGAAGACAACTTTTCCATGGACGGGTTGGCAGGGTGGGGAATGCAAGGGATGGGGCGCGGCTGTATATACAGATGCAGCTTTGCTCACTTGTCCGCAGCTCACCTCCTGCTGTGCGGCCCGGTTCCTAACAGGCCGAGGACCGCTACCGGTCCGCGGCCCAGGGGTTGGGGACCCCTGATCTATAGGATCTGACGTCATCTTCTGGTAAATAGTGTCAGAACTGAGTAGAATTGTACAGCACCCAGTTAGGCTCAGAGAATTTACTTGTGCGGGGAAAAGCCACACACGCTGGAACTGGGTGTAGAATTATAACAGTGGACCCCAGGTTTCAGCTTAGAAGCTGAGTCCCACGTGCTGGATGGCTGGGGCTGGTTTTAAGGAAAACCAGCCTTAAGATATTCATTCCAAGCACTGGCTAATCAAATCAGGCCTGAACTGAAACAAAATCCTTTCTCCTTCCTCATCTTACACAGGGTGACAGCACAGAAGACTTTCCTTTTTTCTCCTTCAAACGTGAGGAGGGTTTGGCTGAACAAGGAGGCTGTCAGGAGCGCCAGTGCCCTTTGGAGAGGAGAGGGGAGCGGGTGGGGAGAGTCCCCACCGGATGGAGAACGGCAACACACACCGGTTCAGCAAGGGTTGGCAGGTCTCTTCCAGGGGCTGGGGGAGGGGCTTGCGAACAGGAAGCGCCCGCACACAAATGACATTTGGTGGGGTGACACCAGTGGGAGAAAGTAACCACTGCTAAGACTCAGCGTGAACCTGAATTAAGGGTTGGTAGAAATGGTTTCCTACTTTTAAGATGCTATAATTAGATCTTCGTTTGCATCAAAATGGAAGATCACGATTCTTATCACAAAGAGCCCCGGTGTCACCAAGTAAAACAAAGACGACCATAGGATGGCCCTCCTCTGACTTCTTTACAAGAAAACTTGTGGGTGCTCTGTTTTGATTCGACAGGGGCATGGCTGAAGAGGGCTCTCGTTGGCCCCTGAGGGTCCCGAGCCCACCTGACCTATGTCTGTGTTGAAGTGGGAGGATATGCTGATTGGCCAGGCTAGTTGGGTGTCCACCTCTGCGGTGAGCAAAGCGGAGCCACTCGCGGAGGGAAAGATGCGCGAAGGAAAAGAAGTGGAGACTAAGGAGTGGTGGCATCTACTGGAGACCAGAAGGACCACGGGAATAGCCAACGCTTTTCTGAGCACGTGTCCATCATCAGGCATGGTGAGATAAGCACTTTATACACACAACACTTTAAAGTCTATCAACGCTCTCACAAGATGTGTCCCTTGTCACTCTCATTCCCTAGACTGGGGGAGAGAGGCCTGGAGAGGTGCTAACCAGTCACTGGTGGAGCTGGGAACTGAACTCGGGGCCAGTGGAAGCCGGAATCAAGGGGACAGAACAGCTCAGCCTCCAGACCGTCTGACCCCGTGGCTTCCCCCCTCCCCTGGCCACCCGTGGGAACGTTGGCTGACCACCACCTCTTTCTTACTCTTTTGACCTCAACGGTGCTCCCTCATTTCGAAGCATCCAGAGGAGCACTGATGGCGGTGTCGACGCCTAGCAGTTTATGAATCGGACAAACCACCTTCGACTCCACCCCGACACGAGCCCTGGGCGCCCCTCCAGCAGGTCAGCCGGCTGTGCGTCCGACAGTGGACTCGTTCACAGGCTTGAAGGGACCAGAGGCACCTCCGCATCCACTCACAGACGGAACACCTATGGAAAGGTGTTCTAGAGGGTTAGGGAACTTCTGTTTTCATTACAACTGTTATTTCACAGCACAGGAAAGAGAGTCGCTAGGAGATCCAGTGAGAACCTCAAGGGGGCTGCAGATTTAGAGAATTCATCTCTGCCCCAGTTTTCACTGCTCTCTTCATAGTCATAAGGTTTACAATTCTCTGAAGGAAAAGGTAAGGCTTTCAGGAATGCACTCACACAGCACAGAGGGGCTGAGCTTGCCTGGGTGAGCATTGCAGGTCTCAGCTGTCCACGAACCCCCGTCCCCTCCAGCCTCTTTCTCTCGCCTCCCCAAGCCCTCCTTCTCCCCCTTCCTGGTCCATCCTTCTTTCATCCCACAGCAGCTCTATTATCTCTAAACAACATCATTTACTTCTATGATTTTGCCTTCCTGCTGGGACATTAAGACTGAACTTTAATGGGAATATACACGCCATCTAAATCCTTTGGCAGGCTTGCAGGCGTTCACTTTCCGCTGTGTGCTTGTCTCTCCATGAGTAAACAAATCATGCCCCAATGAGTAGGGTGAGAAAATGAATTTCCTTTGTTGTTGCAGTGGTTTTTTGCTGGAGGCACTGTGACTCGTAACATGGATATATTTCTATGCTCCGACCCGCACCGACATCAATAAGAAAACTAGAGCAAAAGTCAAACCACGCCTTTCGCCGTGAGGATGCAGAACAGAAATGTCACCTATGCCGAAGGCTCGCCTGTAATCTGTCTGTGACTGACACCCCGGATGGTAAAGTAAAAAAAGGAATAACTCGGTGCTCTCGGGTGCTGTACAGAAACACAGACGGAGAGGCAAGGGTGCCAGAAGGGTTTGGATGGCCAAGTTGCTGATGCTTGTGGAGGCGGAGAAGAGGGCTGTACAACGGAGCTGGCGTACAACAGAGACAACATTTCACCCAACCAGAGCATTGTTTTTATGATTGGGACAATCTTTAGTAGTAACATAACATGTAATTACCTAGAGAATAGAATAGTTTGAAAGCCTTTCACCACGGTCAATTTTTTTCCATAAAAGTTACAGTCAGAATTTTGGTCTCATTTTGGCTGGTATGCACCGTGGCTCACCTGTGCTTAGAAAACGGTATGGGTGACGTTGTCACTCGATGCACCTATAGCCCCACACGGCACACTGGTTCTGGAGGTGCGAGAGAGGAGGGTGTGGGGTTCCTTCTTCTCTGCCTAATCATTTCACTGGAGGGTCGTACAGAAAAGTTCCATTTGAACAAGTTGAGCTGAAGGTACCTGAATGGTTCCCAGCCTCCAGGAAGAAGTGTGCAGAGGGCGGTTAGAAATCTGGTGTCTGGAGCTCAGCTGCTTTTGAGAAGGGAGATTCTGATTGGACTTCAAGCTGCAAGAGGGAGGAAGCTCTCTGGTCAAGGTTGTAGAGAAAAGAGGCGAGAGGCTTTTATGGGATGTCAGGAGGGGAGTGTCCTGTGCAGACCAGGTGGAGGACAAGGAAAAGGCAGTTAGGAAACAGAGAACCAGGGGGAGGTGTCTGGAGCTGCAAGAAGTGGTCGGTCAAATGCGGCCGAGGATGTGGAAATGACAAAAACCCAGGAGAGAGCCCTGGATCCGGGCGCTCGGAGTTGGGTGTGATTTTGCTGAGGATCAAAGTTCAGGCTGCAGTGGTGGAGGACGAGGAGAGAAGACAGCTCTTAAAGGACATGTGTTGATGAGGGATGGCCAATGGTCCGTTGGAAAGAAAATACTGACAGGTGGCTGTCCCTGGATGGGGGAGGCCGGACTATATTGTAGCGGGGAGGCAACGGAGCTGAGCGGTGGGAAAGTCTGGAGGTGCCAGAGGAGGGTGGCAACTGGAGCAGGGCCCTGAGGACGGCGTGTGTGAGTGGCGCCGCGCGCGCGCGCGCGCGTGTGTGTGTGTGTGCGTGTGTGTGTGTGTGTGGCTACACGGGTGTGTGGATGGAAGGGTTCAACGTGGACGGAGTAAAGTGAGGCTGGAGAAAGCAAATGACGCCGTCCATCCCACGATGGCAGCCACCTCTTCCTCTTGGATTCTACTGCCCTTCGAGTGAGCTTACATCTCTCCAGCCGCTTGCGTGAGCCCTGATGCCACCCTGCACGGGAACACCAGCATCAGGCGTGACAATGACGTTCCCTGGTGCTCCCAGAGCCTCCTGTCTCCAGGTGCCCCGAAGACCTGAGGTTCAGCACCAGAAAATGGAACGGCCCTCTCCTCCGATCTGTACCTCACTTGACCTGAGAACAATTCTGAAACCTGTAGTGAGCAATGCTAACAGAGGAGCCCGTGCACATTTCCCAAAGATGCTGACAGCAGGAGCCCATTTGTCCACCAAGAGAAATCATGGTCCCTGAGATGCCACATTGCTGGCCTCTGAGCCTACCTCTCCCCTGCTCACCAGGTTCCATGGTCTCTATTCCTCTTGTGAAGCTTTCAAGGTCTTAGGCTGAGTTTCAGCTCCAGGCTCCTATGCTCCCCTTCCTGTGGCAGGGACTGTGAAAGGGTAGCATCTCTTCAGCCCCTGGCCTGGAAATGGAACTTCTGCCAGAAATGAGCATCGCGGGGCTCCTTCTTCCTTCCACAACAATGCTTTGACCTGCTCAGAAGTCTCTGACACACACGCATTCCCACTCTCACAATACATATCATGAGGCAGCTACGCACTTCCCCCTGTGTTAAGTGGGGGGGGGTATCTCTTGTTAGGGAGAAAGTGTCAAGGGTGGAGCAGCAGCCGGAAGGGACAGGGAAGCAAGATAATTAGGGATGGTGTGGGAGGTAATGAGGACCCGCTAAGGGAGCTGAGAGGCGGGGGGTCGGGGGATCAGGGTCTCGGGACACAAAAGAGTCGATTTTGCCTGATCCCACCGTGGAGAGAGGCCAGCTGTACAGACTCACAGGGCTAACTGGGGCCATGTAGGGGGGTCTGGTTAAGCAGTGGGATGTGGGGAAAAGTGGAGCCTGGGGGTAAATGCAAAAACTCTACAGAGAGGACAATCACAGTCAAGCCAAAAGGTGGAATCTGTGGTCTTATTCAAGGGGGCGGGGCGGCCAAGCCTGAGGTCAAGGGCCAAGTGGACACTAGGACGAAGCAGTGGGTGAGAAGCAATGTCTGACCAGGGACGTGGAACCCAGATTTGTAAAGTGGACCCTCAGCCTCTCAGGGTTTCCTCTTCAAAGGTGCTGGTTTAACGGTGTTGAGGAGGCATAAAGGTGGCAAGATGGACAGGTGCAGTGGGACTGGGAGGAGGAAGGCTCGGTGGCGGTGGTAACAGAGGAGGAGTAGCTCCAGATAAGCGGAAGGTCCAGGATGTGACCATACTCGTGGGAGCTGTGGCTCAGGGTCTGAACCCTGGAATCGAAGGCCCCCGGGCATGATGAGGCTGGGTGTAGGAAGAACCACCCACTGTTCAAGGAATCCATGAACAGTGGATCCACTATTCATGGATTTCTTGAATTAATATCTTTTCATTTTCTGTATGTCCTTATGGAGGTTTTCAGAGACTTTTGGATCCTTGTTCTTGTTTTTCCATTTTCTCCAGTTAAACGTGGTTTCGTTGGGAAGAGGATCCACTGAGCTCCTCACTCTGACACTTTGGAAGTTCCCAGCTCGTGCCTTTTGCGTTATTTTCTTATTCAGACAATCTCCTGAAAGTTGGAACACGACCCTGTTCCCGTGTAAAGAAAGGGTCCTCACTAGCGTCAAGGATGGGATACGTCAAGTAACTCCGATACACAGGCCACATTAAGTCATATTCTGGAGCTGGCACCCCTTCCCCCTTTGGTAACCATAAGTTTGTTTTCTATGTCTGTTGTGTAAATAAGTTCATTTGTATTAATTTTAGATTCCACATATAAGTGATATCATATGTTATTTGTCTTTCTCTGTCTGACTTACTTCACTTAGTATGATAACCTCTAGGTCCATCCATGTTGCTGCAAATGGCATTATTTCATTTGTTTTTTATGGCTGAGTAATATTCCATTGTACATATGTACCACATCTTCTTTATCCATTCCTCTGTCGATGGACATTTAGTTTGTTTCTATGTCTTGGCTATTGTAAATAGTGCTGCTATGAACATTGGGGTGCGTGTGTCTTTTCCAATTAGAGTTTTCATCTTTTTTGGATATATGCCCAGGAGTGGGATGGCTGGATCAGATGGTAGCTCTATTTTTAGTTTTTTAAGGAACCCCCATACTGTTCTCCATAGTGGCTGCACCAATTTAAACTCCCACCAACGGTGTAGGAGGGTTCCCATTTCTCCACACCCTCTCCAGCATTTATTATTTGTAGGCTTTTTGATGATGCCATTCTGACTGGTTATAGCTTTCTCTCTTTCTAAGAACTGGGGGTAATTAAGGGAGAAGTCATCTTGTTGGTCAAAGAAAATAAATGCAATGATTTTTTTCCCCCAGAAATTATGGGTTTTTTCCCCCTTCCTAAGAGCATTTTTCATGTTTTTAAGGTCTTTCAAAATCCATGGGATTAGAGGCAGAGTAGTTTTACAAGATTGCCTGCCCTGGGTCCTAAGAAATTAGATTTCTGTAAAAGATCAAATTCCACTGAAGATATTCCTTCTCCAACTTAAAATAAAGAACACGCGGTACACCTGAAATGGGCTGGTTGATTCTGGTAGGCATGCGTAAACAAAAAGAGATGCTGATGAAATGCTAAGGCCTAAAACAAAGTGCTTGCCAGGCTGGGAAACTGGGTTTTACAAGGCTAATGCCCAACAGGGAGAATGCTCGTGGACTGAGACTGAGTATACCCTTCAGCCTTTTGGGTACCAAGCTCCGCTACTCTGAGTCGAGCGGTTTCCACAGCGCTCTCTCTCCAGGTAGCGCCTATGTGGCAGGCAGCCTCCTGCATTCACGCTGCCTGCTTGCACTAACCCACCCCCTTTCCTCAGCAGGGCTCTCACCTAGCACTTCCTTAATTACAGAGCAGAGAATAAGGGAGCTGGTAATTCATAACTTCATTGCTGACTTACATTTTAGTGAGATAAGGGGAAACAATAACATCTAGGAAAGGTATTTATAGAACTACATAGTGATTCAGAGATATTAATAACACCTGGGACTTGCCAAGTGCTATTGCCTCAAAATGCTTGAATAAACAAAACAACTGGGCTTGCCATGTGCATGGAAAGAGACAGAGCAGCATTTGTTGGTGATCAACCCCCAGTTCACAGAGTCTAAATGGGGCTGGCTCACCTTTATGGAGCATGTGTCTTTGCCAGGCACAATGCTGAGCTCTAAACATTTGATCATCATAAATCTCTCGCAAGGTGAGTGTTTTTATCCTCTTTTAACAGATAAGGAAATGAAGATACGTATGTGAAGAAACTTGTTTAAAGTCAACTCCTTGGTAAGTGAAGATTCTGATTCTGCCACAGGCCTGCCAGACCCAAAGCCCTCCTGGCACACTTTGCTATCCAGAGTCTCCAAAAGATTGAAGCACTAATACAGAACACACCAGAGGTGAGAACAGGAGGCTCCCATGGCCTGAACCGCCATGTTCTCACACAAGGTGAGATGTGATACAGAGAGATTTGAAAGTAGACATAGAAATCAGGGCTCTGCTCAGGATTCTGACACTCATAGCCTGAGTGACCTTAATGGGGCAAAAACATATAGAGTTTATAAGCCTCCACACTCCCATCTGTAAGATGGGGGCTCGTGGAGGCTTCCGGTCCAGGCCATAACACAATACTGGGTATTGGATTTATCTTCCACCATAAGCAACTACGAAACTGGAAAATTTTTTAAATAAATGTTTTCAGCCACAACAAACAGTGCAGGGCTATGACCCTGTGAGAAGAAGAACACATGGCATAACTTCACATTTTTTCCAGCTTTCTGCCTGGGAACACTTTCTAAATCATGGCGCGGACGTGGAACTGAAATAGACAGCAGTGTTCTCATTGGGTGGAGGAAAAATATGAGAGTCTGTTCTTGGTGGGGCAGCTGGAATTTTAGAGGCAGGATACCGAAGAAGAGGAAGCTATGCAGGAAAGAAAGTCCCAGAAATCTGCATAAAGGACCTCTTGAGTCTATGGATAAATGCTAAGCTACACATGCACAGGTGAGACTCTGAAAGACCTGGCAGAGAACAACTACTGGGAGCTGGGAACTGAATGGAGATTCCAGAGATGGCACAGTGCTGGGAAATGTTGGAGGTCCAAGTTTCCAAAGGGGAGAAACTTCACTTAACGCCCTAAGCATTCAGTTAAGACCCCAGAAAAGCTATGTCCTAAATTATTAAGGGCTACTCTTTCTTACCCTATCTACTCTTTGCCCATCATACCAAAGTCTAAAATCAAGCTGCACTGTCAGTAAATTAACTGTCAGCCAGAAAAATATGAAACCTTCTTTAAAGGAAGGAAATATAATTAAGGCCCTCAACAATATCACATTCACAATGTACAGCATACACTCAAAAATCACTAGACAAATAAAGCCAGAAAAATGACCTAAGCAGGAAATATGACCTAATACTAGGAGAAAAACAGTCAACAGAAACAGACACATAGATGACACAAGTAATGGGATTAGCAGACAAGCAATTCAAAACAACTGTAACATATTTGTTCAAGGATTTATAAGAAAAATGTGGACATGATAAGCAAACAGATGGGATGTTCAGAAAAGAAATTGACACACATTTCTAACACATGTGTAACCGTGTCTCAGAAAGAGAGGCAAGAGATATTAGAGCAAAAAACTACTGAAAATATAATGGTGGAAAATCTTCCAAATTTGATGAAATATATCAACCCAAGTTCAAATCCAACAAGGTAAAAAAATCCTGAGTATTATAAACAAAAAGAAGACTACATTTTGGGGTAAGTAAAATTTCTAAACACCAATGATAGAAAATTTTTTAACCAGGAAGATATAAAAGATACATTGATAGAGAACAATGAAGATAATGGGAAATAGAATGCTATCTTTAAAATGCTGATGAAAAAACCTATCAACTTAGAATTCTATTTTCTGTAAATATATGCTTTTTATAAAGTGAAACTATAACATTTGCAAACTAAATAGAGACTGAAAGAATTCATCAATGTACTGCATTACCAGAAATATTAAAGGAGGTTCATCTGGTGAAGGTAAATAAAATCAGATAGAATCACAAAATCTACACAAAGGAACAAAGAGAGAAGTAATGGTAAACTTTTTGTTTCTTAATTTCTTTAAAGACAATTGACTCTTTAAAACAAAAGTATTAAGAATATATTATAGGGCCTATAATATTAGGTTGGCCAAAAAGTTCGTTGGGGTTATGTTACGGAAAAACCCCAATGAACTTTTTGGCCAACCCAATGTATTTGGAATTAAAATGTAGTTAAAAATAGCACGAGGATGGAATGGAAATAAATGGAATATTATTGTAGGATTTTGCATTTTACACGACATGGTATAATTTTATCTAAAAATGATAACTTAAGAATACATATTTTAATCTCTAGAGCAACCACTATAAAACTCAAAATCAATAGAGCAGTTATACTGGAATACTAAAAATTATTCAATTAATTCAAAAGAAAGGAATAAAGGAGAGCAAATGACCAAAGAACAGATGGGACAAATAGAAAGCAAATAGCAGAGTTGGCTAAACATTTCAATTAAAAAGCAGAGCTTGTGAGACTGGATAAAAATACAAGATTCAACTATATGCTGTTTATAAGATAAACACTTTAAAAATAAAGATACAGAGAAGTTAAAAGCAAAAGAAAGGGAAAGATATACCAGGGAAACACTAACTATAATAAAGTTTGAGTAGCTATATTAACATGTCAAGATAGGCTTTAAGGAATATTACCAGAGATAATGAGGAATATATATTTCATAATAATAAAAGGGTCAATTCATCAAGAAGACATGACAATGTACGTGCTGTTAGTAAGGGAGCTTCAAAATACATTCAGAAAAAAAGAAAGGAATAGAAGAAATCCATGATCATAGTTAGATGTATAATAGAAATAGTAGGCAAAAGGATATCAACCAACTTAACTGGTATTTAAAAGACACAATACCCAACACCACACACATTCATTTCAAGAATACATGGGACATTTACCAAGATAGATGATAAAATAATGAAATCATAATGAGCATCTTCTCTGACTACAATAGGATTAAATTAGAAATCAGTAACAATAAATTTAAAAATCTCCAAATATTTAGAAATGAAGCTACATATTTCTAAATATTCTATGAGCCAAAGAAGAAATCACAAGGGAAATTAGAAATATTTTAAATGAATGACAATAAAAATACTACATATTAAAATCTGTGCAATGCAACCAAAGGAGTTCTTAGCGAGAGAGATATTAATATACAGCATGAAGTGATTATGTGAGAAAAGAAGAAAGATTTAAGACCAATGATATAATATACCACCTTAAGGCATTAGGGAGAAGAGCAAATTAAACAGAAAGAAAGTAGAAAGAAAAAGATAAGGAAGATAAGAAACAAAAATAATGAAAGCGAAAACAAATAGAGGAAATCAATTAGTTGATTTTCTAAAAATATTAATAAAATTGATAACTCCATTGCTATACTAATGAGAGAGAAGGAAATTGTCAATCCCATGAATATAAGAAGAGTCATCACTACAAACCTCACAGCTGGTAAAATAATAATAAAAGAATATTATGGAAATTTTATACCAATAAATTTAACTTCTTATATGAAAGATACAAATATTAAACAGAAATAAGAAGAAATAGAAGATCTGAATTTTCCCTTATTTGCTAAAGAAATTGAACTTGTAACTAAAAACTTCCCCTCAAAGAAAAGTTCATGCCTGTGTGATTTCACTGATGAATTATATCAAGCATCTAAGAATGCAATAATACCAATATTACACAAACTTTTTCAGAAAATAAAGAAGTAAACACTTCCTGACTCAACTTATATGGCTGTTGAAGCCTGAAAACTATGCTACATAGAAGAAAAATATCAGCCAAATATTACGTGTGAACATAGAACCCAAAATCTTTAAGAAAATATTAGCAAATAGAATGTAGCAATATACAAAATGATAATACATCATGACCAAGTGGGGTTTATCATAGAAATTCAATGTTAATTTAGCATAATCAAGAATGTAATTCACCACATTAGCAGAATAAAAGAAAAATCCTACCCTCATTAAAAAATGGCAGAAAAAACATTTGACAATATTCAACATCCATTCATGGTGAAAAAAAAAAAAAAGAAAAAAGAAAACTTTCAGCAAACTAGGAATAGAAGGGGACTTTCTTAGCCTGATACAAGGCATCTGTGGAAAACCTCTGCTTAACCTCAGACTTACTGGTGAAAGATTGAACACTTCTCCTAAGATTGGAAACAGGTTAAAAAAAAAAAAAGAAATCTGCTCTCTGCATTTCTATTCAGCTTTGTATTGAATGAGATCTCTTAGCTAATGGAATAAAGCCAGAAAAAAAAAAAAAAAAAAAGAAAGACATACAAACTGAAAAGGAGGAACTTAAACTGTTTTCATTTCACAGACAGCAGGATTATGTACATAGAAAATACAAAGGAATCTTCAGAAAAGCTACCAGAATAAATAGTGAGGTCACAGGATAAAATGTCAATATATAAAAATCTATTTTAAAAAATTTTTTTATTTTATTTTTTGTGGTACGTGGGCCTCTCACTGTTGTGGCCTCTCCCGTTGTGGAGCAGAGGCTCCAGACGCGCAGGCTCAGCGGCCACGGCTCACGGGCCCAGCCGCTCCGCGGCACGTGGGATCCTCCCGGACCGGGGCACGAACCCACGTCCCCTGCATCGGCAGGCGGACTCTCAACCACTGCGCCACCAGGGAAGCCCTATTTTTATTTTTATATATTAACATTAAACAATTGAAAATGAAATTTAAGAAAAACAATTTCATTAACAATAGTTGTTGAAATAAAAATACTTCAACATAAACTTAACAAAAGATGCACAAGACCTATACACTAAAATCTTCAAAGATTCCTGAGACAGAGTAGACCTTAATAAACAGAATGAAATAACAGGCTCATGGGTGGGAAGACTCAAAATTACTGAGATATCAATTCTCCCTAATCCAGCAGATCTTTTATTGTAGAAATCAATAAAATAGTATGCTAGAAAATATAAGAGAAAATTATTCTATAATTTATGTGGAAATATAAAGGACCTAGAATAGCCAAAACAATTTTTAGAAAGAACAAGTCAGAGGATGCATATTGCCTGATTTCATGACATACTATAAAGCTACAGAATCATAATGATATGATATCTACATACAAATCAACACATAGATCAATGAAACAGAATAGACAGACACAGGGACTTCCCTAGAAGTCCAGTAGTTACGACTCTGCACTCTCAATGCAGGGGGCACAGATTCGATACCTGGTTGTGGGAACTAAGATCCTGCACAGTGCAGCCTAAAAAAAAAAAAGAAAAAAGAAAAGAAAAGAATAGACAGATACACATATGGTCAACTTATTTTTAACAAAAGAACCAAAGCAACTCAATGGGGAAAGACCTATTTTTCAGTAAATGGAGCTAAATTGGATATTCATGCAGGACAAACAAATGAACCTTGATCCCTACCCCACGACATTTATAAAAATTAATTCAAAGTTGATTGCAGATCCAAGTATAAATACTAAAGCTATAAACCTTCTAGGCTAAAACATGGAAGATTACCATCATGACCATGGGAATAAGCAAAGATATTTTAAAATTGAATTACATCAAAATCAAAAACTTGTCCTAAAAAAGTACCATAGATTGGAGAAAATATTCTCAACACATATATCTGACAACGAACTGTATATAGTATCTATTAAAAATCTTTTATGGAGCTTCCCCTGGTGGCGCAGCGGTTGAGAGTCCGCCTGCCGATGCAGGGGACGCGGGTTCGTGCCCCGGTCCGGGAGGATCCCACGTGCCGCGGAGGGGCCGGGCCCGTGAGCCGTGGCCGCTGAGCCTGTGCGTCCGGAGCCTGTGCTCCGCAACGGGAGAGGCCACAACGGTGAGAGGCCCGCGTACCACAAACACACACACACACACACACACACAAAATCTTTTGTGACTCAATATTTTTAAAAAACGAACTCAGACTTTTTTAGAAACCAAAGACTTGGACAGATACTTAACAAAGACCTACAAATGGTCAATAATCACATGAAAAACTGTTCAACATCATTAGTAATCAGAGAAATGCAAATTACACCACAGTGAGATGACACTACTTACCCACTATAAATGGCTAAAATTTTAAAAGTCTGACAACACCCAATAGTGAGAGAATATGGTGAGAATGTGGAGCAACGAGAATTTTCATTCGTAAGTAGAGGAAGCGTAAAATGATGAAGTCACTTTGGAAAGCTCTTTGGCAGTTTCTTATAAAAATTAAACCTCGGGCTTCCGTGGTGGCGCAGTGGTTGAGAGTCCGCCTGCCGATGCAGGAGACACGGGTTCGTGCCCTGGTCCGGGAAGATCCCACATGCCGCGGAGCAACTAAGCCCGTGAGCCATGGCCGCTGCGCCTGCGCGTCCGGAGTCTGTGCTCCGCAACGGGAGAGGCCGCAACAGTGAGAGGCCCGCATACCGCAAAAAAAAAAAAAAAAAAAAATTAAACCTCTATCTCTCTTATAACCCAGCATTCCATTCCTTGGTATTATACCAAGAGAAATAAAAGCCATATGTGCACCAAAAACCACCTGCACAGAATGTTTATAACAGCTTATTCTTGATAGCCAAGAACCAGAAATATCCATCTGAGGGGTAAGCAAACTGTAGGATCCCCACAGGAAAGAATACAACTCAGCAATAAAAAGAACTACTAACACACCGAACGACAAGAGTGAACCTCAAAAACATGATCCTGAACAAAAGAAGCCAGGCACAAAAGGGCACATCCTGTATGATTCCATTTCTACGAAGCTCCGGAACAGCCAAAACCAATCTACAAATGATCCATGTTGCTTCTTGTGGGTGGGGGAGATGAGCGAGTCTCTGGGGTGAGATGAGTGGTTCCCGAACTTGATAGGAGCGTGGGATCCACCATTGTACGCGTTTGTCCAAAGTCACCTGACGGAGCACTTGAGATCTGTACATTACACAGGGGGTGAGATTAATTAAAGTGACGCAAGTTCATTGAAGAAATGAGGGGGAAAAAAGACATTCCTTCCCTGTCTACCTCACGTGAGAATGCGTATCAATATACTCTACAGTTATTTAGTGCAGTACAAATGCATTTCCCTGTACAGCAATTTTGGTGTCTAGGAAAAGGTTAAGGCTTTCAGAGGATTCCAGAGCTGTTTACAGCAATGCAGCATTTAGAGTGACTGCATCTTCTTGAGACTCTTTAAACAACTACTTCCGGCAGAAGACAGAATAGTTAAAGAGCGGTCAAAGTGAGTAAATGCAGAGGAAGCCACAGTGGCACTTCTAGATGCAACCCCCATCTCACCCTGCCAGGCTGGTGACCCTGGCTCCTCACACTGTCACCCACCCCCACCCCATCCTGTTTGGCAAAAGGCCTGAGGAGATGAATCACAGGAGCCTTCTAATCTTGGGGGGGAAAGCACTTTATTTATTGGAAGCTTGCAGAGGCAGCGAACCGGGGGTACCTAGATTGCATGGCTCTTGCCCTCTACTTGGAAGCTGATACATCCGGCGTGAGTTACCCTTCGTGTGTATTGGCAAGTTCGGGTCTTGGGAGATATTTAGGAGAAGGAGTTCTCTCTGCACCCAGGTGGCTACCCACTGAGCCAGCTGATCTCAAAGGCAGGAGGCAAAGCCCCTTCAAGCTGGGATTCACTTCCCAGGAAATGCTGCAAAGCAGGCTTCTACGGGAGCTAGGAGGGCAACCCACCGCAAGAAGAGGAAGGCCGGCTGGAAGGGGCCTCAAGGGGGCAAGATGCGGAGTGATGGGGCGGGGGCTGGGGGGCGAAGGCTCCAGCATCCTGGGGAAGGAGGGATTCCAGCAAGAAAGTCTGACCCGCCAAGGGGATGACACACTCCTCCGCTAATTTTCACAAAACGCACAAGCCCGTATTTTCCAGAGAGACAAATGAGCAGACTGTATCTGCAGGAATGGAGCTCTATAAAATATGATTTACTCACCTATAATTCACAGAGCAGCCAAATGCAAGGGAAGTGGCTAGGAGCTTAGAGCCACTGATGAAGAATTTATTGAAGAGGCTGTAAGACTGTCTCAGGATGCAAACCCATCCATTTTCCGACTGGTAAATCTCAAATGTTCTGGGTTAGGGAGGAGAGCTAAATCTGATGCTAAGGGCAGCAGTGCATAAATCAAAACAGAATTTGCCGTCAGAAATTTAGAAACGCAAGTGTCAATTCAGCTCATCTCCTGTCTCCTCCAACATCAAGGGCCATTTCCTGGGCTCCCCTGGCTCTGCCGCCCTGAGGATGGATGGTCCCTGGTGCTGCAGACACCCCCTGAGTGCTGAGCTCTGGGATGTGCTTCAAGGGTGCACAGGCCTTCTGTTCTGGGCTTGGAGGGACTTGGAGGCTACGTGGTGTTGTCATTAGAGGTTCAGAGAGGGCTGAGTCTATAGAATCCTCCCCACCTGACCTGGCCTTCCAGGGCTGGAGCTGCTCAGATGAAGGCCACTGACCACCCTCCACAGGCTTGAGAGTATTAATAGCAAGGAGAGGAAGAAGAAAAGTTGGCGACAACTACAGCAGAACAACAACAGCAGCAGCAGCAATAATAATAGCACTTACCAAGCCCTTGATAAGTGCCTGCCCTTTTCTGAGCACTTTACGTGTATTATTAACTCATTTCATCTTCAAAGTGGTGCCACAGCTGCTTCAGGTCTTTGCTCAAAACCCATCAACCTCCCACACCCTTTACCGAGAGAGAACACAAATCTTTAAGTTAAAGGGTCCAGAGATAAGAAAGGAAACTACAAACCAACAAAGAAACAAAAACCCATATGGAACCAGCTGGGATCAAGACGGTGATGGATCTGACCTCCAGCAGAACTTGAGTCTCATTATGCACTGATTTTATTACATTAGCATATTAAATGACATACCTACCAGTGGCCCTGACCAGACATTAAGGACCAAAAAAAGGATGGAAAGGAGGTAGCACCCCACTCCCCCAAAAGCCCTGCCCCTTGCCCCGTAGACAAATGCATACGCCTTCCCATCATTAGCCTCACCCCTGCTCCCTTTGCCTTTAGTCTTTAAAATTAAATCCCTCTCCCGATGACGTGGGTGAGAAGTTGATCGTGAACTTTGTTCCCGCTTCTCCAGTCTTTGGCCACTGAATACAGCTTGTGCTGTGTTGATCTCTGCTTCAGTTTTGTTATTCGTCGCCTACTGGAACCCGAACAGAAAAAAAAAAAAAGAACCCTCCCGCCCGGAGGCAGAAAGCCTTGGCCTGGCAGGGTCCATACAACTTAATGCGATAACAAAAGCAAGTCTCTGCAATGGGTCCTACTATTCTTTGTTTACAGATGAGGAAACCGAGGCCCAGAGAGGAGGCGTCCAAAGCATCCTCTCCTTCACTCCGGGGTCTCTTTTGGTCTTCAGGGGCTCCCTCTTTTGCATCAGACCCCAGTCCATTGTCACTGTGCCATCTCAGCGCCAGGCTAGGGAGGAGATGGGCCCAGTTCAATCAAATGTCTTAGAAATAACTGCAGGAGGAGCCCTGCCAGACCCCAGGGCTGCTATGATTTTGAACTGCAACATCTGTGTGAAGAGACATTGGCCTCTGGTATCTCCTCTGATGCCAGACCCTCCAATAATTAAAGCAGGTCGTACCCACGACCAAGTACGGGCACGATTATTGGCTGTGTTTTCCTTCTCTCTCTTCTCTCTCTCTCTCTCTCTCTCTCTCTCTCTCTCTCTCTCTCTCTCACACACACACACACACACACACACACACACACACACACACCTGGAAGCCCACTCAGAGCTTCCTGAACCGAGGCCCACGAGCCCCTCCCCTAGACAGTAAACCCTCTGAAGAGTCTTTTCAAAGATAAAAGTGCAGACAGCCTGCCCACAAGAAATGCACAAACTCAGGAAAGTGCCTGCCAGGGCTGCCGCATCGCATGGAACACCATTATCCATAAAAAAGAAAACTCCCTTGCTTCGTGGGTAGCAGCGGGAAACCCAGACAATTGACAGTCTCGCCAGGAGGAGCATGGAAGACTCATGGAGCGGGTGGGTGCTGTGGAGGGACTGCTCCGTGTGGGGTATGAACTCTTCTGAGGACAGAGGCCCCAGCTGGGCCCAAACCGCTGCTGCTGGGGACCACCGTCCTCCCTGCCCTCCACTGAACACAGGCCCAGCACCGGCTTCTGCCCGCATGGGGCTGTGGGCTCCTGGAGGTCCGGCAAGGGCAGCCCATCCTTCCCGTCTCCTCTCAAACATCCCTGCCTCCCGGAGGTCTGCCCTGGACGCCAGACTGCAAAGGGGGTCCCGAACTATAAAACACACAGCATCCACGTCTTTCCCCGTCACCAGCCTTATAGTTACTTATTTAACCAGCGTTCCCCGCCCGGCTTTCTGGCCACTTTCCACGAGAGCAGAGACCGTGTCTGTCCTGTCCGTTTCTGAGTCTCCAGTGCCCTGACCACGACACACAGCAGGTGCTGTGTGTACACGACTCCTGGATTGACTTCAGGTAATCAGAAAAGCTGCCTTTCCTTGGGCGCACACACTGTATATGCCAAGCAAAGTAGAAAAGGTGCAAGGAGAACGTGAACTCAAACAGTGTGACCAGAGACCAAGGGCTAGACCATGACAATATACAGCCCCTTGGACCTCCTTGGCTATGACCCTCCTGGGGCCTGAGCTCACCAGGACCCCAGACCCGTCGCCCGCCCCGTAAAGAGGATCTGTCCTCTACGAGGGGCCACGCGCTCCAGCAGCCTCTCCAGACTCAGAGCCCCTCAGGCCTGAGAGACAATGTCCTTTTAATAAAGAAGCCCGCACTCGTTGTCTTCTGGACCTGAACTTGGGCTTCAGCCCAGCTACTTAACTTCTCAAGCCTGAGGGTCTGCATCCTCCACGCAGGTCAAGTGCCTTCTGGGGCCTTTTTCCCAACACCCAGCCAGAGTGAGTCAGCCCCCACGAGACTGGGTGTAAGTTCTGCTTCTCCACACACTAGCTCTGACAAGGGACATTTTGAGTCTCTGCTCCATTAATAACTGAAACATAAATCTCCAGTTAAGTCCATTTTCATAAATTCAACATTGATATTTTGTTCACTAGAGTCGACGAATGTTGTGCTTATCGTCTGTATAAATCTCCAGAGAGACTGAAAAGGAAATAGTCTTGAATGAAAGAAAAATGACTAAAACAAGAACGATAACAAGAGCAACAAAACAACATCAACACTGGCAACTAAAGACCCCGCAGGAAAAGGACTGAAATGAAATCACCTCTTCCCCCAAGTCCTCACCCTGCGGACAATGTTCACCGGTGTCTGTGTTTAAAAGACTGGATCCTTTTATAGAGTAAATGATCCTACCTATGAATTTAGGTCGTGGGAGTGTCTCTAAGATAGCTCAGAACAGTTGCTAATTTCCTAACTGGGCTCTGAGTTTTCTGGGTCTCACTAACTGAACTTTGGGGGCCACCTTCTGTTCCCTGAGGCAAGGGTCACTTTGTTACACTTTTACATCTTCCCTTAATACATGTCACGCTGTGTCTCTGAGATCCAGACTTTGGTTTTATATTTGAAACCCGGGAAAAGGAACTAACATTTATTGGAGACCTACCATTTGCCAGCACTTGACATAAATCAACGTATTTCATTATTTCAGTGGCCAGTAAGGTGGGTGGTATTGTTCTCATGTTATGGATGAGAAAACTGAGGTCCAAAGAGCTTAAATAGCCAGTACAGTGCAGCACGGGGACTAGCGCCCATATCAGAGCCTTTCCGGCTGTGAAAATTGAACGAGTTAATTCACATGTGAACAGTGATTGGCACACAGTAAATGCTTAACAAATGCATCACCTGGAAACCAGCAGGACACAGGGACCCTCACTTTGTAGACAGTCTCACGGCCTTGCCTGGCAATTAAATCAATCTGGGGGAGCTCTGAAACGTCCCCATGTCTGGGTCTCGTCTCAGCCCAGCAGGTCTCAGCCTTAGGCAGCGCCTTGGAGTCGCCTGGATGAGCTCTAATGGCTACAGGTGCCTGAGCCCCACCCAGAGGCCCCCACGTAACCATCTGCTGTAGTCCAGGCATCGGGACGTTTCAGAGCCTCCCAGGTGATTCCAGTGGGCGGCCAGAGCTGAGAGCCACTGCCTTCATGGGTGACACAGTAGAGAGGACCTCATAGGTGACATAGTGGATACGGTAGGTGAGAAAGCAAATGCCCAGTGGCTCTGACACCAGGGGGGTACAAGCACCTCTGAGAGTCCCAGATGTGGTCCCGCCAGGACCTCCGATGGCTGTCGAGCCAAGGAGCAATCATGGCGACCACAGACTCCAACCGAAGACTCAGGCTGGAGGGCAGAGTCCTGTTCAGCTGGCCCGTGCAAACATGAGCCTCCCAGGGGCTCTGTTCCAAGCAGCTGACCCATTCAACTTGGGAATCCAGAAACTCGTCTCTGTCTAAGATCCAGTGCTTCAAGGTTACTAGTATGGCTTCTCATCAAAGTCCTCCTTCCCTCAGTGATTGGTACCAACAGAAAATGCCAGAGGCCTCGCTAAGCGGCAGGTGTTGTGCTGGGTGAACAAAATCAACACAGCCCCTGGCCCCGTGGACTTTATCACCTAGAGAGGGATGCAGAAGTGGAAACAGGAGGGCCCCGGAGAGATGCCTTGTTCGTGGATTGTCTGTGCTCTTCACTGAGATGCGGGCAGGGAGGGACCACAGGTCTGGAGCAGGGTGTGCTGGGGTGAGACTTAAGTACGAGTCATTCATCACAGCAGCCGTCACCCTCAGGGACCACAGAATGCGAGTCCCCAGGCAGCCTTTACAAATAGCTGAGGCCCAGTCCCCGCCCCTGGACCGCCTGCTTTATCCGGTCTGCAGGTCTGGCTTGGGCATGAGCATGGAACGTTTCCCCTCCAGGTGCATCTCATATGCAGCCAACTCTTGGAAACTGCTCGAATCGGGGAGATCCTTGTTACAGGGGGTCAGGGGCACAGGCTGGCCCAGCTCCTCTGGAGGGCACCCTGAGGCGTAAGGGTCTGGGGTTCAGTGTTGTGAAGAGGGGGAAAGGACAGCTGGGGGCTGGGCAGGGGGGGCAGGAGGAAGGATGGTCCATTTTAAGCTTGGATTCTTAGGTGCTAAAGGAAGAGAAAGACTAAAATCAGATGTATCTTCCTGCGGATCCTGCACCAAATGATAAAAGGATCCCGAAGTGTCCTGACCTTTAGACACCGGGGGCTGCAACTGAGACCCTGGATGAATAACTCAACCAAGGGCTCAGCTGAGCCCTTTCTCACCTTCCTGGGGGAGGGCAGGGCTGAGGCAGAAGCTACAGGCTGCCGGAGCCCTTCTCCCGAAGCACCTCTCTGAAGATGCAGCTTGTTCCCATGGTAATTTGAGTCAAACGGTGGGCGAAGTAGCTCATCACCGCGTGGTCAGTTAGACATACAATGTGATTTTTTAATAGTCTTCTTTGACTGCATCTGTTATCAAAAATCACATCCACCTCTGGAGTGTATGTTGCTATTTTTAAAAGGGAAAATTGTGGAAAAGTCCATATTTAACCTCTCTTTTCTTCTCTCTCTCTCTCTCTCTTCCTCCCTCCCTCCCTCCCTCCCCCTCCTGCCTTGAAGCCAGCAGATTGGTTCAGCTCAAGGCTAAATACAGGAATGACAAACAATGATTTCCATAAGAGCCTTAGAAACCGCTGGTAAGTGAGCAAACGGAAAACAGATTATCCAGCAACTGCATCAACAGCATTTGCGACAGCAGCCGAAATCCAGCAGCTGAACTGAAATGAAAAGTAATGCTCTGTCCTCAGATTGGCGTCAGCGCTTCGCCTGAGCGGGAAGAAGGCAACAGAGGTGCCCTCAGGACTGGGTCTGCTGTGGCCATGATTCCTGCTTGGGTGTGTCCCCGGGGAAGGGGCAGGGCCTTGAGATGAGAGCCGCGATTCCACAGTGGGCTCCGGAATGAGTTTTCTAGAGATCGGGGAGTTTATGACGTGCGGCTCTGTTGATCAGAGAGATCAGAGGGAGGGACCCCCCCCCACACACATTTCACATCCCTGAGGAGGCCTGGGATATTGGAAACAGTGGGTCAGAGAGAGAAAAGTGAGGGGTGGGTGATGGCGTGACAGCTCCCGGGGATGCTGCTGAAGAGGCCTGGCCGGCATCACGATCAAACCACTCTTGCTGACGGTACAAGCTCCCCTCAACCAGCTTCCCTCATTAACCTGAGCAAATCACCGCCACAGCTCCTGCCTGGCGGGCTGCTTCAGCGCCAGCCTGCTGCTGGGCAAGGAGGGCTCCTGTCCTTGGCCCTGTGCCCTGAGGGCCCTGCTCCACACCCCACAAGGTCAGAGGTCCAGGGCTCCATGCGACGTGTCCACCCAGAGCTCCAGCTCACCTTCTAGACCAGTGCCAAGGGCACCTGTCACTTGTCCGGATACAACTCAGGAGCTAAGAATGGTTTCTCTATTTTTAAATGGTTGGAAAAAAAAAATCAAAAGAAGAATGACGTGAAGATTACATAAGATTCAAATTTCGGTGTCTGTAGGTAAAGTTTTCCTGGAACACAGCCATGTTCCTCCACTTACACACTGACTGTGGCTGTTCTCACACAAGACGACAGACGTGGCCGTTATGATAGAGACCCACGGGCGTTTACAGAAATACTTGCCAACCGCGGGGCTAGACCCCTGCTTAGCATGCCTGAGACCCAGCATGCGCTGCCCACAGGGCTCCAAAGCCCTTCTGTCCGCACGGCCTCTCCTCTGGGTTTCTTCCTCAAGGCGGCCCAGGGGTGACTGTTTGCAGGGGGTGCAGACGGAGCTGGGATGGCGCCGTCAGGGCCAGGCCCCCTCGGTGGGTAAGGAGTGAGGGTAGGAAGGTAACAGTGGCAGATCTGGTCCCGGGGCCTCCAGACGGCCCTCTCAGGCCACCGTGTTCCAGGCTGAAACAGTGAGTCCGAGAATTTGATGTGAAAACCTGGCTTTTGCGTTTGTCAGGAGAGAAAGATCCACTATCTTTCATGTTAGCGTGACTTCGAACTTTTAAGTGTTTAGCAGAATGGCACGTGGCCCCCCATTTGTGCTCATGCCCTGGGGTTCAATGTCACCCATGCAATGCTGGGGTGGGGTCTCTAGACCCCTACCTCTGCCCCACTAGCTGTGGTGATCTTCACCCAGAGTCACAGGGATTCTTCCCAAACCCATTCTGGCTGCATGTCCCTGCTCTCACCTTTACATAATTTCTTTCAATACTTACAAAATTAATGAAACATGAATGTGAAAATAGCAAAGATATGAACAATTCCATATAAGGTGCCACCTTATATGTATTGGACATATAAGGGGTCCAATACATAAACAGCATTGTATTGGACAATGTACTGAAAGGCACTGAAAGCTTTGTAGACATTATTTCGGTTAATTGTCACAAAAGTCCAATGTGACAGATGCAGTTATAGCCACAGAAAATGCAACTGGAACTGAGAGGTTAAGTTACTTACCCAAAGTCACACAGCTAGTAAATAAACAGATTTTTTTTTTTTTTTTTTTTTTGCAGTACGCGGGCCTCTCACTGCTGTGACCTCTCCCGTTGCGGAGCACAGGCTCCGGACGCGCAGGCTCGGCGGCCACGGCTCACGGGCCCAGCCGCTCCGCGGCACGTGGGATCTTCCCGGACCGGGGCACGAACCTGTGTCCCCTGCATCGGCAGGCGGATTCTCAACCACTGCGCCACCAGGGAAGCCCCAGTAAACAGATTTTTGAACTCAAGTCCAGCTGACTCAGACTCCAGGGCTTAACTCTGTGCCGTCCTCCCCATGGCAACTCTCCCCCAATATTCGGGGAATAGACTAATGAATAAAGAGTCACCCCCAAGCCAGAAGCTCCTACTAACTGGGTGCTGATTCTTGTGGGGAGTCAGGGTATGGGGTGGAGGTGTAGACAAGCTACAGGTGATTCATGGCACACATCCTGCAGCATCCGTTTTACTTCTTTCAATGTTCAAGTGAACTTGGAAGTATCATGGGATGAGACGCAAACATTGAATCTCTTCCAAATATAAAACAGAAGACTTCCAAGAACTCTGAGGTTTTGGCTGCTTTGGCCGACCTCCCCATATCCTGCGGGGTTCACTGTTGCTATGGGCTCTTGGGTGGGAATTTCAGGAAGCACGGTCCTGTGGAACGTTATCGAGAACTGCCTCAGGTTCGGGAGGAGGGGCCGTCACGGAGGCTTGTCTGAGCCTTGCCCGGCATGGCTGCGTTGTAATGTGGGCGAGGGCTCTGGAAGGGAGTGCTGAAAAGCGCTATGGCCAGGCCCCAGCACGGGCTCGTCGTGAACCCTGGGGCAGCGTGGGCGCACAGGAGGCTATGGGGCCCGGGATGGGCAAAGGCCACCGAGGCTGGAGAGAGGCCGCAGGCCCGCTGGATGCTGCCCCACGGTTACACTGAATGTGAAATGGTCTCCTGCAAAGCTAACACGCCCCCCTGAAAAAAAGTAAAATTAGAGGAAGGATGCGTTTGAGACATGCACGCCTCGTGTGAATCCCATTCTGTGAGGGCAGGTCCTCAAATGAAAGGGGCTGGGGCAGCCCTCCCCTGAGCCCTGTCATGGGGTCAAAGTTCCCTTCCTTCCCTCTAAAACCCCACGTCAGCCCGGGCTATGGGGAAGCTTTGGGGTGACTGAGCCCTGAAATTGTGCACGTTCGTGCATCGTTCTGGGGAGACGGTCCTTAGGGACACATCATCCCCCCCAAAGGTGAGAAGCCATTGCCTTAAAGAGCCTCGAGCAGAAAAGTCAGACCTGGGGGTTTTAGACAAATCAGACCAACAGCCAGGGAGGCTGTGCCCCGAACTGCTGGGCCTATAGGAGCCTTTCTAGCAAGTTCTCTTCACCCAGCATTGGATCCAGTTTCTCCCACTGACATGAACTGTTGGATTCCTGACACAGAAGCACCCTGACTTCCGTCTGCATTTAGCACAGGCCCTGGCAATGCAGGCCTGCCGAGCTGATCAAGGCAAAGGGGTATCTGATACCTAGAAGTGGAGCTGCTCGTACAAGCGAGGCCAGGAATAGTCCCGCCTTCTGCCTGCCCACAGCAGGAGCGTGCGCCGCACCATTTAGCGCGAACAACAATGCTACAAAGCTCGGCTGAGGAGCCCGGGGCCCCGAGAACGTCCATGTCCTGCTCAGGGTCACAACTGATGGCCTCAGACTCAAGCCACATATTAGCTAGGTGACCCTGGACAAGTTACTGGTTGTCTCCAGCCCTCCGTTCCCTTCCTGACAGAATGAGATTGATACACTTTTGCAAAGATTCAATGATACGGTGTGAAGATGAAGTGACACGAGGTGTATAAAGTGCTTAGAGCGTGAAAGGGGAGGTCACGGCTGGCTGATCTTATACGGCTACTAATTACTGCTCCCGAGAGGGGCAGCTGGGGAAGGAGGGGATGAAGAAGTACCCTGAGCTATAATCCTACAACTGATCTGTGACTTGCGTCTGACCACTCTGACTAGGGTTGCTGAGAAAAAAACCGGTAATAATAATTCTACCCAGAGCTGCTTCCGTGCCATGCCCCACACGCGTTAACGGAATTATTCCTCTCAAAGACCCCATCCAAGAGAGGAAGCTGAGATTCAGGGTTTAAGCAACTTTCCGAAGACTCACTGGCCTGAGAGAGTAGCGGCGGGACCTCACCCCCGCCTCCATACACCTCTGGGCTCCGCTGTGGGCACAGCTGTGTCTGCAGGGCGGTGGGAGTCTGGGCCCATCGTCAACGACGGGGTTGGCATTTTCGGGTTAGGGACTTGGGATGCATCAGGAATAGGACCCCCGTCACCAGACTCCATCCCGGGGCCCCCTCCCCTCTTGACCTCATTAAGAGCACCCTCTACAGTCTCAAAGCGTGCCAAGATGCGGAGCTGTGAAGTTCATAAATCAGAGAGCTGCTGAGTGGCAAACAAGCTCGCTTCAGAACTGCCAAAAAGGAAGTGACATTTCCCAGGGGGCTGCAAAGACGCTTTTGTGAGCAGAGACGGGAGAGGGACCTGGCAGCAGGCCCACAAAGAGACAGGTGCATCTGCAGCGGGGCCTGAGTTCTGCCCGGGTCCGCAAGCGCCTTCCTTGTCCACAGCTCCAGGGGCCTCTGCTTTGGCGCCACGGTCGGCCCCTTATCCAGCCACCTGGCCACATCACACCGTGCTCTTGTCCGCTCCCGGCCTCCTGTTACACCAACGATACAATTCACACCCTGTGCGCGCACGGCCCTACGACCTGGCCACTTCCCGCTTCTCCGTCCTCTGACGTCACTGTCACTAGCCACGTCGGCAAAGCCTTGCTTTCCTGGGAGACCCCAGGCTGGCTTCCGCTGCTATAGCCTTGGCACCGGCTGTTTCCTCTAGGCCTCTCGTCCCCCAGTTCTTCCAACAGCTGATTCCTTTTGCTGTTCGGCTGTTACCTCTTCGGAAAGCCCTTTCCTGACCTCCCAATTTAAATTGTTCCCTGAAGTTAATCACCGTAACGTTGACATTTCAAATCTGCTTCATAAGGCCTTCAAAAATCACCAGCTAAAATGATTTTGTCTCTTTCTGTCCCCTTCGGAGGCAAAGTCTTGCCTGTCCTGTGTACTACATGCTCCAGAGTTAGACCAGCGCCTGGGGCAGAGGAAGCTCTCGATGAATCTTTGCTGAATCAGCGACCAAACTGGCGCAGGAATGAGGCTGCTGGTGCCAGCGGTGAGTGCACCTTGCCGGCGGGTGCCCGGCAGGGACTCTAGCTTCTGGGTGGCCCTCCTGGCTCCAATCCACGCTCAAGGCATCTCCTCAGATGGCTACCGTGGGCCGTAGGAAGATGGAGCAGAGGGGGAGGTGGGAGAAGATATCAATCTTCCTTGAGTTTGGCTTTTCTTATATTCTGAGGGTCTAGATATTATCATCTATTATCAGTGTGGCCTTGGGACCAGAGGTATCAGCATGACCCGGGAACTCGTTAGAAAAGCAAATTCTCAGGTTTCACCCCAGACCTACTGAACCAGAAACCGTGCGAGGTACCCAGTGATCTGGGTTTTAACAAGCCCTTCCAGGTGATTCTGAGGCCCCAGCATGCCGAGAACCACAGCTTTAGCCCTGATCTCCTTAACCCTAACTTCACATTAAAATCATCTGATGTGATTTAAGAATGTTCAAATGCCTGGCCTCGCCCACAGGGATTCCCATTTAGTTATCCGTAAGGGACCAGGCATGGGTATTTTTGAAAGCTCCCTGAGGGATTCATAGGCAGTTCGGCCTGAAACCGCCTCCCATGGGGAGATGGAGCCCGCCTCCACCCTGGAGGCGGATCACTCTGTGGCCACTTGGGGTCCCTTACAGCGCAAGGCATCCGAGTCTTATAGCAAGAACTGGTTAATTCAGCTAATATTTATGTGGGCCCATGACCTCAGTGTCCTCCTGGGTCTTAGAGGCATAGAAGATACAACCAGTTCTTTCAGGAGCGGTGTGATTTATTTAGGTGTTAAATTAAGAACAAAGAACTAACGGTAAGGACTGATAACATCACCCTTTCTGTTGTGCCCACGTTTACCTGGGTGACCTAAAGCAGGTCACGTAAGCTCCCTAGGTCTGCACTGGGGACAGTCACACTGAACCCACTTCTGAGGGCAGGTGAGAGTACAGAGTGAGAAAATGTTTGTGAAAACTACAAAGCATGACGTACACAGAAGATGATATTATTATTTATTAGCTTTTACTTTCCAACCCTGAGCACGGACCACAGGCAGCTGTTAGAAATTCACAGTATTAGCAGAGGACCCATCGATTTCAGTCACCTCCTTTCCTTCTACAGATGAGGACATGGAGGCTCAGGGAAGGGCTTGCTTTGCCCCAGGACACAGAGGATGGGTGGCAGGATCATGGCTTGGCCAGCGAGGACCTCTGGCCTCAAGTTCTGAGCTTCCCAGTACATCATTCCCAAGGGCAGACCTAGGAGAAGGCTATATTGACAAACTGAAGTCCACCAGGCCCTTGAACCCATAAGTCACCTGAGGACTGCAGCGGAGAGAAGGTTCTGGAAGCACAGTGTTTTAGTATCTGAGGAGCTGGACTGAGGAAGAAGGACCGGGGTTGTTCCGCAGGATGCCGGAGGGGAGAAGAGAACAGAGGGCTCCTGGGACAGAGAACATCTCAACACACAGCAAGTACTTCCAACAGGCAACCAGAAATAGAACGGGGCTACCTCGGGGCGTAGTGAGCTTCCCGAGGACAGCAGGCATCCTATTATGCTGAGCAAAAAGCTCAGAAATCCTGTGTCCTGCATCTTTTAAGGCTGAGGCATGGGGCAGAGACTGGACTCCATCAGGGCTCCTCGACCCTGACCGCCCGTTGGCATCACCAGGGGAGCTTCTCAAACACACGGGAGCCCAGGCCCCAGCTGTGGTCATTTAAACTCAGAATCTCTGCGGGTGGGGGGCAGGCACCGATGTTTTCCACAAGTTTCCCCAGACGATTCTCATGTGCAGCCAGAGTCTAGAACCACTAGACTAGGTGGCCTTTAACTTCCAAATCTGGGATTCTGTGATTCTAAGAAATTCCCTTAAGACAGGAAGGAAACATCCCCTCCCCCAACTACCCCCATAAATGTGTCGTTTTCTTAGTGGTTTTGAGCTGGTGCTAAGAAATTCTTTTTTTTCCGGGGGACCAAAGAGGCTACTCACGCAGACAACTAAGCTGGAGAAGATGGGTTTCACTTCCTAGCGTGCCGTGATCAGTCTGTTCCTAAAGTATCCATAGGATAATTATGAAAACCCAGGATCTCTGTTTATCAGCTTAAACCTAAGTCTGGCTCCTTTGGAAATGTTGTACGTGAGGGCTCACTGTCATTTCTGCAGACAAGCTTTCGTCAAACTTAATCCACATCGCCGTCCAGAGCACCTGTTAACAGGGGTCCCGAGCTCAGCACAGCAGCCTGGGCCTCTGCACCCCACAGTGTGCCCACGCTGAGCCCAAAGACATCAAGGGCACACTCTCACTCCCTCCAGGTACCCTCCCCATCATCCTGGGGCACTAGACCAACACACTCCTCTGAAATGTTTCCCAGGCTCCTTCCACTGTTCTAAAATTAGAGAAAGAAGTTTCTAGAGTATTATCCATCTTGTCTTTGGTACTTTATAGAGTGAGGAGACCCTGATGGCCATACTAATACGCCGTTTCTTGTTGAAGGCTAGTGCTTCTGCTTTACAACAACAGAACCTTCATTTCCAAGGGAGCAGCTGCCTGCGAAATAAGAATTTTTTGGAGGCTCATTTCAGGGGAAAGAACACGAGGCTGTGCCAGGGGAGGCCAGGGTTCAGGTACCAGAACCCCCTTCTCATGGCCCTTTGGAGCCTAAGGTTTAGAGACCTCTGTGGCTCAAAGACTCTTAGGAGATTAAACAGATATCATCTGGTGGGTTAGTTAGAGTTCTCCAGAGAAACAGAACCAATGTGTGTGTGTGTGTGTATATTTACTTATGTATAAATCCCATGACCACATGGGCCTTATTCCACATTTGCAAAACTGGTTCAATATTTGATAATCAATCAATGTAGTCCATCATATATCAACAGGCTAAAGAACAAAAATAGGATCATACCAACTGACACAGAAAAGCATTAGATGAACTTCAACACTTATTCATGATAAAAACTCTCAGTACATTAAGAATAGAGGGCAACCTCCTCAACCTCATAAAGAGCATCTACAAAAAACCTAGAGCTTACATCATACTTAATGGTAAAAGACTGAATGCTTTCTCTCTAAGATCAGGAATAAGGCATGGATGTCTTCTCTCACCACTCTTACTCAACGTAGTGCTGGAAGTTCTACCCACTGCAATAAGGCAAGAAAAATAAATAAAAGGCATTCAGAGTAGAAAGGAAGAAATAAAACTATCATTACTGGCAGAAAACATGGAATATGTCTACTTTGAAAATTCCAAGGAATTTACCAAAAAATTTCCTAGAACGAAGAAATGGGCTCAGTAAGGTTGCAGGATACAAGATCAACACACACACACATACACACATCAGTTGTGTTTCTATATACTGACAACAAACAAGTGGGAGGCAAAATAAAGAATGCAACAGAATTTATAGTTGCTTTGAAGAAAATGAAATACTTAGTAATAAACCTAACAAAACATGTCTAGGATCATTATGCCACAAATTACAAAATACTGATGAAAGAAATCAAAGAAGACCTAAATTTATGGAGGGCCATACGGCATTCATGTATTGGAACACTCAACAGAGTAAAGATATCAATTCTCCCTAACTTGATCTATAGCTTTAATGCAATTGCTCTCAAAATCCAAGCAAGGTTTTCCCAGCAAGGTAGATGAGATATCATTAAAACAATCTTATTCTAAACTTCATATGGTACAGCACAGGCCCTAGAAGAGCTAAAATCAACCTGACAAAGAAGAATAAAGTGGGAGGAATCCTTCAATCCATCATTAAGGCCTGTATATAAGTACAGTAATCAAGATAGTGTGGTAGTGACAGAGGGATAGACACGTGGACCCATGGAACAACAGTGAACTTAGAAATAGACCCACACAAATATGCCATTAATCTTTGACAAGATGCAAAGGCAATTCAATAGAAGAAAGAGTTTTCAACAAATTACGCTACAGCGACTAGACATTTGTAGGTCAAAAACATTAAACACGACCTAAACCTCATACCTTATACAGAATTAACACAAAAGGGATCATGGACTCCGTTTGCAAAGTAACATACAAAACTATAAACTTTTATTAAGTAGGAGAAAATCTTCAGGAACTAGAACTATGCAAAGAGGTCTTAGACCGACACCAAAAGTATGATGCGCAAGAGGGAAAACTGACAAATTGGACCTCATCAAAATTTAAAAACCTGTGCTCTGTGAGAGTTCATGTTTAAAGGATGAAAAAACAAGCTACAGACTGGGATAAAAGGTTTATAAATCACAAATTTGACTAAAGATGAGTATCTAGTATCTATAACAAGTCTCAAAACTCAAAAATCCAATTAGAAAGTGGACAAAAATGGCAAAACAGGTGCACAAACATGTCACTGAAGAGAATATGCAGATGGCAAATAAGCACATGAAAAAATATTCAACATCATTTGCTGTTAGAAAAATGCCAATTAAAACAACAATGAGATACCATCACACGCCTGCCAGAATGGCTAAAATAAAAAATAGTAATAACACCAAATGCTGGTGAAAATGCAGAGAAATTGGATCTCTTATACCTTGCTGGTGGGCATGTAAAGCGATTCAGCCATTCTGGAAAATAATCTGGCAATTTCTTTTAAAAGTGAAAATGGACTTAACATACTATCCAGCAGTTATACTCTTGGGCATTTATCCCAGAGAAATGAAAACTTACGTTCACAAAAACTTGCACGCAAATGTTCGTGGCCGCTTTATTTGTTAAGGGCAAAAAACTGGGAAAAACCCAGATGTCCTTCAGTACGTGAATGGTTAAGAAAGCTGTTATCCTTCCCAACCGTGGAATACTACTCAGCAACAAAAAGGAAGAAACTATTGATACACACGAGTTGGATGGATCTCAGCAGTTATGCTGAGTGAAAGGAGCTCATCTCAAAGGTTTCATACCATATGATTCCATTTATATAATATTCTTGAAATTATTAAATTATAGAGATGGAACAGAGCAGTGGCTGCCAGGGGTTGGGCAGAAAGAGAGGTGATGGGGGAAAAATAAGAAAGGATAGCACAAGGGATCCTTGTGATGAACTGTTCTGTATTCTGACTGTGATGGTGGTCAGCAAATCTGCACATCGCCTAGTCCTAAGTACACACACGCGCGCACAGAACTGCACGTAGAGGTGGTGAAATTTGCGTTAAGTTCTGTGCATTGCATCAGTGTCACTGTTCTCACTGTGATATTATACTACAGTTATGTAAGATGTTACCATTGGGGAAACTGGGTGAAGGGGATATGGAATCTCCCTGTATTGCTTCTTATCAACTCATGGGAATCTACAATCATCTCAAAATCAAACGTTTTAAAAAGTGCAATCATCCTTGGGGGAAAATATTCCCATATAAGTGTACAGATTCCTTTGCATAGCCATTATCCAAATTGTTCCCACTCCTAGGAGGTTGAGCCCTATTTCACGAGGGGAAACTAGGGCAAAAATGGTTAATGTGGCCAAGGAAATATTATACCTTTAGTTGTATGGCCAGGCCTCTTCAATAACTATAGATAGGGCATTATTATCCCTGTTTTACCCATGAGGAAACTGTATCTCAGAAATATAACTTGTCCAAGGTTATATCTTGAGATTATTGGACAGAAGTCTATTGGTTGCAAATTACAGAAATCGAACCCAAGCTTATTAAGGAAAAAGGTGGCATTGGCTCAGGTAACTGAAAATCCAAGGGATTCAGACAAAGCTTGACCCAGGAACTAAAACCATGTTGCCAAGATTCCATTTCCTTCATTTTAGCTCTGCCTTCTTTTGCATTGGTTTTAGTCCCAGACAGAATCTTCCTCAATGATGGCAAAGTAACTTACATTCCAGCAGGTTAGCAACCCCATAAAAAGCATCTCTCTCTTCCAATACCTCCAGAAAAGTCCTAGATTGATTCTGTTTGGTCCAGCTAAGTCACATGCCCAGGAGAATGGACTCTTCTGATTGGTCTGGTCTGAGTCACATGCCCACTCCTGACTGAATCATCTGGACCAAGAGTGGGAAGGACTGGGTCCCCAAAGAGGAGGCTGAGTGAAGAGAGAACATGCTATAAAAGACCCCATAGAAACTCTGGGGTAGGTTGGAGGTCTTCCCACAAAGGGACCAGATAATAGGCAGTAGCCCAGCTCTCCTTTGACACTGGCTCCCTCTCCTGCTGATATGCCCTCCTCACACCCTTCTTGCCCCTTTTATAAGGGCCGAGGATTTCCCTGGAATCCATACAACAATCTGAGGATGGTACCAGGGGCTAGTCGCCTAAGCTGCCCTAAGAAACCAAGCAGCACTCCTCTCCTGAACACACCGTAGACATGCCTACTTTACAGAGTGGCTAGAAGACAAATGAGTTAATACAGGCCAACGGCATCGCAACTCGCCTGTGGATGGCCATACGTAATCCCTAAGTGGCTCAGGCTCCCAAGGCCACTTAGGTGGATGCCAAGAGCCTGCAGTGTTTCCTCTCCTGCCCCTACGTCATGGGAGCACAGTCCTAGTCACTGCATAGCAACTGCCCACTGACCAGCAGCCCCAGACCCCGCCATGGGAGGGAGAAGCCATGGCGCCCCAGCTCCGTGGCCCTCCGGAGCCTGCTCCCCGTGCAGAGCTGGTGAGGGCAGCTCTGTGTATCCCAAGGCCCTGCTGGGCCCTGTCCCATTCCCTGTGTGTGCTTTCGTCTGTTCCCAGGAACACTACTCATTAGCCATTCTCACTTTAATCACCTTCTCCAGTTGACACACTTAAAATTAATGAGGAATCTGTTTCCATACAACTAGCTAGTTAGCGAACGGGCCGATTTCACCCCCTTCAAATGAATCTTGTAGGTAAAATAACGAAAAAACATGTTTCTCTCTCCCACCCGGCCCCACTTTGAAGGTTCTGGGCAGCTCTGAGCAGAGCCAATATGTAAAGATCAGACCCTTTATTGCTCAGTAATTAGCCCAAACTAGCTCAAGCAGATGAGTTTTCTGGTGAAGAGGAGGAGGGCCAGGCACGGGAAGGGAGCCCGGGAAAGTGGTAGGTGCTTCTGTGTAATGAGCATTGGAACCAACAGCTTCCTGTGTTGGATTTCCAAGGTCAGAGGGTTCCTCTGGATAGACTGGGCTAAGATATTTCCTGAAAAGGGGGGCTTTTAAAAAAGAGTATTTCCCCACAGCCTCATGGCTTCAAATGTCAGGTATTGGCTGCTTCCTGGGGTCTGTGTCGGGGGAGGTCTCACCCCATGAGGCAGGCAGGACAGCCCAGATGTGTGTCCCCGCCCCGCTGCCTGGCCCACGGTGCCCCGGGCATATCCCTCTCATAGCACCCACCTCGGGGGGCTGAAATGTCCTCTTCACGTGTCCCTCACAAGAAGACGTGGGTCCTTGGAAGGCAGCGACTGAATCTTTCTCATCTTTGTAGTATGAGCCCAGTAGTGTACGTGGCACAAAGTAGGTGCTCAATGGAGATGTGTTGAGGTGAATGGATATAGTGGGTATTCAGGTATCATGATCATACAGACACAGCTCGCACACGAAGCCAGGTGGGCCGGGGGGCTCTGGGCACTTCTGTGCTTCCAATGAACCTGACAGGCTACCAAGTGGGCCTCACTGTCCTCTCTCCTCCCTTCCTCCTTTATGCTAACGCCTCCATTCTCCAAGGCCTGCTGTTCCCTTGATTTCCAAAGGATCGCCCGTCCTGGCTGACCTTCACCAGCAGGGCCTGTGACTCCAGAGTCAAGGAGCCACCGGACGGGGTACCAGGGCCGTGGACGTTTCTCCTCATCCACCTCCCAATGACCCGGGAGACAGCTATACCTGGGAGAATTCAATGAACGACCCCTGATGGAAGCCAACCCAAGCTCCCAACCCCACAAGCTCCCACCCATCTGAGCTCAGAGCCAGGACAGAGCGAGGTTAGGAACAGCAGCAATTCTGAGGCCGAGAGGAAGACCAGGGTGAAGAGACTCAAGCGATGATTCCTTTTAATTCTTGAAATGCCCCAGCTCCTCACTGCTCCACTTTCAGCAGAGGGAAAGCCAGTCACATCGTGCTTGTCACAAAACTGAAACCAAGTGTTCAGCTGGTTAAAGCTGCAGGGAGCAGAAAGCCCTCTGAGAGCAAAGAAAAACACAGGGTGCCCCGTTTCATGTGAGTTTCAGATAAACGAGGAAAAATCTGAGCGTAAGTATAGCCTATGTAATATTGGGGACATACTTATAGTAAAAATCACTGCTTGTTTATTGGAAAATCCCATTTGGCCGGGCGGCCTGTACTCTGGCTGGTAACCATCTCTGAGAGGTAAAGGCTGCTGCTGAATCTCCACAGAGCGTTGTGTTTGCAGAGAGCGGACAAACGGAGGAGGATTGGGAGGTGCTGGACCGCACCCACGGGTGGCCCAGCGAGGCTGCAGCGAGTCTGGAGGGAAAGTCATCTCCATCCCGGGGTTGATCGGGGGTCACCCGCCTCAGAGGAGTGAGAGAGATTGGCAGACCACCGTGCACGCACAAAGGTGACCCCACGGGAAATATGGAAAACTCGGGAATAATGTGAAGCTTTCATGTTAGGGAAACGGTTCTAAAGCGATGGAATGTCGGCCACGAGAAAATATGTTTGGGAGCAGATTTTTACAACTTTGAGAAAAGGGCTCTCTCTCTTGCTTCCCTCTGAAGACACCTGAGTGTGGCGAGCATTGCCCTCTGAGGAAGGCGCCACTAAGACCCTCATAAGCCTCAGGGCCCGACTGTACTCTCCTTGGTCTGCATCCTGGACTTTATGGTATGAACGTAAAAAAGGAGATGGCCTTTGGCCAGATCGCTCCAGGGACCTGCTCAGATAATGAGAGTCCCTGGTTGTTCCCTACAGCTAGGAAAAGCAACCCTGGAGGGGAAGTTGGTGCCTCTGTGGAACAAGCGATAAACCCGCTGGACCAGTTCTATACAACAATGTCTATGCAAAGTTTCCGCTTTACAATGTCTATGCAAAGTCCCTGCTTTACAATGTCTATGCAAAGTCCCTGCTTTACAATGACTATGCAAAGTCCCCGCTTTAGGGGTATATGTATGGCTATGCTCTGCTATTAAACTTGCCTTGCAACCATCAGTTGTCTGTGCCCTTCTGACCCCATACCTTGGTGCTTTCCGTTCCCTACCCCCTCTCGACGATTGTTGCTGCACTTTGAGGACCCGCCGGCTGGCGGCACCTGCGTTCCCTGGGGCTGGTTCCTCGATGTACCTGGGAACCATGTGGCTGGATGAGAAGGGCTTTGCCCCTGCAGTTACCCTGCAGGTAAAAGTCAGGCTCTTCAGGGTCCAATCTCAGTTCCGTGGCTTCCCAGCTGTGCAATCTGGGGACAGTTACTTAACCCTTCTGTGCCTCAAGGAACCCATCTCTACGTGGGGCCACTATAGGCCAACCTCACAGGGTTCTTGTGAGGGTCAGAGTGTAGTCAACGCTCAGGACAGTGCCTGGATATGGGAGGTGCCCAGCAAGCGTTAGCTCAGCGTGAATCAGCCATCACTGCTCCCATTTCCCGTGGAGAAGCTGAAGCACAAAACAGGGGAAAGCCTCGAACTCCAGTGAAAGAAAAGGCCAAGAAGCACAGGACTGCTCCGTCACCCCTCTACCCATTTGGTCAGATTTTTTTCTTTCATCTTTCTGCCACCATGGGACAAACTCCTATTGGGCTACTTTCCAAGCTCCACTCTAGTGCTGCGGAGGGGACTGGGCCAGGGCTGGGCTTAGGGGGCAGAAGAGAGAGTTGATAATGCATCGATGGGAGGTTACTGAGCTTGAGAGACAGGGTCCCGTGTTGAATCTCAAGTGATCATGGACTGGGTGTAGTTGACAGCTGCGCTGTGCGTGGCACTTAGGTGAAGGTCACGGGTCAAGAGCAGGGGAGGAGAAGTGCCCACAGGGGTATACAACAGGTGTGTTCGTCTCAGGTGTCAAGAAACTGAGCTGCCCTCAGGCCTCTCAGGTTAGCTGCTTTCATTATAAGGATAGTTCTGGAATAAAGGAAGCCAGAACACAGACTGCATGGGCGAGCTTCAATGGAACCGCAGAAATATTCTTAGAGCCAGGCCTCACGGAGACAGGAAAGTAGTGCAGGAAGTGGAGGGCCTTTGGGGGTGGGGGACAGTCACTGTGTCACAGAAGGAGTCCCGAGAAGCCCTTTGCCATTACGTTCACTCAGTTCCCAGCTGGTCTGTCCTCTGGTGCCCCTATGGTTGCCTACCAATCAGCTATCGGCTACAGCTACGCCTCTGTCCAATCGGTTGTGGCTTCCGGGTGATGTGATCATGGTTCCAACATGGCTGCCCACATGGGAGCAACTCATAGAAGAGGCTGTAGATGGGGCAGACACTCCAAAGCTTGTCCTGCCCAGGCCAGGGGGGTAAAAAAAAGGGGGTCTGAGGGTGTGAACGTGCCAAGGACAAACTTTCCCTACTTCATAGACTGGGCTCTGGGGGATAGTTTCGTGGTGGTAAAATGAGACACTTGAGTCCTGTCTGTCACAATCAGGCTTCATTTTCAAGAATCCCTGAAATTTATCCCTGAACCTCAGAGATCCGAGGGAACATGGTTCGAAAAAAATAGCACTAGACCAGATCTGTCCCCACAAACTCTCACCTGGACAGCTTCTGCCATTTTTTTCACAAGTCAGATGCACATCTTTGGGACAGGCAAGGAGTGTGTAAGAGCAGGCGGAGATCGATCCCAATGTCACGCAGGCGCTGCTACGTGGTCTGGCAGTGGGTAAGAGTAATATTTGCTGCTCCATCCCTCTAGGCATTAAATTAAAGATGTACAGGATGTGCCATGTAATTCCAGTGTGCAGCTGTAAGACTGTCCAGTCTCAGAAATGCTGTGAGCTTCTTGTGAGAAAGTTTACTGACTTCTATGACTTAGGCTGAGTCATTTCAATAGGTTATCAACAATGGGTATTTTGGTGGGGAGGGGAGAATATAGACCAAACAGATACCAAAGACATCCCATCCAAGAAAAAAAAAAAAAAAGAGAGAGATAAGGGAATATTCATCAATTTAACATTTACATTAAAGAAATGTTGTTTACTTTTAAACGTAACTATCAAAAGGGAAAAACGTGCCCAGGAGGTAATCCACATATTCAGGTGCTGTTCCAATTACTTTATATACATCAAGTCCTTCATCCCCACAACAACCCTATGATCCAGGTACAATTTTTTTTAATAGATCTTTATAGGAGTATAATTGCTTCACAATACTTTGTTAGTTTCTGTTACACAACAAAGAGAATCAGCCATATGCATATACATGTCCCCATATCCCCTCCCTCTTGCGTCTCCCTCCCACCCTCCCTATCCCACCCCTCTAGGTGGTAACACAGCACCGAGCTGACCTCCCTGTGCTATGCGGCTGCTTCCCACTAGCTATCTATTTTACATCCGGTAGTGTATATATGTCCATGCCACTCTCACTTCGTCCCAACTTACCCTTCCCACTCATGTCCTCAAGTCCATTCTCTATGTCTACCTCTTTATTCCTGCCCTGCAACTAGGTTCAATCAGTACCTTTTTTTTTTTTAGATTCCCTATATATGTGTTAGCATACAGTATTTGTTTTTCTCTTTCTGACTTACTTCACTCTGTATGACAGACTCTAGGTCCATCTACCTCACTACAAATAACTCAATTCCATTTCTTTTTACGTCTGAGTAATATTCCACTGCATATATGTGCCACATCTTCTTTATCCATTCATCTGCTGATGGACACTTAGGTTGCTTCCATGTCCTGGCTATTGTAAATAGAGCTGCAGTGAACATTGTGGTACATGACTCTTTTTGAATTATGGTTTTCTCAGGGTATATGCCCAGTAGTGGGATTGCTGGGTCATATGGTAGTTCTATTTTTAGTTGTTTAAGGAACCTCCATACTGTTTTCCATAGTAGCTGTATCAATTTACATTCCCACCAACAGTACAAGAGGGTTCCCTTTTCACCACACCCTTTCCAGCATTTATTGTTTCTAGATTTTCTGGTGATGGCCATTCTGACTGGTGTGAGGTGATATCTCATTGCAGTTTTGATTTGCATTTCTCTAATGATTAGTGATGTTGAGCATCCTTTCATGTGCCCCTTGGCCATCTGTATGTCTTCCTTGGTGAAATGTCTATTTCGGTCTCCCACCCATTTTTCAACTGGATTGTTTGCTTTTTTGATGTTGAGCTCCATGAGTTGTTTGTATATTTTGGAGATTAATCCTTCGTCAGTTGTTTCGTTTGCAAATATTTTTTACCATTCTGAGGGTTGTCTTTTTGTCTTGTTTATGGTTTCCTTTGCTGTGCAAAGCTTTAAAGTTTAATTAAGTCCCATTTATTTATTTTTGTTTTTATTTCTGTTACTCTAGGAGGTGGGTCAAAAAAGATCTTGCTGTGGTTTATGTCAAAGAGTGTTTTTCCTACATTTTTCTCTAAGAGTTTTATAGCATCTGGTCTTTCATTTAAGTCTTTAATCCATTTGGAGTTTATTTTTATGTATGGTATTAGGTGGCGTTCTAATTGCATTCTTTTACATGTAGCTGTTCAGTTTTCCCAGCACCACTTATTGAAGAGGCTGTCTTTTCTCCATTGTATGTTCTTGCCTTCTTTGTCATAAATTAGGTGCCCAGATGTGCATGGGTTTATCTCTGGGCATTCTTTCTCCCCATGATGCCTGAGAGAGGAGGACGAGGCTCAGGGTCAGAAGGCAGTATTTCACAGCACTGGCTCCAGCCTAATCCGTTCGTGTGGGAGACCTCATCATTTATCCCGGAAGGCTTTGTTCCTGAAGGGCTCTGAATATGAAATTCACACCGTTTGGATTTAGGGATAAAAAGCAGTTTTGCTTTGCTCTTTAACCTGACCATTTGGTTTGAAAACCCAATAAGGAGTGGAAATTATAACCACTGAAATTAAAGAATGCTGGCTTTAGGACTTGTTTTTTCTGGCCAAGCTGTGAGAGGAAAACAAAGCTTCCATTCTTCTCCCTAGAGATGGAACCCGGTAAGGTGAGTTTTATTACATTGTTGTTGATACAAAGCAAGTGGGAAATACTTGGAAATGTGAACAGATATGAAGTAATAGGCTGGGAATTTTACAGCATGAAGTCAGTGGGTTACAGCCTTCTTGACACTGAAGAAGGTCCTCTTCTTCAGTGTCAAGAAGACGAGGGGGCTATGCAGGTACCTGGAAGTAAGGAATTCTGCGTGCAAATATGCACAGCGAGTGCAAGGCTGAATGCAGTGCAGGAGATGGTCCTGCTCGCCTCTGATGACTTTAGAAAGCCGGCTGGCCAGGGGAAAGTCAAATTTAAGCAGTGCCTCTGTTTCCTATTTGGGCCCAAATGGGAAAAAGTAAACAGACTCACGTAAGCATCAATGGAGTGTCAACTAGGTACCAGACTGCAGTCGGACAAACCCGCATTTAAACGTGTGGGTCTGTCACTGATGAGCTGTGACTCAATCACTCTGAGCCCCAATTTCCTCATTTATACAGTGGTGCTCACAGCAACAATACCTGAAAGAGACAAGGCCAGTCCCAGCTCTCCTGACACCTCCTGAGACGGCACTAGAGCTGTTTACAGCACGAGGAGGTGAGTCCACCAGCAACACCCAGCACAACTTTCTAAAACTCTCACAGGACCAGCTCTCTCTCTATCCACTTCTCTATTCTACCTCCCCTCCCCCCAGCTTCAAGAATATTTTCCTCCTCCTGAGATCTCTGTGCCCTTTGCTCTGTAGATCACTGTAACCTGATATTCAGGCCTCTCTGGTCTCTACCCCACCCTCTCTCTGTGCAGCCCCTCAGTGGGGTGAGACTGGGGTTGGCAGGTTTACACATCGTAATGACATCTTTCTTCCTGATGCACAGCCATGCCACAGGTTGATGTGATGATTAAAGAAACCACTCACAATAAGCCAGAAACGTGGAGCAAGCTCAACGCGTTTGTTTCCTTCCCCCTCCCCCAGACACAAAGATCAAATGGGCCTGAAAGCATTTTCAAAGTCGAGCGCACCATTCGAACATCTTCTGATGAGAGCGCTGCTTTGATGCTGAGAAAAAAGTTGCAGAGAAATGGTCTAGACAAGGTGGGTAGGAGGGTCACTTGCTCTTATATGGGCCGATTCCCATGGTGGGATGGGGCCTCCCTTTTGGAAGGGAATGTCCCAAAGAGGTTGAGATAGTAGGGGGGCAGGGGATGATTTAATGCTAAGAGGGTGAGAAATAATAGGAATGGAGGTCTTGGTGGGGTAGGGATTGAAACATGAATCTGTGGACCAAAGAAATCCCTCTAGAAGAGTCAGTTAGCAGTGACCTATCCTCATTTGCGGCTGGAAAAAAGCATGGTTGGGACTATTCGATGTCTTCTAAGTCCCCTAAATACACATACATACGTGATTCACTCCCTCTTTTTCTGGTGTTTGCCCTAATGACACAACAGACCTAACCTAGAAGGAATGAAAAAGGCAGAACTTTCTAGATGGCCCAGATTCTTGCCCCATGAAAAAAATGAAACCATGGAGCCCCTGGGGGTGCAGAGCAGTGTTGCTGCTACAGGACACCCCTGCCCAAATTCACATGTTGAATGCACTGTTGTACAACCTTGTACAATTTGGGTTTATGGCTCCAGAGGCAGAGAAGTGGCCCTAGTCCCTTCCTGCACAGATCACAGTATTAATGAATCCGTTCTAGAAGAACACCTCTAGAGCAGTTGATGTTCCAGACCCCGAAGCATTCTTCTTACAGCACCATACAGCTTGGGTGTGGGTGGGGTGGGTTTGCGAACGTGTACATGTGTGAGTGTGTGTGTGTGTACAGTGTGTGTGTATATGTGTATATATGTGTGTGAATGTGTGTCTGTGTGTGTGAGTGTGTGTGTACAGTGTGTGAGTATGTATGTATGTATATATGTGTGCGTGTGTGTATGTATGTGTATATATGTGTGTGTGAATGTGTGTGTGGTGTGTGTGCAGTGTGTGAGAGTGTGTGTTTGTGAATGTGTATATGTGTGTATGTATGTGTATATGTGTGTGTGAATGTGTGTATGTATGTGTATATGTGTGAGTGAATGTGTGTGGTGTGTGAGAGCGTGTGTGTGAACGTGTGTGTATGTGTGTGTACGTACATATATGTGTGTATGTGTGGTGTGTGTGTATGTGTATATGTGCGTATGTGGTTGTGTGTGTGAGTCTGTGTGTGTATGGCAACCCCTCTGCCTTCTCCACCATCAGCCACCTCTGCAACACCCCGACAATGAACAGGGGTGCAACACAGCTGTAGAGATCTTCAGCAAACCTGCCCTTCGGATGGACACCCTCATTTCTGCCCCGACAGCAGAGCTGGCTGAGTTCCAGGGCTCCAGGGCCGTTCTCTTAAGGCACCCCTTCAACGCGGCTTCCTCTGGCGCTACTCTCTCTGAAGTCATTATTACTCATTAGGTATATTGAGCGCAGGAAAAAGTAGGTCAAGGATTAGGAACAAGGAAAAAATCATCTCCAGGAGAAGCACTAGTATTGTGTAAAGCTATTCTGAACTTGCGTGAGATTTTTAAAATGGGAAATACGTTGGGGAGGGATGGCCGCTGTCACAGCTGACTTAGGGACGGACGCGGATCCCTGAGCCTTTCACACATCAGACGCGTGACCTCAGAATTCCATTTTCAAAAGATAATTCTGCCCAGTGGGATGAGCAGCCTCTAAATCCAGGTCCTATACAATCGAGGCCACCTTGAGGATCCCCAGCTGGACAGGGACAAGGGAATCTGAGAACTCCTTGTACATGGACAGGAAGAATGAGAGAAAACAACGGGAGCCTGACCCTCTGGACAGGTGCCACCCAGGGTTAGAAAGTCAGAGGCTCTAGAAACATTGCAGCTTTTTCTGCTCTAACATACACACCTGCTTCGTGCCGGAAGCTTTGCAGCTGAAACGAGCACAGGACAAATACAAGGCTCATTAGGATCAAGGGGACAGGCCGTAAGGCATGTGAATTAATGTTAATTTTGTGTCAACTTGGCTGGGCCATGAGTTCAGCTATGTGATAAAACACCACTCTGGTGGTTTCTGTGAGGGTGGTTTTAGACGAGGTGAACGCTGAAATCAGGGGACTCGAGGAAAGCAGATTGCCCTGAATGCGGAGAGGCCTCATCCAATCAGTGGAGGGTCTGACTAGAACAAAAACCTGACCTCCCCTTCCGGAAGAGGGAATTCCTCGGACAAGGGCCTTTGGACCTGAACTGCAGCTGCCTTGGTGCTCCAGCCCGAGGGCCCACCCTACAGATTTTGGACTTGCCAGCCTCTGTAATCATTTAGATAACAAAGAAGATATAAGTAATCTCCCATTTTCTCTCTATAGATTGATAGATCGATAGATAGATAGGGATACACATGGAGAGAGATAGCCTATTGGTTCTGATTTTCTGGATAATCCTAATACATTGGAGGAAGACAGCCTTGAGCTAGGGTTTCCTGGAAGGAAGGAGGGATGCAGTAAGGAGTGTGGCACAGGCCTGGAGTCTGGGCGTGAGCGAGTGTGAGCCCGGGCCCCAGCTGCCCTGGGAGGGTGTGTACGCCCCAGGCCCCGACTGCAATGGCGGCTGCTGCTGCTCTTGCCTTCCAGACGTAACCATGCTGGGCTCTCGGGATGATGCCTAGCGGTTTACAGGCATTATCGCTGGCAATCTTGCTTTTCTCTCTTTCACAAAGGGAGGAAGGAGCGAGCAAGAAGGCTGGGTTAGCGTATCAAAATTTGTTGGATACAGCTAAAGGCGTATTTCGAGAAAATGTATGGCGCTAAATGCTTACATTAGAGAAGAGGAAGATCTCCAATCAGTAATCTAAGTTCCTGGGGCTTCCCTGGTGACGCAGTGGTTAAGAATCTGCCTGCCAATGCAGGAGACACAGGTTCGAGCCCTGGTCCAGGAGGATCCCACATACCGTGGAGCAACTAAGCCTGTGCGCCACAACTACTGAGCCTGTGCTCTAGAGCCCACGAGCCATAACTACTGAGCCCACGTGCCACAACTACTGAAGCCCGCACGCCTAGAGCCCGTGCTCCACAACAAGAGAAGCCACGGCAATGAGAAGCCTGCGCACCGCAACGAAGAGTAGCCCCTGCTCACCACAGCTGGAGAAAGCCCGCGTGCAGCAATGAAGATCCAACACAGCCAAAAATAAATAAATAAATTTATTTTTAAAAAGCTTTAAAAAAATAACAATTTAAGTTCCTACCTCAAGAAACTAGAAAGAGAAAAGCAAAATAAACACAAAGGAAGCAAAAGGAAAGAAGTAGAAATGAATGTAATTGAAAATAGAGAAAACTGATTTTTAAAATGAATGCTGGTTTTTCAAAAACAATCAATAAAATGGATAACCTGCAGCAAGACTGACAAAAAAAAAAAAAAAAAAAGAAAGAAAGAAGATCCCAATCATCAATATCAAGAATGAAACGGGGTATATCGCTATGGATCCTCCAGCCATTAAAAAGATAATAAGGGAATATTATGAATAACATTAAACTTGTATATGTGAAACTATAAGAAATGGACTAATTCTTTGAAAACCACAAACCATCACATCAACCAAGATGAAGTTGATAATTAGAATAACCCTATAGCCATTAAAGAAATCACATTAGTAGTTGAAAACTCCCCCCAAAGAAATCTCTAAGCCCACAAGTTTTCACTAGAAAATTCTACCAAACATTTAAAGAATTAACACCAATTTTACCCAATCTCCACCAGTAAGTAGAACAGGTGGGAACATTTCTCAACTCATTTTATGAGGCCAATATTTTACCCGAATACTAAAACCAGAAGAATAATACCACAAACATATACAACTACAGACTAACAACTCTCATGAAGTTAGATGTTAAAGTCCTCAACAAAGTATTCACAAACCTCATCCAATAATGTATAAAAAGAATTACACACCATCAACAAGTAGGACGTCTTTCAGGTATGCAAAGATGGTTCAACGTTCAAAAAAATCATTCAGTGTTAGGCTCCATTTCAATAAGTTAATATAGAAATATCATATAATCGTGTCAACTGACACACAAAAAAGCATTTGGCAACATTCAACACCATTCATAATAAAGTCTTAGCAAGTTAGGAATAGAAGGGAATCACCTCAATTTGACAAAGAGTTTCTACAAAAAAACTATGACAAATATCATACTTAATAAGGAAACGTTTTCCCTCTAAAATCAGGAACACGACAATGATGTCTATTCTCACCATTCCTATTCAACATAGTACTGGAAGCTCTGCCCACTGAAATAAGGCAAAAACAAGAAATAAACAGCATATATTCTGGAAAGGAAGGGATAAAACTATATTTATAGATGATATAACTGTCTCTGTAAAAACTTCCCAGGAAATCTAAGAAAAACCTGCTAGAACGTACAAGTAAATTCAGTAAGGTCACAAGATACAAAATCAGCACACAAAAATGAATTGCATTTCTATACACTGACAATGAACATGTGGAAAATGAAATTAAAAATACAAGACCATTTACAATCATTGCAAAGAAAATAAAATACTTAGGTGTACACTTAAATCATGTACAGGATCTCTGTGCTGAAAATTATAAAATGCTGATGAAAGAAATCAAAGAAGACCTAAATTTATGGAGAGCCATACTGTGTTCATGGATTGGAACACTCAACAGAGTAAAGATGTCAATTCCCCCTAACTTGATCTGTAGCTTTTTTTTTTTTTTTTTTTTTGCGGTATGCGGGCCTCTCACTGTTGTGGCCTCTCCCGTTGCGGAGCACAGGCTCCGGACGCGCAGGCGCAGCGGCCATGGCTCACGGGCTTAGTTGGTTGCTCCGCGGCATGTGGGATCTTCCCGGACCAGGGCACGAACCCGTGTCTCCTGCATCGGCAGGCGGATTCTCAACCACTGCGCCACCAGGGAAGCCCTGATCTATAGCTTTTTAAAAAGTATAAATTTATTTATTTTAGGCTGTGTTGGGTCTTCGTTGTTGTGCACGGGCTTCCTCTAGTTGCAGCGAGCGGGGGCTACTCTTCGTTGCGGTGCGCGGGCTTCTCATTCCGGTGGCTTCTCTTGTTGCGGAGCATGGGCTCTAGGCACGCAGGCTTCAGTAGTTGTGGCACACGGGCTCAGTAGTTGTGGCTCGCGGCCTCTAGAGTGCAGGCTCAGTAGTTGTGGCACACGGGCTTAGTTGCTCCGTGGCATGTGGGATCTTCCCGGACCAGGGAAGAACCCGTGTCCCCTGCATTGGCAGGCGGATTCTCAACCACTGAGCCACCAGGGAAGTCCCATCTATAGCTTTAATGCAATTGCTCTCAAAATCCAAGCAAGGTTTTCCCAGCAAGGTAGATGAGATATCATTAAGACAATCTTATTCTAAATTTCATATGGTACAGCACAGGCCCTAGAAGAGCTAAAATCAACCTGACAAAGAAGAATAAAGTGGGAGGCATCCTTCGACCCATCATTAAGGCCTGTATATAAATGCAGTAATCAAGATAGCATGGTAGTGGCAGAGAGATAGACACGTGGACCCATGGAACAACAGTGAACTCAGAAATAGACCCACACAAATATGTCACTAATTTTTCACAAGATGCAAAGGCAGTTCAATAGAAGACAGAGTTTTCAACACATTATGCTATAGCAGTGGGATATTTGTAGGTCAAAAATATGAACCACGACCTAAACCTCGGACCTTATACAGAATTAGCACAAGATGGATCATAGAATTTTAAAGTAACATGCAAAACTATAAACTTTTATTAAGTAGGAGAAAATCTTCAGGAACTAGAACTATGCAAAGAGGTCTTAGACTGGACACCAAAAGTATGATGCACAAGAGGGAAAACTGACAAATTGGACCTCATCAACATTTAAAAAACCTTTGCCCTGTGAGATCATGTTTAAAGGATGAAAAAACAAGCTACAGACTGGGAAAAAAGATTTGCAACCCATTTTGGACAAAGGACTAACATCTAGAATATATAAAGAAAGCACAAAACTCAACAGCAAATACCAAAAAATCCAATTAGAAAATGGGCAAAAGACATGCAAAGGCACTTCACCCAAGAGGAGCTAGAGATGGTAAATAAGCATATGAAAAGGTGTTCAACATCATTAGCCATCAGGAAAATGTAGATGAAAACCACAGTGAGATCCTAATACACAGGTATGCTCATGACTAAAATAAAAATTAGTGACAATACCAAACACCAGCAAGGATGAGTTAAAACTGGATTTCTCATACATTGCTGGTGGTAATGTCAAGCAGTGCAGCCACTCTGGAAAACAGTTTGGCAGTTTCTTATGAAACTAGACATGCAACTACTATTTGACTCAGCAATTGCCTTCTCATCTTTTATCCTAGAGAAATGAAAACTTATGTTTACACAAAACCTGTATATGAATGTTCATAGCAGCTTTATTTGCTATAGCCAAAAACTGAAATTCATACCTTTTCATAGGTGACTAGTTAAACAAACTAGGGTACATCCGTACTACAGAATACTACACAGCAGTATACAGGAACGAAATATTAGTACACTAAACAACCGAAATGAATTTCCAGTGATTTATGATGAGCGAAAAAGAGCCAATCTCAAAAGGTTACATACTGTATGAATTCACTTACATAAAATTTTTGAAATGACACAGTGTTAGGGATGGAGGACAAATTAGTGGCTGCCAGAGGTTAAGGAGGGGGGTTAGGGATAGGGGAGGTGGGTGTGATTGTAAAAGGGCAATGTGAAGGATACTTACAACGTTGCAACTATTCAACATCTCCACTGTGGGGTGGATACATGAACCCACTCTGGTGATAAAACTGCATACGTTCTAACACACACACACACACACACACACACACACACACACACACACACACACACATACAAGGTAAACTTGGGAAATCTGATCAAGCCAGTTAATTGTATCAGTGTCAGTATACTGGTTGTGATATTATAGTTTTGCAAAATGTTACTATTGAGGAAATGGCAAAGTATAGAAGGAGATTCTCAATAGGACTAAAATTTTCTCAAGTTCAAGGGCACCTGCTTTGGCTCTTTATTTCTCACACAATACTTAGCTCCAGAACCCTTCACACAGTAGTTTCTCAATGAAACCTGAGAATCCCCTTACAATTGATGTTATCACCTGATGAAGTAGGCATGAAAGATTATCAGCTTCATCAACAGAGACTAGGAAGAGTTTCAGTGATTTGGTATTTACCTTTTCCAAGGACAATCTTCCATGTAACAGCCACTGGCATACGCTCTCGGTACACGCTCTGCATTTGTCACTCACATACATCACATGCACAGCTACAGAGATGGCGTTATTACTATGGTCCGACAGGAGTCCCAAGTAACGGTTCTCATAGCAACCATCAATGAGCCACTTCACATGTGTACCTGCCAAATCACTAGACATGACTCATGTTTGCAACCCAGCTTTTGCCAGGAGTATGTTTCTTTCTTGTGTTCACCTTTTAGCTTATTATCAACTATATCGTGGTTACCATTCAATAAACAATGTTATTTAGTCTCAAAGGACCCTATATTGGGCCCATCTATAACCCTAGATGAGAAATGATTACATTTGATTCAATTAAACAAGTGTTGGCATTTTCTATATACAAGGCACTAACCTGGGATTTCTAGGGCAACAAAGATGAATAAAGAGGAGTTCCTGCTCCCAGGCAGCTGACAACATCACACGGCGGGTCTCTGTGCCAATGACGCAATAAAAGATCAGCTTTGGTATGAGCTGTGAATGAGGACAGATTTGATGCTTTGGGGCCTTGGGACCTTGGGAGAGATGACTTCCTGTTCAGAAAGTGGGGTGGGGAGAGGCAGAGAAGCTTTACTGAGAGAGCTGTGGCTACGATGTTAAAAGCCTGATCAGCAGATCAGCCTATCTAATCCCAATCCTGGCTTCAGCCGTTACCAGCAGGTCATCTTGGGCCAGTGCCCCATCTTTAGAATCAGGAAAATACTATCAGCCACTCAGGATCAGTGTGAATTAAAGGTATGTGACCTCTTTAGCACAAAGCCTGGCATACAGCAACTGCTTCATTAATGTTGGCTATTATTATTCAGCTGGTAGGAAAAAAGATGAATAAGACACGTCCTCTTTTTTTAAAAATTTATTTATTTTTGACTGTGTTGGGTCCTCGTTTCTGTGCGAGGGCTGTCTCTAGTTGCGGCGAGCGGGGGCCACTCTTCATCGCGGTGCGCGGGCCTCTCACTGTTGGGGCCTCTCCCGTTGCAGAGCACATGCTCCGGACGCGCAGGCGCAGCGGCCATGGCTCACGGGCCCAGCCGCTCCGCGGCACGTGGGATCCTCCTGGACCGGGGCACGAACCCGCGTCCCCTGCATCGGCAGGCGGACCCTCAACCACTGCGCCACCAGGGAAGCCCAGACACGTCCTCTTCTTGAGCTGCTCTCCGTCCAGTGGGGATGGTAGACATGCTTGCAGACAGATCACAGGGCCGTGGGACCCATGCTATTACAGACCGGACGAGACCCGTGTGGATCTCACTCGGGAGGCCGCAGGGAGCCACCAGCAGACACCTCGTGGTCATCGCGGTGCCTTTCATCGCTGCCTAGAGCGGGTCTTCGTCACACGGCCGCCACCGGCTTCTGTACCGGCTGTTTACCAGGGACGAACGCAAGGTGGGCTGAGTCCGCCCGTCGCCTCTGCCCCCTCACTGTGCTGTGCTCACCTCCTGGTTGCCGGTTTTTCCTTGCCGCTGGCTGTTTGCAGAGCTGCAGAAGGCGGAGTGTTTTATGTGGGGTCCCCTGTGGGATACTTCTCCCCCCGGTTCCCTGGGACAAGTATGATCGCAGAGAGAGACCGGCTGAGGACCCATCATCACCACAACCCCCTTCAGGCACGGGTGCATCCAGCTCGCTCCCAGCTCACCGCTTTCGGGTAAGAACAGTGTCAGTGCGTTACCGCTTCTGATCTCAAGGAAGGGTCCCCGTTTCCTGGGCTGGGGGGTGGCAGGGAGGCAGAGAGATCGCATCTTGCAGCTCAAAGCATCTTTTTCCTCCTTGCTTTGAGTCAGCTTTGCGGAGGCCTGTGACAGAAGAGCGTGCCTTCCTTCCGTGGATTCACTGTCCTGTGGCCCAGACGGCATCCAGGTACAAATCCTGTGTCTAGTAGCCCCACCTCGGACCCTGGAACTGGGCAGAGCCGGTGTGGTCAGTTCCGGTGTCCACCAGATACTGAGTCAGTCGTCTTCTGCATGATCAGTCATCGCTTAAAATCTGAGGTAAAAACTTTTAGCATCGTCAGTTTGAAGTCCCAGTAAATTCTGTCCACACATAGTAATAAAGAGATATATTTTTCAGAAGGAACATTAACAGTGGAAAGGCATGCCGTGTACTTGCTTTCCTGACTGATATCGGTGTGCAGGAAACCTGGTGAGGGGTCCGAGGCCCCCACGAGGCCAACCTCTCCCTGGGGACTGGGGGCAGTAACTGCAGGTAAAACATTTGTGAGGAAACTGCCGCTTAAGTTCTGCCCCCTGAAATCTCGCAGAGGGCAGGCGGGGGCCATGGAAGTGAGCGCAAAGAAAAGGCGACTCCTCCAGGGCGAGCTCTGGGACGGCCTTCCAAGGAAGCACGTAGGTCAGAGGATGAGGAGTAACTGCCCAGAGCCCAGGGGCCTGGGGGCAGAGAGGGGGCCGCCCCGTATCCGCAGAGACTTGGGCCCTTGGCAGCGGCGGAGGGCGGGCTTAGAGCAGGAACCCTGGGGCTCTCTTCTCCAGGTGGGTGTCAGGAGGAGACGAGCCCGGAGTCCCACCCTGTCCCGCCACCGCATGCAGGGAGCAGGTTCTCCGGAGGCCCCGGACTCGAGAGCTGGAGCATCTTCTCCAGGAGTGAAGAGCGATTCCTGGTTGAGAGAGAGCCGCTCCCAGGCCTAGAGACTCTGCAGCTGACCACAAAGCAGCCCCGAGGAGCATCACAGCTGAGGTCAAGGCTGGCCTCCCCGCCGCTGAGCAGCCCCCAGGGCCCAGGGCGGTCCCAGCCTCTGGTCCCCTTGTTGGTGTCCCTGCCTGGAAGACGGTCCTGCTCTGAGCCACGACTCCCCAGCTCCTGGGACTCTGCCAGCCTTCCTCCACCTGTCCTGGAAAATCGCGAAAACTGCTTACATTGTCCCAGTCCAAACGCCATTCTGGAGCTTTAAATGTTCCCGGCTTGTTTAAAAAATTAAAATCTGAGCTCCCAGAGTTCAACTACGAGGTACTGATTGGATAAAGGCAACGCTTCCCCGCCCTCTCCAGCGACCCCAGGCCACCGCTGGGGAATTCGAAGGAGGCACAGCCAGATCTGAAGGTGACCAGGGTGCTGAAGGTGCCCGAAACCACGCTGTGGGAGAACACACCACCCCGCCCCCACGCAGCTCAGTGATGGCAAGGCCCGGGGGCTGCTGCTGGCTCCCCCTGAGGTTCCCAGGGCAGACGCGGGACCAACGGGTGGCCACCTGGCGGGCTGGGGAACCGATGTCGGTGTCACGTAAGTGGGCCTTGACAGCATGTCACTGGCTTCCACAGGGGAGAGCAGTCACTTGCACATACTGGTCCCAAGAAGGATGACGTCGCTATGGGAAGCCGTAGGGACAGAAAGCTCGTGCACGGCACATGAGTGAGGACAGGCCACCGCTCAGTCCAGCGCATCAGCCCATCCACCCGGACCTCGAACCTTCACCATGAAGCCACATACTCTTGAGCGCCCACCCACTCCTTGAGTTTGGGTGGGGCTGGACGTTCAGGCCCTCTGTCCAGGGTCCTGGGGGAAGGAATTCCCGCTCAAGATAGGAGGTCAAGCTCAATAATGCCCCCCCCACACCCCAAGCGCCCCCAGAGCACTGAAAGGTCATCGTCTGTCTACTTGCTCTCAGTCAGCTCCAAGCAGGGTGCATGGGGTCAACAGCCATAAGGGGCAAGCCCTGCAAATGTGGGAGCCCCACTGTTCTGGGCTCCAAACACATGTGCACTCTTCTGATCTGTGCCACAGATGTCCCCAGCTGTGAGCCCCAGCAGGATGCCTCCAGGCCCACCTCTCGCTCTTCCTGCGTCTCCACCGGAACACCGGTCCTTCCTCGGAGGTTTCTTGCTCCCTGGGATGCAGCTGCCCCTCATCCAGGTTCCCCCATCGAGGGGCTCCATCAGCCACCGCCTGGGCTCGGGGAGCGCTGGGCTCGCAGGGGTCAGACAAACTCACTTTCTGTTCCGGTTTTCACGGGTAACCCAATGGCCTACTTTCCTGTGCAGCTCTTGGCCTAACTCTCAGCATCCCTACGGTCAGAGAACTCCTCCTCCACGGATCCCTGATGTTTAGAGCCTATGACAGGAAACATGAGGGTAATGGCCCTACAGATAAAAATATAACGCACCAAGGTGCTCACGGCCGCCGGGCTGGGCCTGTTTAACTGCACAGACATCATTTATCATGAGAGAAGTGACAAATTCATCTTTGTGTTTTTCCAGCTTATGGCTCTGTGTTCGCTCATGCGTGTCCGTTAGGCTTACTTCTCCCACTTTCATATTTAAATGAAAACAAATTGGCTCATTTACCCTGAGACTCTCAGCCTGACAGAGATCGAAAGTGTGTGTGTGTGCGTGTGTGTGCACGTGTGCGTGTGTGTGTGTGTGTGTGCGTGTGCGACCGTGTGCACTGTATTTGTTACACCTCAAAGGTTTGGGATGTCTGGATGGAGTGGATCATTCAAAAAGAAAGAAATTTCCAGAATGTTCAATCATCTGCACAAAACAGAGTCTGAAACTGCTCAGGAAAAAAAGCGCATTGATAAAACAAGCACCGCAGACAGAACCAAATCAATGTGGCAGTCTGTCCCAAATGTCACAGCGTCACATAAAATTTATACCTTCACGGAGAACTGCAACCAATCGTGTAATTACTTTCTGCTGCCTGTGTTAACTGGTCTGGAAGCAGGCAGCTGCCAAGGAAGGAAGGCAGACAAGATTCAGGATGGGGAAGCACTGAGAGGACTGGGACATGGAGTCGGCCCTGGGTCAGGGACAAGAAGTGGTGGGCGCCAGGGGTGGACGGGAGAAGTCCAGGCCAGGGCACCTCGAGCCCCTTTCAGGAAGGCATGTGCAGGCAGGAGGCCCCGCAGGGAGAGACCCTCTCCAGTGGAGATGCTCCCTTGCTTTTAAATTTGTTCTTCTTTTAAAATTACACGAGTAACGCAGAGACTCCTGACACAAGAGGGTGAAAGGAAGTTCCCTTTACCCCCTCCCGCAAACACAGCCGCCAACCCTTTGGTGTGTGTACTTCCAGAACTCCCCATGCATTTACACGTCTGGTGTCGCATACATCAGTTTATTGCTCTCCGCAGATGTTGCGCTTTTTACAGATTGAAGGTTCGTGGCGGCCCTGTGCCGAGCGAATCTTTCGGCACCATTTTTCCAACAGCACTTGCTCACTTCGTGTCTCTGGGACACATTTGGATAATTTTCACCATATTTCAAACTTTTTCATTGTTATTATATTTGTACGGTGATCGGCGATCAGTGATATTTGATGTTACTATTGCAAAAGATTATGACTGGCTGAAGGCTCAGGGCATGGTTAGCATTTTTTAGCTCATGTATTTTTCATTGTTCCTTTTTTAGACATGATGCTATTGTTCCCTTCACAGACTACAGAATAGTGTAAGCGTAACTTTTATGTGCACTGGGAAACCAAAGAATGTGTGTGACTTGCTTTACTGCAATATTCACTTTATTGTGGTGGTCTGGAACCAAACCCACAATATCTCCGAGGTCTGTGTGTATACATGTATATATACACACATATATAATATTATGCATATATATATATTATATATATATATGTACAATCTTACACGAGTGGAATCGGCGCACTTGTGAGACTTGGTCCCTCCCTCGTGAGGCTCTTTCTGCCCTTGTTTCTGAGGATCTTCCTTTCCAGGCTCTCCTCCTACTTCACTGCTCACTGTCTGGTCCTTCTCCGCCTCCCAGGCTGGGTCCTCCTCTAAGTGAGGGACGGTCCCCGGCTCGGTCCTGGACCATGTCTCTTCCCCTTTGACCTCTACCAGTCCTACGGCCATGCATCGTGTTTAGAAGATGATGCCTCTCAACATCTTCCTCCAGCCTGAAGCTGGACCACCACCTGCCCGCCTGACAGCTCAGCCTGGACCCCTGGTCGGCCGTGCAGACGGGGCCGAAGCAGAGCCCTTGGTTTTGCGTCCCCTGAACCTGCTCCTCTCCCCAGCTGACTAGCATTTCCCGCCACGTGGAGATCCTCCTCGGTTTCTCTCTTTTCTTTCACACTGCAAACCAGCCACAAGTCCCGGGCCTCCACCGCCCAGAACCTGCTCACCTCTCACCCGCACCCCCGTCGTGGTCAGGCCACACTTCTGCCTACCCTGACCTACTGTCGCGCCTCCCGACCGGCTCTCCCCGCCTCAAACCACCCCCACACAGAACCAGCGGCCCTGTGTGGCCCACCCAGCACGTCTCTCCGTCCCGTTTCCTATTTCCCACCCTGGCTTCAGAGGCGTGGGCTCCCAGGGAGGGACTTCTGGCTTGTTCATTGCTTACAGCCATAGCACATGGCACATGCTCAATGAGTGTAACTCAAACTAAACAAATTAATTTCTATTTTACTTTTCAAACTTTACCGTCTTGGAGATTTTTCCATATTGTTGTTTGTAGCACCTATCTCGCACTTTGGAATTGCTACAAAATATTTCATGCCGCGGGTTGGCCCTGATTATTTAACTACTCCCTCTTAACTACCCTCTTATCAATAAACAATTGAGTTGATCCATTCTCATAGGTGTGACTAACAATTAAATTCAGTTGGAGAAGTTTAGGAGAGGAGTTCTGGTCCTTGCCTAGGCAACCCGTGGATGGGTTTCAAGGTGTCTGGAAACCCTAAAAGGGTGTGTGTGAGAGGCTGCCAAGGTACGTGACGACGACGCAGAACTTGTCCTCGGGAACGCTGGTTTCGTAACCTCCTGGAAGCTGTGAACTGCTGGATCGGGGTGTTTGCTTAAACTGACCCAGGCCGCCCGCCGTGCTGTCCCTGTCAACCCCTAGCAGGGACAGTGAACCAACTGAGACTAACACACTGTGATCAGTCCAGAGGCCTGCAGGCCGTGCATTCCAGGCGAGGGGACCAGAGCTGGGGCAGGGGACCTGCCACAACTGCCTGGTGCTCTACGCAGCCTCCAAACCTCTGCCAGGCTCTTCCCCCGTCCTGACCATGACCTTGGAGGCCTCCGTGCCTCCAAGCTGCACGCAGGAAACGCCTCCGTAACTGGAAATTGCCACCAAATGGCACCTGCTGCTTTGTTTTTCTGACTTCCCAATCTCTCCATCTCCCAATCCTGTCCGAAGGCTGGTGTCCAAAGGGAGAAAAGAGGACTATAAAAGGGACCGTGATGAATGAAGTTGCTGAGAGCAGCAATGAGCTGTCTGAGATGCAAAGAGGCTCTGGAAATCCCGCGGAGGAGAGGTGCCTGGCAGAAGGAAGTGTTACCTGCAGCTGCTGGCTGCCCTCGGCCCTGGGGCCGCAACCTCGGCAGCTCCTGCTGAAGCAGCCCCGCCGCCCAGACTTGATGGAGGACGAGGCCGCGGTCCCTGCAAAGCCTTGAGCAGCAGGTCCCTTCCCGGCCCTTGGGGACCGGTCCTACCCACCAGCCAATGTCTCGTCCGTCCACCCCATCAGCTCCTCAGGGCTCCGGACTCAAGAGTCTGGGTAACACCCAGCGCTCCAGCAAGACATCAGATGCATCGGGGTACCTTCCGGACAAACGGGTGGCTTTGATACTTTGGGGCTGAAGGATACAGTAGGTGGTCAAATGTGAAGACCTATGTCATCTGTTGAAATTAACACTGAATCATAAATGCAATACAGCATAACGACCAAGAGCATGGACTTGAGGCTGACAGCCTGAGCACCAATCCCAGCTCCACACGGACTGTCTGTGCTGTTGGGGGAGCCCCTGACTCCTCTGGCCTCAGTTTCCCCATCAGTACGTCCACCACTGCCCTCATCACCCTCCACCTGTGGCCGGGCTGGCGCTGGACCACGTACGTCCCCAGCCTCCCTGGCAGCGTGGCCACGTGACTCCCTCCTCTCCCACAGGAGGAGGAACTGCCTTGTGCCGTTTCCAGGTGTCTCCCTCCACCCTCTTGTTCTCTGCTTCTGAAGGCTGAGCAGCAGCAACCAGAGCCATTCTGGAAGGCACACGCAGACAGAGTAGCCAACCGCCTGACCACGCCGCCTTCCAACTTGGAACTCAGGCTGTCACGTGAGGGAGAAGGAATCTTCAACCTGGTTAGAGCTGCCGTGTTCCTGCATCTCTCTCTTAAAGCAGCTATAGTTATCCTCACTAAAACCCTATTTCTCCGAGGTGTGGGGAGAATTCAACATGATCGGAAATAGAGAGGGATTAGGACAGTGCCTGGCAGTCAGCACTGTACATGTGTTAGCAAAGAGCACTGGTGAGGAAAATAATACAACACCGTCATGTTATTAGGAGGGAGGAGCGTATGCAAAAACCATGTGGTATATCTCGATGCCACGTATCCACCAGGCACAGGGGAGGTGGAGCTCCACTTGTCCAGTCTGTAGCACTATGGTCCAGACGACCCACAATTTTTCAGTAACACAGAGTAGAAGGGCACATGATATTCTGGATTGTCTTCGGTTACAAAAGTTCTATACGATGAGTAAAATCTCATCGTGTCTTTCTTTCCTGGTCGTCTACTCTTACACTGGCTCTTTGGGTAAGCTCATTTCCGGAAACTCCTGGGCATTCATGACGCCTGTAGCGCCTGCATCCCCTATGGCCCTGGGGTGCGGGCCCCCCAGTTGTCTGGGCCCCGAAGGGAGCAGGGAGAAGGCTGCCGGAGGAACAAGGGAACGGCAGGTGAGACCACGGACTCACCGGGAGCCTTTGTTCTGGTGAGTGTGCAGAGACCCTGCAGCCTCCGCCTGTGACGGCCCCATGCAGACACCGTCCCTGCTGTCAATCACTGTTCCTGGACACACACAGCGCCCACACGGTGGCACCAGGATCCACCGTGTCGATCCCTGCTTTGAACAAGAGCGAGAAACACCTGCACTGTTTCCAGCTGCCCTGGCTGGGGACAGGGCCTCCTACTCCCCAGCCGTGGCGCCGAGCGGGAGATATAACTGCCCCTGGACTAACCCGAGGCGCAGGAAGGCTACCAGGCCACCACCGCCTGCAAAAGCCCAGGTCCAGGGCGCTCGGCGCTTCACACCGGGATCGGTGAATTAGCCCGACATGTCCATGCAGAGCCCGATAAACGAAGGGCCCTGACAGCTGTCCGACTGCTAGCCTGGCCGGGGCCCCAGGATTCTGCGCTACCCTTGCGGCCCCCCGGCCTCACCAAGTGCCCATGGAACGCGGCTCCTCCACATGCGTTTGAGGCACCCAATTAAGTGAGCAGCAGGCAGGCCAGCAGGTGGCCACAGGCCCAGGCTCTGGGCGCAGAGAGCCCAGTTCTGTCCCTCACCGGAGATGCGGCCTCGTCTGGGCCCTCTCCTCTCTGGGGCCTCAGCATTCTGACCAATACGGTAGGTAGAGACAGACTGACCTGACGGAGCCTCTGACAGACCAGAGGTGAGGTAGGCAGAATGCTTAGCGGGGAGTCTTCCACAGTGTTTGCCCCACAAATGGGGGGACTGTCCCCAGTGGGCCCACCTGTGACCCTGGAGGGATTACCAGCACGTCCACAAGTGTGCCAGTCTGAGGGACAAATGACTCGGCTGCCCTATCAACAGACGGCGGTGGTGGTGGTGATGATGACAGGACATCGTCACGACAACTGACAGGGGCGGGGGGCCAGCCAGGGACCTGGAGGGTTTCCCGCGGGCGAGCCTGAGCCGGTCATCAGGGCCCCTTCGGGCTCAGCATCGCTCAGCTACCGCAGGCACAGCGGGGCAGCGATGCAGGTCGCTGCACATAGAGCAGATCGGATCACAGGGACTACATACAGGATGTTTTGTTCGAGAGGGGTTCTGTCCTCAAGGAGCCTGGAGTCCTACAGGAGGAGGACAGGAGGGAATAAACAAGGCGGCTGGGAAGGATGTGATCGGGGTGAGCGGCGGCGCGGCGCGGGGCCCCGGGGTGCGGCAGCCAGCGAGCTTGTTCACGCAAACCCAGGAGGCCCGGGCAAGGGCTGGGGCTGGGCTTCGACAGACCCGCTAAGGAGGGATCTGTGACTTCCTTCGTAATGTTGGTTTCTCTCGAGGACCTCCCTTAGTTTGCTCCTCGGCAAGGGGTTTCACAGAGATGTCACAGATGATGACAAGGACAGGCGCGTGTAGGGCAAAGCCACTCAGTAACCCGAAAACAGCGGCTGTCGTGGGTGGAGCCGGAATCCAGTGCTGCGTGACGCCGGACAGTCCTTCACCTCAGCGAACCAGTCAGGCCAGTGCTATTGTCACCGTTTCAGAGACGGGGAGATGGGATGGGGAAAATGAAGGCATTCCCACGGCCTCCCAGCTGGACGGGGCGGGGCTGGGATTTGAACCGGGTCTTTCCAGCTCCGGGGCAGCTCTCCAGACCCAGAGAGGGTCGTGTCGAAACGGAAGGCTCCTCGCAGACCAGACTGGGACTGCTGCCCCTTGACAGCCCCCTACCCCTGGAATAAGGCAGAGAGTCAGGTAGGAAAGACCAAGAAAGCTCCCCCGAGCGAAGCCTGGCCCGCAGGGTGTAATCCGCAAAGAGACGCGGGACACGTGGAGAGCCAGCTCTGTGGGAGCCTAGGTAGAGCCTCCCCGAGTCCCCTCGGGCCGGTGGACGCCCACCTCAGGGAGGATGACAGCAAATGTCAGCATCGCTGAGCACAAACTAGGCACCAAGCTCCAGGTCCAGCCCCATCACTCCAGTTTTCTTCTAATCCTCACGGGAACGCCACGGAGTAGGTATATCTGAGAGCACGCACGATCCCCACCTCAGAGTCCGGGCCAGCTCCATCTCATAGGCAGAAACCCAGTGCCCGGAAGTTTCGGGAAGGCAGAACGTACTCTAACTCAGAGCAACAATTTAACCCCCGCTGAGCATGAAGTGGGGCAAACTTCCATCTAGGATTGCAGTGGTAGGGTGGCTTTTGGAGCTGTGGGTCCTGAGCAAGCACGAACCTCTCTGGCCAGTTTGTTTCCTGGCTCCACCTCGAACTGTGAGGGGTGGGGGGGGCGGGGAGAGTGCGTGTGTGTGTGTGTGTGCGTGCGTGTGTGTGTGTGAGACATGCACAGTCAAGTCTATCAAAGGAAATCACAAAATGTGAAAATTAATTTTTCTCTCCAGGAGAGAAGCATTGAGGATTACAAAGTGCATTAACAGTATAACACGAGGAAGCGGGTCAGTTCGCTGGCTTTGGCCGTGGAACACAGGAAGGCGCTGGGAGAAGAAGGATGTGCCCCGACAGGCATCCAAGAACAGGCCAAGTCAGAGCTTCCGTGTGGAGGGCAAGGCCCCGGACGCAGAGGTGCAGGAGCCGGCTCCAGCACCCGGGCTGGGGCAGGAAGTGAGGGCAGGGCAGGGCCGGGAATCTGGGGGAACGGGAGACCACCCAGGCAGGGTTCACGCACAAAGACCCAGCTAGCTGGCTGGCAGCAAGGTAACCAGTTGCTAGGCCTGAGGTCCAAGATGCATGGACACCGAGTCCCTGTTTCCATATGAGGAGCTCTCTCAGGGTCCCCTGACCCAGGCCGGTGAGAGCCCAGGGCTGAGCTGGAGGTACGGAGAGACATGGGAACAGGGAAGAAGGAGAGTGACCTGGCAGGTCCCTCCTGAGACCTCAGTGTCGCTCTGGACACCGTGCAGGTAAAACCCAGCTGAGAGTGAGGCTGGACAGGACTGCCCGAGCACTGGCTTTCAGAGGGGCCCCAGGTACCACCCTCCGGGATGCTTCGGACAACTCATGTGCAGAACCTTTGGAAACAGTTCCCTTGTTTGTACTTCCGACAAGAATTGGCTTCCCCCAAAGCGGGTCAGGAGCTCCTGGGAAACTTACGGATTCTGACTTTGATTTTTCCATCTCGAGGTTCAAAGAGCATGAATAAGTTCATTGGAAGAAAAAAAGTTGATTTTTTAAAAATCAAACGTGCTTGGCATGAAGGGAAGAAAAAAACTGAAGGAGTCGGGGAAAACCCCGGCTGTGTCCCGGCAGACGCTCACCCACTGCCGGCCCCGCCCCACGGTGGGGCAGGTGTGGCCCTGGATACACAGACCAGGGCACCGGAGGAGCCAGCTTGTTCTCTGTGCTGCCACCCCGGCCCCGGCCCCCTGACGACGATCACCTTGTGCACTATCGCTGAAGCTGCCTTTCCCCGCGAGCCATGAGGACAATTTGCTACCTCAGAGAACATCAAATGCCTTCTCCGTGACGGACGGGTTTCTCCATCCCTCTTTGCCAGAAAGAGGAAATCAGGTCATTCCATCAAGAAGGCAGGGATCATGTCACCCCGGCTCATGGCTCATGACAGGAATAGGAGTAGGAGCCGTGCAAAAAATTCAGATCCTTAAGAACCAGGACCCCAGGCTTCCCTGGTGGCGCGGTGGTTGAGAGTCCGCCTGCCGATGCAGGGGACACGGGTTCGTGCCCCGGTCCGGGAGGATCCCACGTGCCGCGGAGCGGCTGGGCCCGTGAGCCATGGCCGCTGAGTCTGCGCGTCCGGAGCCTGTGCTCCGCAACGGGAGAGGCCACAGCAGTGAGAGGCCTGCGTACCACCAAAAAAAACCAACCAACCAAACAAAAAAGAACCAGGACCCCATCTGACTTACTTTGCATCCTCAGCAGTATTTAGCCCAGGTCCTGGTCCAGGGTGAGCTCTCAGTGAATGGCTGCTGAATAAATGAACGAGGGAACAAAGCTCATGTCTTCGGAGTCGGGCATGGCAGTCATGACAGCATCTTCCCGCGAGGTTTTGGAGGATGGGGTCAGGAGGAAGGCACGGGGTGGATCTCACTCTGCCTCAGCAGCAGCCCCCTCTCCCCACCTTCTTCAGGCAGCAGCGCCCTGAAGCTCCATCTCTTTCCCACTCCGGATCCAATTCATCTGATTTGGGTGAACCTGACTATCCCAGGCTCCGGTGGGCATGTGACCCAACCTGGAAAATCACAAAATCAAGTGAATGACTTACCACGATTTCCATTTCTGGAGACAAAGGACTCCTAGGTTAGAAAATGATTTTATCCAATTAAGTCCAGATGGCGATATTCATAATAAACTGCCTTCAATGGCCTTGGCCTCTCTCCTTGAAAATGTCAGCAGATGATTATGGCGGTGGATTCAGGTTGCCTCATCCTCAGACATCAGAGAACATTTTCACAGATGAATAGGTACAAACAAATTAGATTCCATCTCATGTCGATAAAATTTCAACGGAAGGAGCATTCCTTGACCTGATGGTTAGACCCAGCTCAGCTACAATGAGGTGTGTTTCAAAGTTTGTGCAGGAATCAGGGTGGAATTGGTAATGCATCTTGAGATCTCATTCTTCACACACACATGTATCAACGCAACACAAAGAAAAGCAGCCTCACCTATATAGCTTGGTGAACTTGCTGACTTTGGAATGAGGTTCTTGGAAAGTCTGCGATTTCCTCGCTCGTGAATCTCTTCATTTCGGGGCAGGTCCTAAGCTTCCTGTTGGGGCAATGCCAATAGTTCGGTTCAATCCCCTCCCCACTGGACGTAGTCTCTGCTGGTTCCACGGTCTGGAAGGCTCTGATCAACAAGTGGGAGGTGGTGTCATCATCTACGCCTGTCTATGAGGACTCGCCAAGGGGGGCCGCTGCTGGCCGGTGAGCTGGGCACCAGGCCCAGGAGTATGAGACCCTCAGCTGGGTCCACTAGGAGTTACTTCTGTTCCAGGGCACGTGGGAGTTGAGTAGCTGCTTCACTAGGCTGAGTGAAGGGCCAACGGGATCATCTCCTGAAACAAGCCCTGGTTTCAACAAGAGGGTCACCTGATTCGGGGCTGGCAGTCGGGATCTGCTCCGGGTGCCCCGCACCCTCTGGGCTCTGCAGTGTCAGGCTCTGGGTGGGGCAAGAGGGAGAGGGTCCCGAGGAGTCGGCCTCGAGCAGTCACCCCAGCGTGGGGCCTCCGTGGAGAGGATTCCATCCTGAGGGGCTTCAGACGGTGGAAGACCTGATAAATATCATCCTCGTTCCTCGGAAATGTCTCAAGGAAGTAGAGTTAGGTTCCGTCCTTCTCGTTGGAGCGCCAGTTGTTTGGAATTGCCAAACTTAGTTTCCAGGTAAAAAGGTTGCCAGTTGGGGACCTACAGTTATTCGTTGAAACCAAAAGATGATGCAATTGGAGATTTGCCCAGTAAAACTGTTTTCTTCTTTTATCACTCTGGTAATTTGTGGGTTTTTTGGTACTAATGTTAGTCATCTCTGAATCGGAAATGGGGGACGAGGGTGCCAGAGGCATAGAGCTTTACTGACACAGCGAGGGACTGGAACTCACTGGAATTCTGACTTTCAGGCCCCCCGACACACCAGGGACACAGCCCCACCCCCTGCTCCCCTACTACACGTGCTCAGTGGATTTTCGAGCGGGTGGATGATGACAGGAGTGTCCCCTCCCTCGACAGAAAAATCTGAACACCGCACGGTTTTGGGTACAGCTCCGGAGCACAGGAGTTTACATCCTCTCTCCTTTCATCCAAAACATCCATCTGAAGAGGAAATTACTTCTCTATGAAGCCTTTTTACAAGTCCAATGCCCAGCTCAGGAGACACTACCAGAGTTTACTGATTGCAAGGTATAACTTCACTCATGGAATCTTAAGAATTAATGACTTCCTGTGCCTGCACCCCCTCCGTTCCCGCCCCCTCTACAGCACCCCCTCCGGCCCACGCACTCTTTATCCCCAAGGGTCTTCAAAGCAGCTCCCACCACTGGTTCCCTCCCACGTGTGTGATCAGATCCACGTGGTTTGGGCCCGGCAGGGATCCATGACTTGCCACGACTGCTTCTGGGAGCCTCAGTGGGACAGGCCGCTGCAGCACTGGCAGTCAGGGGTGTGGGTGACCCGCCTGGGGTACAGTTAGAGACGTGGGTGACCGCCCTCCCAGCAGAGGCCAGGAGCCTGGACACCGGATGGACCAGGTTCGGCAGGTCTCACGGCGCCAGTCTCTGCGTTTCTAGGTTTACAGCATTTACACACACGCTTGCTCCGGCAGGGCCTGCCTTTTCGTCCTCTGACCCCATTCAGAGCTGGGCGTGGGCAGGGAGCTTCTCCTTCTCCAGGGAGAGCGAACCCCTAGATGAAGAGGCACTCAGACCCTCCCCACCTGGAGACCTCCACGGGCGTGGGAAGCCCAGTGCCTGGGCCCACAACGCTGAGAGGGGTCACAACACGCTTTAATTTATTTTAAGATCAGAGGGGAAAGTGAGTATAACAATAATGACTATAAAACAGTAACTCCAGCCCAGATTATATTCATCTTTATACCAACATAGTCACGAAATCTAATTTTTAATACTTCTTTATGGAGGAAGGAGCCCACAAAGACAAAAGTGCCCGGGGCCTATGAAAGCCGTGTGGGACCTCGAGACCTGGAATCTTCTGACTACAGGAAACCCTGGCAAGCGGGAGAGCCAGAGCTTAGAAGTCAACGTATCTCCTTCCTTCTTTCAATCCTTACACCTTTTCTTTCCCTTCCTTCTCCATCCCTCCCTCCCTCCTTCTTTGTTTCCTTCCCTAAATGTGCTCAAGAAAAAAAAAACCCGTGCACTTCCAACAGCGGCCGGCTGGCCGGACAGCCTGCTCCGTCAGGAGGGTGTTGAGGGAGATGCACAGGCCTCACACCAAATACCAGAGAAGCCTGGGGGCGCCAGGCCGGGCCCCGACAGCTGGACTCACTCCTGAACCCACGCTTGCCCCGTCACGCCTCTGGGGGACACCCTTGAGCAGGTACACTGTGCCGCGCACGGGGATGAGACGGGCCACCCCTGCCCCCCAGGCCCTCGCTGCCGGGGAGACAGAGAAGCAAACGGGCAAGGACAAGGCGGTGACACTTGGTGAGGGTAAGCAGCAGGGAGACAGAGGTAGGACCGGTTTCCAGAGAGGAGCCCCGGGGGCCCCTGGTGAAAGGTGGATTTTAGTGTATGTTAGACACTCACCCTGTGGCCTGCGGAGACGCAACTGCAAGGGGACAAAACTGGAAGGAGGAAAGCAATCAAGGAAGCGGCAGGAAAGCAGGGAAGAAGGATGTGGGTCTGAGTCATCTGGAGGCCTGGGGGGGTGGAGAGCAGTCAAACAGACGTCAGAGAGTTAGAGGCCGTGAGAGCTCTTCCCTCAGGCGGTGGGAAGCTCAGGCGCCAGGCCATTGGGAAGATGTGACATCGGCAGGGAGGAGGGGGAGGGGTGGTGCGTGGACGCTGAGAAGCATCTGGTCTTCAGGGCGCTGGGACACCTGGCAGACGGTCCAGGCCAGAGGTGAGCAGTTTCCTCGAGGGAAGGCTCTGGTCTGACGAGCCTGCCTGTTCCTGTCCTTGCTGAAGGCAACCAGATGGCTGCTCTGAGCTCTGGGAATTGATGGCCTTTCCCGCATCTTGAGAGGGAGTTTGCACAGAAAGCCTTCCGGGGCCCCTCCACAGGGAGTCTGAAATTCTAAGGATCACTGCGGGACAGCCACAGGCTGCTGCCCTTGGGACAGCAGCGCCACTGCCCACCTGACTGCTGCCTGGCACCAGCTGCCCAGGCCTCAGCCCCACACTGCTCCCAGGCTGAAAGGCGCTGAGCTTTGGTGCCCCTAGAGGGAGTGGAGGAAGCAGGGTGAGGTGAGCGGGCAGAGAGCTGTGCAGAAAGGGGAGTGGATGCGACATCAGGACACCTGATTTCTGGCCAAGCCTGAGTGGCCTCGGGCAAGTCACTGCACCTTTCTGAGCCTCTGTCCTCAAACGCCAGAGGGAAGATTGTCCTGCTGATTTTCCATTACACTCTGAGTCCAGGAACTCATCAGAGGGGTCCCTGGGCAATCACCAGCTCTTGCACGTGTCTGCGTCCCCTCGCACGGGCTCCCCGGCACGCTGTGACCCTAGCTTCTGGCTGTGGGGTGAGCGTTTCCCTAATGCACCTCGCACTCTCCTGAGCAGCCCGCCCCAAGCAGAAAACAGTCTCAAGTGGTCTCGGCTTCAGCCAGACACTCCCTCTGCAGGCAGGGCAGCCATGCTCCCACCCAGCGCTCCATCCCTGGAGAGCCCCTGCAGGCCCAGAGGAGCAGGCGGCCCCGGGGAGCCCAGTGCCTCCAGACGGACGCCTGGAGAGGGGGCAGAATCCACCCCTCTGCCACCTTTCCTTGCCCATCAAGTGATTCTGTCTCCCAGGAGCCTCTGTGGAACAGACCCTCTGGCCCAGAGCTCATGGGCCGGTATTACTTTCTAAGCAAGACCCCAGGCCTTGGTGGCGTGGGCCTCGGCCTGGGTCCCCCTCTGGGTTCCGGGGTTGCCACAGTCAGGGTGGGTGCCTGCTTCCCTCCACTTGCCCAGGTAGCAAGGCCCAGAGTCCCCCCTGACTATCCGGACCAGTGGAGCCCTCCCACGCCGGTGATGGCCGCAGAGATGTTGCCATGGTAAAGGCGGATCGGCAGGGCAGCCTGTGCTGGGAAAACCACCCGCATTTAGACAGATGCACCGTGAATGCTGGCGGGGGCTCCGGGCACAGCCCACTGCATTCTGCTCCAGCCGCACCTGGGAGGAACGAACGGCCCTTTCACTCCCAAATAGGTTTTACTGTGGCCTCGGTTCCAAGCTCAGCCACAAGGACTTGGAGTGAAATGGGAAGCTCAGAGCAGCCAGGGATGACATACGGTAGAGAGGCAGAGCCCAGATTCACAAGGCACAGCATCACAGTCCTGAACCCAAGAGGGACGGGACATGAGAGACTGGCCTACAGAGGTGGGCTCTGAACAGACAGAATTGAGAGCAGGAAGGAGAGGGGAGTGTGCTGAGCAGAGAGAACCGAGCAAAGAAAAGATTTAAAGAACAAAATCCGTCATGAAAAACATTTTGTTGTTTGCTCGAGCCATCAGGTAATCTGTGCTCAGGACCCCACGACACGCTTCATCCCTGAAATGTATCAATAATTCCCTCCCTGAGGGAGACGCAAGAGGGAGGAGATATGGGAACATATGTATATGCACAGCTGATTCACTTTGTTATAAAGCAGAAACTAACACACCACTGTAAAGCAATTATACTCCAATAAAGATGTTTAAAAAAAATAATAATTCCCTCCCTTGCAAAGTGGGGTTTACTTGCAGGGCCAGAGGGGCCTGTGATAAATGTGGTACAGCCATGAGGGCACGTTCAGGGGTCAGGGCGCCACCTGAGTGCAGGGTGTCACTGTGAGGTTAAGTTTACGCGTCACTATCAGTTATGAGCAATCTGTGCGAAACACACCCAGGGTATCAAGAACCGCACAGAGAGGACGCCTGAAAACGATGCTGCCCGCGCTCCCCGCGAGTCACAAGCTTCCCCAAGCTCCCCAAAGCCCTTCTTCAGCCGGGAGAGCGAAACGTGGCACTGAGGGCCGGCGCGGTTCCCTGGGGTATCGCGCCCTCGCGCGGCCGCTTCCCGCATGACAGCTGCGCCCGCGGGGCGGGGGGGGCGGGAAGTTAGCGCAGTGGATGCGGCTCCCGGGGTCCACGGGGTGAGCGAGCATCTCGCGCCGTCCCGAAGCTCCCCATCGCCCCTCCTCCCGCTGACCCCCAAACTCTGCTGCCCCAGCTAGCTTGGCCTCCAGGAGGAAACGGCTTTTCTATTTCTCTTTCTCTCTGGTTACTGAATTTAACTTTATTTCTGTAAAACTATTCAAAAAATGGAAAAATACAAAATAGAAAAGTTAAAATTACCCTACAGCCCACCACCTAGAAATAACTTAGAAATAATTTTTTGTGAATGTTATTCTGGAGGCTCCGCAAACCTATATGCAGAAGGATAGATTCCTAGAATAATGATATAAAATGGCATTTTGGTACACATCCATCTCCCTTCCTTCCTTTCTTTCCTTCCTTCTTTCTTCCTGTCTCTTTTTCCAATGAAGATGCTCATGTAAAAGGAATTCAGTAACAGAGTGGTACCTGTAGGCAGAAGTTCCCAACTGGCTGGATGCTGGCCACCGGGCACGCTCAGCTGCCCCCGTAATCAAGCCAGTGCCGAGTCGGGCGCCAGGCTCCCCAAGCCCTTTGCACTCCGCACAGTTACCAAGAAGGCTCATCCCATTATGCGCTCTGCTCCGGGGAAAGGGGGGCTCAGAGACCAGCTCGACTTGCTCAGGTGTAAATGTCTGTCAGACAGCAGAGCCTGGGTACCACAGGTTATTTCTAAAAGGGTGCTGGGCTACACGTAAGACATCCGGGCGCTTAAGCCGACAAGGAACAAAAACTCTGGATGAAAGATTTCAAGGGCAGCTGGTGACCTCAGAACTCCACTCTTACAAGCAAAGCAAGAGGAGATTTCTATCCAGAAGAGCATCTCCTTGGCCCTCCTGAGAGAAGAGTTTGTTTGGAAATCCTCTCCTCTCCCCGCCCGGCAGGAAGTGGGAAGGAGTACCTCTTCCAGAAGATGATAGGACCTGAGCATGGCTGCCCCACCCCCCCTCGCTGATGTTTCCAGAATTCAACCTCACATGGTGAATCACACCACTGCCGACTGACCAAAACCCAGTGAGCTGTGAGTCTCAGGTATTAGCTAGTACAAAGGAAGTTATTTTTTAAAACTGGGAATTCGAAATTCAAAAATGATCACAAGAATGATTTAGTTTTTGCAGTAATGACTGAGGTTAAAGGGCAACAGTAAACATGTACCTCTCGAGAGCCTGGAGCTCAGAGTCAGCCTGAGGGTGCCAGCCACCGGCTCTAACGGCCCAGAGTCGGGGAGACCTAACACCGTGTGCGCTGGGGCCACTGTACCCGCCACCTCCCTCGGCCTGGCCTGACCAACAGGGCACCAAAGGACCTGCGTACAATTACATCACCCGGGGTGCAGATGGGAGATGAAAACCACACCAGCAATTTGAACAGGGAAAATGTAACATTAACATAAAGGCCTATTAACTAGTACCAGGGGCTTCTCTACGGAGAAGGGATACGAGCTCTGAAGAATGCCCGAGAGCTGAGGGAGCGGTCCAAGGAGGGAGCAGACTTGGCTGGGACTCGGACCTCACGGAGAGGGTGTTCACAGGGTTTTCTGGGCCCCCTCTGGTCCGCAGCCAAGGCGGAGGGTGGCGAGCAGGAAGCCCAGGGTGACGTGAAGCTTGTTAGAGGGTGCGAGTCCCTGGTGTCACACACACTACCAGCAGCCACATCACACAAGCCAGAAGAGGGGAGAGCATCCAGAACCAGGTAGAGAAGCCCCTTACTTCTGCAATGTCCATCCAGAACCTTCTAGTGACAAAGCTAGCAAAAGAAGAATGTTTACAGGTTCCAACTCCAATATTACAAAGCAGGGCAGAGAAGCCTGGGTCTGCAGTAGAAAAACAATACACAGGGGCTTCCCTGGTGGCGCAGTGGTTGAGAGTCCGCCTGCCGATGCAGGGGACGCGGGTTCGTGCCCCGGTCCGGGAGGGTCCCACGTGCCGCGGAGCGGCTGGGCCCGTGAGCCGTGGCCGCTGAGCCTGCGCGTCCGGAGCCTGTGCTCCGCAACGGGAGAGGACGCAGCAGTGAGAGGCCCGCGTACCGCAAAAAAAAAAAAGAACAATACACGGATACCTAGCCCCAAATGCTCATCTATAAAGAAAGATAAAGAAGCTGTGGCACATATATACAATGGAATACTACTCAGCCATAAAAAGGAACAAAATTGTGCAGTTTGCAGAGAATGAATGGACCTAGAGACTGTCATACAGAGTGAAGTAAGTCAGAAAGAGAAAAACAAATATCATGTAATATTGCTTACAGGTGGAATCTAGAAAAATGATACAGATGAACTTATCTGCAAAGCAGAAACAGAGCCACAGACATAGAAAACAGACGTATGCATACCAGCGGGGGAAGGTGGGGTAGGATGAATTGGGAGACTGGGATGGACATACACACACACTACTATGTATAAAACAGACAACTACTGAGAACCTGCCGTACAGCACAGGGAACTCTACTCAGTGCTCTGCGGTGACCTACATGGGAAGGAAATCCAAAAAAGAGGGGATCTATGGATACGTACAGCTGATTCGCTTTGCTGTACAGCAGAAACTAACACAACATTGTAAAGCAACTGGACTCCAATAAAAATTAGTAATAAACAAAGGGATAAATAAAGCGTGGCAGAGACACCTGAGGACTAGTAGGCTGCAGTGAAAATGAGTGTTTCTAGCCACACACAGCCACATGGCTGGGTCTTGGAAACGTCAGTTGAGTGGCAAGAGAAGTCGCAGAAGACAAGGTGCTCATAAAGCTTACAATCAAGCAGAAAGACATGGTGCGCTGTTTACCTGTACATACGTGGACGGTGAAGCCACTTTCAGATGAGCAAAATAAGGAAAAAACGGCATCCAGGAGAGGGGTGACCTCTGGGGGTGAGATGGGGGTGGAATGGGGTGGGGGGCACAGGGCAGTTTCAGGTACATTGACAATATTCTAGTTCTGGTGTTCACGGCAAGTTCACGAGCATTGGTTTGATTACTATGCCTCATCATTTACACGAACGTAACACCTGTTACACAGGTACCTGCGTCTGTGTCAAATGCTACTTAATAACGTAAAAGGAATCAAACTGTAAAAGTGACTTGGGGAGTTTCTGCTCTCACAGCAGCTCCTGTTTAAAAGGCCTGCACATCTGAACTGACACAGCTCCCTACGAACATGCCAGACTGCTGGCAAAACTGTAAACTTCGCGGAAATGTAAGCCAAGTACATAAGCCAAGTGTCCAGGACCAAGGAGCCTGCTCTCCATCACTCTGCGGGGACCAGATCACCAGGATGCTGGCCCAGGCCAGCGCTGTCCCCCAGGCCCCAGCCTGAGCCAGGTGGACTACGCAGCTCCCTCCAGCCCCACCTCCTGCCCTGCTTCCCGACAGCGGTCAGAGCCCACGAGGGAACCATCACGGTCGTCTGACGGACAGCATGAAAACGTATGAACTGCAACACATGTCCAGGCTGTAAAGGAACTAGAAGCCAACCTCTGCCGAAGCTTCCTGGCAGGTTTAAAAGCTCATCCTCGGTAAGAACAAAACCCGGACCAACTTACAGGCCGCCCTTCCTCTCTGTGCTTCCTGGGAGAAAGTGTTTTTAACGAAGGGAATTTCTTACCTGCCCTTATCCTTCAAGGCTCGTTCTAGAAGCCACCTCCCTCGGAAGCCGCTCCTGACGCCCGACGCCCGGGGGTCTGCCTCGGGTCTCCACACCCACTGTGGTTCTCTCCTCGGTGCGTCCGGGAGCTCGGTGAGGGCAGGTTCCCAGTACCCAGCACAGGCCCGGCATGCAGCAGACGCTCAGCCCATGCCTGCTGGAAAAGTGAACGCAGGCATGAAAATGAATCCAGTAAGAGCATAACCTGTAGCTCTGAGCCCAAACGCTGCTCGACTCATCATAACTCTGGGTGATAACTCATCTCCACTGTGGACCCAACAAAATCTGGGGAACTACCATAGCGCCTTTCCTTTTGTTCCGGTAAAGGCCCTCAAAGCGCCAGCTGTGTGCCAGGGACCGCGTAAGTGCAGGGGACACACGGGTGGGTGTCAGCACCTATCCTCAAGGGGTTTGGGGCGAGAGGCACAAACTGCTGCTCAGCAGAGCGTCAGCACTGGTGTTAACATCACACCACTGCGGAGGAAGGGGAAGAACACTTGCTCTCTGATGGTCAAGGACTCGACGTGGAGAAGGCAGCCTCTCAGGGAACTGGAAACTCCATCACACAAACTACCTCTTATCATCATCCTGTTTATTATTCTCTTTAAAGCTAACCTGCATTCCAAGTTTCGGGGTATTGTCCCAATTTTATTGCTGGCTTCAGCCAACATTCCTGGAAAGTCAACGCCTAAAGCCACACTGGCTTCCCTTAGTCCTACTATGAGGGGAAAGGATGCTGAAGACAAGAGGTCAGATAGAGAACCCAGTCCTGCTTTTTAGCCTCTATTTTCTATGCTCTCTTTGGCTTCTACCTCTCCAAACAAGCTTTTAAAGAAATCCTAATTGGATAGCCATTTGGGAAGCAAAAATAGAAGTGGGTTTCTTATACTAAAATTATATCAAACAAAATGAAAACATTAAAATACCAGAAACAAACACACGTGATGCTTTTCACCTGGGCCTAGGGCAGGTCTGTGTGCTACCAGAAGTTGTAAACAATGAAATGCTAAACATTGTAACACTTCTATATGGCAAAAATGGACTAAAACAAAACAAAAATAAACAGGTTAAAGACAAAGATAAACTGAGAAAAAACAAGAAACACATGACAAAGTGCTAGTATCCTTAATATGCAAAGAGCAGTCACATATCAATAAAAAGGGAATACCTCAATAAAAATGGGTAGAGAACTGGTAATTTTTCAAAGACATACAAATGTCCAATTATATAAATGTGAAAATGAAACTGTTTTCTTGATTGGTAGGATTTACAATACCTAATACTGACAAAGGTGTTTGTGGGAGTATAAATTTGGCATGTTTCCAGAGGGAAATCTCTGGAATAGAGATAACAAAATGGTAAATGTGTATGTCTTTTACCCAGCAATCTCACTCCTAGGAAAACAAGAAAATAATTGGCCAGCTGCAAAAGCAACATGTTCATTGAACCACGGTATATACATGGTATAAACCTGAAAACGTTTGTCTTTCAATAATGGAAAAGAATAATTTTTAGCTATGAGCCAAAGTTTTAATTGGCTCATTATGCGATTATAGTGTCTTCATTAAATAAATTATGGTATACCAACCCTATATCATCCTATCCTATTAGCCACTAGACAGGATCATGTAACTCTATATTATCATAAAATAGGACCAGAATATATTTCTGAGTTTTAACAACAGCAACAGAAAAGTGAGAACTATCTCTCAATCCATAAAAAGATTGTGATTTGACACGATATTCATCAAGATGTTAACAGTGCTTTATCTGTGTGTGGCTGGATTCAGGATAGTTTACTTTCTTCAAACATTTAAAAAGATTCTTATATGGCAAGATGGTATTGTTTTAAAATCAGAAAAATACAAGCTATTTCCATGGAAAAAAAAAACCCAAACATACACACAAGCCCTGCCTTTCAAATATGTCCAATCCAGTGACCACACTTAAGCACTGAGGTAGGAGATAGAGATAGATGGAAACTTATAGATACATAGAATACAGATGCTTAGAAACATTGCCTTGAGAGAACAGAAGAGCTACATTCTGAGGTTCAAGGTGAACTGCACGGTTCTTACTTCCCTCTGGAGTGACACCGTTCTTTCAAATACCCCCCAAAAGGCTAACAGACGCTAAGAACAATCCACAATAATACACTATAATACTGATTATGATTCAAAACATAAAAGCAGCATTCAGCTGAGACTTTGGGTTTTCCGTGTCACAGGCTCTGGTAGAGCTTCTCTGCCTAGAATACCGTTCCCAAGGCTCACATTTACAGTAAATGTAATTACACTTTAATGGCATTCATCTCATTCTGTCACTTTTTCCATAGCTCCTATTTTTAACCAGCACAATGGGAACATTTGTCCTCTGATTCACTGATGAGTTTTTAGGCCAGGAGTCTGGCTTTTTAAATGACAGTTCCCTTAATCCTAGTGCTGATTTTTTAAATGAAGTAACAGCCTGTAATTAAAACAACGGAGCACAGGCAACCTCATGGAATAAGAATAGCGATTCAGCACTGACTTCAGGTAATGGGGTCCATCAGCCACTGTGTCAGAAGCAGGAAGTGGGGAACAAGGGTCTGACCCTGGCTTGGTGGCCTTGGAAGCCACTCCAAGATCCTGCACTCAGTCCCTACAAAAAGGGACACTGATCCTGAGGTTCCTCTTGGTCAGGCCCACCCAGCAGTGAGAACCAACGTCAACCAGAGGCTTTTGCTCCTCTGGAAGAAGCCGGGGCATCAGTTCTGCCCACTCAAGCGATGCACGTGGGACTTCCACAGAAGATGGGGCTGGTGAGGCTCTCCTGTCGGATCAAATTCCGTGGAGACGTGGAGTGCATGTCACATCCCCTTGTATCTCAGCCTGCGGGGGACATCTTCACCCAGCAGACTGTAGTGGGAGTGACTCCCTGTGACGTCTGGGGCTCAGTCACAACAGGCCACCAGCTTCCTGCTGGCTCTCTTCACATGCCCTTGGGACACTCCCTCTCGGAACCCAGCTTCCAGGATGGGCAAAGCCAGGGCGTGACCACAGCATGAGTGGGCTCCGGCGGATGGTCCCAGCGAGCCCAGCCCTCGAGCCGGCATGACCCAGCCCCTCACGTGAGTGAAGGAGCCTCGGGGTGACACAGCCCGGGCCACCTGAGTTACTTCTAGCGTGAGTCTTCCTCGCCGAGGGCCCCAACATTGTGGAGCAAAGGAAAGCCAGGCCCACTGGGTCTGGATTCACAGAATTCATGAGTGTAACACAAAGGTGGTTGTTCCGCCACTAGGTTTGTGCTGGGCTGTGGAGCGGTAATCACAGCTGGAACTCCAGGTCTGATGAATGAATTCACGTAATAAACGCTTACCTGGCACTTACCAGAGCAAGGCCCTCTACTAAGCAAGATACAGACGTTAATTTGTATTATAATTATAATATTGACCTTCGTAACAGCACTGTGAGGTCCGTATCATTTCCATCTATATTTTACAGTTGAGGAAACTGAAGCTCAGAAAAGTTAAGTAACTTGCCCAAAGTCACACAGCTATCAAGCAGGAAGGTAGCTTCCAGACTGGGGTGATCTAACTCTGGAACACACACTCTTCAACCACTTGGTAGGTACGCTGGTTCTGCCCAAATCTCTGTAGCCTAAACTTCATGTATCGACTCTACCAACAGGCCCCAGCATCCTTTGCTTCTTTCTGCCTGGCCTTGCTAAACTGTGATCAGATGCTCCAGGGAAACTCACCTGTTCTGTACACCTCAAGAAAAATCTAATAGAAAGACACTTCCTCCCTAGGAATGGGCAAGTTCATTAGGTAACGTTCAGACCAGCCTCACAATGACTCCTGGCCCTGACCTGATTCTTCCGCAAGCCCAGGCAGGGGCTAATTCACTTTGTTGCAGCCACACATGCAACCAGAGATTGCTTCTTGAGCTGCAAGACCCTGCTTAACAGTCATTTTATTTGGGTACACGTTGAGTTCCCTGGGTTCTTGTGTGCTAACTCAGCAGGCCTGCTGTCTCCAAAAGAGGACACTGCATGGTAGTGGCCTTGGTAGGCCTTCGGGAGCTCTTAGATGTTGAATTTCTTTGCTTCTGCAAACACTTATACACTCCCACGAGCAAACCCTGGTCAATAAAGGATAATGCTTTGTGGACTTTTAGCAAAAACTTTTTCTTAAACTCCACTTCTGCTTTTTACAAGTTTTTCCTAGAACCATGGGATCAAACCCTTATAGTGGTGCCATGAGATTGTACAAAAATCCACTGCAATAGTCTCCTCAACTCTAGGTACCAACTGAAAATTAACAAAACCGTCCCTATGGTCCTTCCCAAACAATTAAAAGCCCTGAACAAGAATGGCAAAGCTTCTGACCCACCTAATGTTCTGTTTGCAAAGAGGACAAACTCACTAACTTCAAAATATTTGCCAACACAGGGCCTCCAAATAACATTGATTCTTCCCTCCCACCCCCTTTCCAACTTTCTTTCCCTCTCTCCCTCCCCCCTTCCTTTTTTCTTTCTTTAAATGATGCTCTTATTGGGTTTAGGGTGAGAACTATGAGAGGTCACAAACACAAGTGGAAGCTGGGAGAGGGTGGGAAGAACCGTATCTGTCTGATACGTCAAAACGTGTTACAAAATCACTAGAAGAGGGGCTCCCCTGGTGGCGCAGTGGTTGACAGTCCGCCTGCTGATGCGGGGGACGCGGGTTTCTGCCCCGGTCCGGGAGGATCCCACATGCCGCGCAGCGGCTGGGCCCGTGAGCCGTGGCCACTGAGCCTGCGCGTCCGGAGCCTGTGCTCCGCAACGAGAGAGGCCACAACAGTGAGAGGCCCACGTACCGCAAAAAAACAAAAAACAAAACAACAACAACAAAATCACTAGAAGAGCAGATCAAATATGACTCAGAATTCATTTTGAAGAGATTCGCCACCCACCAACCCCAATCCACTGTTCACTGATTGAAGCATAAAAATGTATTCAGTAACACTGCAAGTTCATTCTCCCAAGACCTCTCACTGCCAAGGGCATGTCTGGCTGAATATCAGCAGTAGGGATCTGCCGAGGAACAGCGAGGGGAGATTAAACAAAAGCCTCGGAGGGAATTCTCAAGTCCGGGGAACTTTCATTCTGCTTCATGTCCTGCTGGCTGATGCCATTTCTCTCCCTCAGACTCATTCTAACACGATGCAAAATGAAAAACGTGCCTTGAAGCCCAGTGACTTTCATCCTACTGTCTGTGAATGTGGTCACAGGCCTCTATGAGCTGTACATGATTCCCAGAGAATTCACATGTAGGATCCCGGAAGAGGACAGGAACGGCGCACATGCTACACAGCCCAGCATGGGGCCCTCTCTCCACGATGATGCCTTTCCTGTAATTGAGAGGCTGCATCCGTTAAGAGGGCGGATGAATAGTCTGAGATCACACAATCAACTGTTATGCAGTAGAGACCTCAAACAGAGGAAAATCAAGGCAAAAAAAAAACCCAGCATTTAATCCATGTGGAGGAGAGGTGTCCTGGAAAGTGATAAATGAAACAGTGTGAGAACATAAAAGCCTCATATGCTTTTGACTGAGAATTTTACTCACTAGGACACCAAGAAAGTAAGGGGTAATCTAGAAAGAGATGTTATTTCCTAACAGTCCAAGCAAAATTTAAAAGACCGGAGGAAAAAATAGATTACACAGAAGGACTATATAATGGTGGAAATAAAAAAGGAAAGAAAACTACATGAAGTTCCCCAAATAAGAATTTAAGATTCTTCCCAAACTGTACTGACAAACACTGTACGAGTTTCTGGGTCATAGGAGGCCCAGTTTAAAATCACAAGTACTAGGACCGAGCAGTTCATCTCAAATGAGCGAGTCCACCATGATGCCAAAGGCTCTGTGCTTTCAAAAAACAGGTTGCTGCTGCTGGCAACGGCGACTACTATTATTACGGCCTCGACAACAATGAGACATCAAAAAAGTGTTCTAAACACTTTACAAGTCTCAGTTCATTTAGTCCTCACAATAACCATCTGCGTTGGATCCTTTTTACAGATGAGAAAACTGAGGCACAGGGAGGTTAAACACGTTTTAACGGCACCATGAGAAGCCACTGTAGGTGGGGCAGGTAGTGATAAAGATGAAGCTATTTGCTCCACGAAGGTCGGTCCCTTGGATAATCTGGAGTCATACCAGGCAGGTTTCAGGGTGTAGTCCTCAGCCTGACATAATCAAGATTCTCCTTTAAGTTAGAGCTAATCGAGCCTCAGGGATGGATTTGTACAAACCACTATAATCCAGCTTTAATTATAAACCAGAATACCCATTTACTGGAGGGTCCCAAACGTCCACTAGTTCACAGCTCAGTAAATTTTTCACTGTGCCCCTAAGTCAAAAAAAACCATGTACCAGTTTCTTTTATTAAGTAGTTAGGGCCAAACAACTTAAGAAGGACTCAGGTCCTAAAAACTTTTACCTGTTTGAAAATATATATACATGAGAAAATTGAAAGAAAAAATAAGTTTATTATTTATTAATGGGATGAGTGCCTGTCAAGCACTGCATACTTTCCCTGCCTTGGAATTTGACACTGTCACCTTCACTTCCTGCTTCAGGTTGAATTTTGAGCTGTATCTGCTTTTAGCACAGCAACTGCTAAAAACCCTGCTTAGGAAAGATACGACACCGTCAAAAGAGGGGAAGTGCAAGCTTATGTCAAAGCTGTGAACTCCCTGGAGGTAGGAGTTGCTGTCATGTTTGTTAAATGGGCAATGTTGCTGTGCTTCCCTTGACAGCTTAGGATATCCCACCCCCATTAACCTGTTGCAGGAATCTGGAGTACCTCGGCACACAGTTTGGGAACTGCATTAATTTATAGTAAGAAATACAACTGCCAAGTGTATTGGACTTCACCCATTTTCTTCCCAGTAGCACTGGGAAACCAAAACAGAATGAGAAAACCTTTGGGACACAAAGTCAGTAAGGGCTAGTAACAAGGGGCTAACAGATCTGTCCCAACTTTGATCTAGTTACTGTGGTTACAGTACTATAGACCAGTCCAGTCCAGTTTGCGTGCCTCTTTGTGTGTGTGTGTGTGTGTGTGTGTGTGTGTGTGTGTGTGTGTGTGTGTGTGTGTGTGTGTGTTCATTACACTATTTTACTTGGGGATCTCAAATCCAAGGGATAGAACAAACAGTTGCAAGTTTTTTTTATTGTTTTCTGTAACATTTGCAAAAGGGCAAAGGATGATTTCTGAGTCAACTTTTTACTAACTACAACTTTTTATGAACTATACATATATGTTTTGTAATTACTCTTGAAGTTTTAAAAAATCACCATCTCAGAGAAAGTTACCTACAAAAAAAGAAGTACTGGTCTTTAATTTTTTAAAAAAAATACTGTATTTGCTTTAACAGGTATACAAAGAATAGTAACAGCATTTTTCCTATCAGGAAGCTGGTATTTTCAACATTTTAAATGTCAGTGACCGGCTTCAGAGTTTATGATCTGCTTTCAAAATTAAGAGCTAGAATGGTCAAGTTAAAATAGGCTTCTTCATCCACTATAGGATATAACTAACTCATTTCATCAATTCTAAGCACCGTTCCCCCTCATTTTTGACGTTTCTGAGGTCTGGGTGCATCCTGCAAGGGTCTGTCGGCCAGGCAGCTACAGGGATCAACTTGGCTTTGCTCGCCACCTTCTGGTAGAAGCGAGGAAGTGCCAGCATCAAATCTAGTAGCACAGGGCATCAGAGCTGGACTCCTAATGGAAGGACATTTTAGGATTAATTAACCGATTTATTTTGCTTCTGTTTTTCGTTTTATGTATGCACAAGAGTGATACGTGACAAAAATCTATGTTTGAATACGTCTAAGCGAGCTCTTTAAACATATAAAGTAGAATGAACTTCCGGGCAAGCTCAGACTGGCTTTGCGTCACCAGCATCCCACCCCATGTCTGTCTGTCCAGGTCCTTCTCCCAGGTCGACACCTGCTCGGCCCTTGGCTAGGCGCAGCCCAGAAGTGCACGGGAGTTTACCCCCCTGGGAGCAGGCTTCAAGCGGTGGGGGTCAGGACTGAGGGATAAGTGGCCCAGCCTCCCCTCTGTGGGTGGACAGGGCCGCGCACTTCTCAGATGGCCCTAAGGGATGGACTTCCCACGCCCGCAGCACTGACCACAGATTCCCACCCTTATGCTGGCCTTTCCCCCTTCCAGCCTCCCTCTCAGCTCCCTCACTCCTGCCTCCTGGACCCCCTCTCACTCTGTACCCAAGCCCTTGGCCGAGGCTCTACACTTGGGCAGATCCAAACTAACAGCTGTGCCCTTTAATCCTGGCACTTCATCACAGAAGAAAGTCGAGAACCAAGCACCACCTTTTTACACTAGTTACAATTTCCGGTTTGATGTGATTCGTGAACCACCATATTTTAAAAAATCAACTTTGTTCTGTAGTACGGTGTTCAATTTACAGAAAAATTAACAAGATAGTAGAGAGTACCCATGCATCCTGCCCCCAATTCCTCTATTGTTACATCTTACATTAATATGGCACGTGCGTTACAGCTAATGAATCAATATTGATACACGGCTATTAGCTAATAACGTCCATACTGCATAACTCTTTCATTCTTCTCTTTCAGAATCCCATCAGGACACGTCATTATATGAGGTAGTCACGTCTCCTTAGGCACCTCCTGGCGGCGGGGGGGGGGGGTCACAGTTTTCTCAGATTTCCCTTGTTTTTGGTAATCTTGACAGTTTTGAGGAGTTGTGATCAGCTATTTTGTAGAATGTTCCTCAACTGGGATTTGTCAGATGTTTGTGCACAATTATGGGTTTGGGGCGGGAAGACCAAAGAGTTTACCTTGTATCATTTTCATCCCATCATATCCAGGGGCCAAACTAGCCACATGCCTTATCGCTGGTGACTTTGACCTTGGTCACCTGGCTGATCGAGCTTGCCAGCTTTCTGCACTGTAAAGCTACTCCTCCCTTTCCACACGGGTCACTTTGGAAGGAGGTCACCATGTGCAGCCCATGCTTGAAGAGTGGAATATCTGAAGTGTGAAGCATCCACATAAATTATTCAGAATTCTGTGCCAGAGATGGTCTCTTCTCCCCACTTGTTTATCTAATCTCATCATTTGCCTGTATGGACTCGTGGATATTTACTTTACACTTTGCCTTGTTATCCAATATTTACTTTGTTGCTCAAACCGTCCAGCCATTAGGAAACTCCTGCATCCCTGTGACTCATTGCTACATTGTGATTTTTGGTTTTGTTTTGAGCATGTCTTTACTTTCTGGCACTACAAGATGATCCAAGCAAATCTCATCTATTTCCTGCTCCGGTTTTACAATCAGCTACTTTTCTAAAGAGCTCTGGTTCCTTTTTTAGGGAATGGTTATTAGAAACCAATATCTGAGTGGTAGGTGTGGTCTTTGCAAAGGGGGTGTCGCTGCTTTTAAGCCCTTTCGACTGACAGAGCAAGGAAATGTGTTTAGTAACCTGTGTATTACACTGTCTAAATTTGTAACCACGGTGTCTGCATGAGTTCATACTGATGGCGCCAACTCTAATCCATTACACGTGGATCACTCTAGGCTCTTCCCCCAGCTTATCTGTATGTAACCTTAACACTCGAACGGTGAGAAGCCTGGCTCCCACCATCTGCCAGCCATTTATTTGTTTAAATCTAGAATATCACAGCAGTGTCAGAATTGTTAACGCACACCAACGTGAGAAATTACTTTATGAGCTGCAGTATAGTCCTTATGCAGTTTCTCTGGCACTTCATCTTACAGACTCCACTCATGTCCAAGGTTACTTAGGTCAGCACCATCCCCCACAACCCCTTCCGCGACGTTGTTTCATACATTTATAATACAGTTAATTGTTTTGTCGGTCTGTGTTCCATCCACGTATCCCGCTTCTCTAAGTGATTTTTTTTAATTTGCATACATTAAGATTCAATTTTTGTGCTGTAAAGTTCTATAGGTTTTGACAAATGCATATCGTCATACCTCCACTTTCATTTGTATCATTCCGAATAGTTTCATTGTTTTAAAAATCCTATGTGCTTTACCTCTTCAACTCTCCCACCCTCCCCCCCTTGAGCCCCTGGAAACCACTGATCTTTTGAACATCTCCATAGTTTTGCCTTCTCCAGAATGTCCTGTAATTAGTCATATAGTAGACCATCTTTTCAGACTGGCTTATTTTACTCAGCACCCATGCTTTTTGTGGCTTGGTAGCTCATTTCTTTTGATCGCTGAATTACATTCCATTGCATGAAATTACAATTTGTTTATACATTTATCTATTGATAGGTATTTTGGTTGTTTGGGTTCTGGTCATTATGAACAAAGCTGCTATAAACATTTGTGTGCAGGTGTTTGTGCGGACTTTAGTTTCCAGTACCTAGGAGCATGACTGCAGAATCATACAGTGAAAAGTATTAAGAGTATTATCCACTTATTGTGCTCACTGTTTAGATTTCTAGCATCTTATTTTCTATGGTTCCGCCTTTTCTGTTTCTTTTTATTCTTCAATCTAGTCTTTTATTGAATTACTGAGCACCCTCGCACACACTATTTTAAAAGTTATATGCTTTTATTTTACTGTTACTTGAATTTTTTTTAACCATATTTTTGCCAACCTCTTGAATACTTTTTTTTTTTTTTTTTTTTTTTTTTTTTTTTTTTTCAGTACGCGGGCCTCTCCCTGTTGTGGCCTCTCCCGTTGCGGAGCACAGGCTCCGGACACGCAGGCTCAGCGGCCACGGCTCACGGGCCCAGCCGCTCCGCGGCACGTGGGATCCTCCCAGACCGGGGCACGAACCCGCGTCCCCTGCATCGGCAGGCGGACTCTCAACCACTGCGCCACCAGGAAAGCCCCTGAATACTTTTTAAGGGTCTAAGAACATTTAAACTCCAATTAAGTCCCCTTCAATTTGTGTGCTTTGTCCTATTTTTCAGAGTTCTATTTCATCTTAATGTCATAAATAAGACATTATCTGTATTGTTTTGTAAAGTCAATGTTCAGATTTACCCATAAATTTTTTGGTCGCTGTGCCTTCTTGAATCTCAGAGCTTTCATCATTGTCCTTCTGCACAAAGTAAATCCTCTAAATTTCCTTAGGGAGAGTCTTTTGATGATAAACGTACTTATTCTACGTCTGAAATGTCCATTTCATCCTCATTCCTAAAACAGAGCTTCACTAGGTATTAAGTCTTGGTTGATAGCTTCTGTTTTGTTGATGCATCTTCTTAGCCCACAGATACTATTACAGTCTCCTGGCTTTCTCTGCCACTGCTGAGAAGGCAGTGCACCGTACTGTTACTGTGTTGTAGGTAATCTGACTTTTCTGACTGCACTTACAAATTTCTCTGATATTCTGCAGTTTCGCTGTATACATGAAGGTGTGTATTTACTTCATTTAACTCACGTGAAATTTGTATAGCTTTCTGAATCTGAGGGTTGATGTCTTTCATCAGTTCTGGAAAATCTACCTTCATCTTTCCAAATATTACATATTTCCAATACTCTCCTTTTAAGATATTAAGAGATACATTAGACCTTCTCAGCCTCTCCTCCACATCTCTTCATCTAACTCTTATATTTCCACCTACTTGTCTCTGTGTGCTACCTACAGGGTAATTATTTGCCTCTACTCTCCAATTTACCAATTCATTCTTCCAATGCTTACTTTTATGATTTAATTTTTTTAAAGATTTTTTATATGGACCATTTTTAAAGTCTTTATTGAATTTGTTACAATATTGCTTGTTTTGTTTTGGTTTTTGGCACCGAGGTATGTGGGACCTTAGCTCCTGGACTAGGGATCGAACCCACATCCAACTGCATTGGAAGGCAAAGTCTTAACCAATGGACCACCAGGGAAGTCCCCCAATGCTTATTTTTATAAGGGACTTATATAAGCAACTCTTGTTCTTTACTCTTTTATTTATTTAAACATGCTAAATGTGCTCATATTTTTGGTCTTGGAAAATTCCACTACCCTCAATCTTTGCAATCTGAATGTACTCTTTTTCTGCTGGCTTTCATTCAGAAGTCAAGGCATCCTGTGATTTTGGGGTTTGTGATTTATGACTCTGAGCTCATGTCCCTGTGGAAGGTATCTGAAGCTGAGTTCTCCTCATGTGGATATGCAGTTGCTTTGGTCCAGAGCCCAGCGGCATTACAACTTAAGACCTCTTTAAGAACTTCACAGGGAAAATGTTTAGATCACATGTACCATGAGAATTTAAACCCACATGAGGGAAGGCCTGTGTGAATTCTTAGGGATGCTTGTGCTCTCCTTTCCAACCAGTGCTGGCTCCCCCCAAGACTGAAGGCAGTCCTTTGGGAGTCCAGCTGTTTGCAAGGGAATCTCCCTGAAGGCTCATCTCCTGCCACCTGTCCCCCACAATCCATCCTCACAGGAGCTCGGTGTCACCAAGAGTACATGCCCCTGGGGGGTACAGAGGCTCACCCATCTTTCCGCAGTTCTGCTTTCACTTTGTTTTTGGCCTCAGAGGATGAATTCCTTTCCTGACAGCTCAGTAGCACACTTAAGAACAGTTTTTAAAAGTTCCATCCAACATTTTGAGTTACCATCAGGTGGGCTGTTCAGAGTATCTGGTCTTTCACAGGTGGAAATGGAAGTCCTGGTCTGGTTCATAAAGTTACTGAAGGGCAATGATGATGAAGCAGAGGTAGGGGACAGACACTGCTCTGCTTCGTCGAGTAGTTTGAAAGCGCGGAGTAGAAAGCTTAGATCGGTTGTGGTTTTGACTGCTGAAGGGCAGGGGCCTTTAACGGGAGATGCATAAGCTGCTTCTAAGAGAGCCAAGATGGAGGTTACTTCTTTCCCAGTAAGAGGAATCCAGAGAGGGCAGTCAAGAGCTGGGTTACAGTGGCATCAAAAATATCCTCCTCTCTGCTCTGGCTCTGTAAGCACACCCTACAGCCCACGTAGGCTGCAATCGCATCTACAGTGTCTGTCCTTCTTAAGAGGCTTGCCCAGAACTCCCAGCCAACTTCTGCCCACCTCGCTTTGGAACCCGTAGCTCCAAGGGAGGCTGGGAGTTCAATCCTTAGCTGGTCCTGCAGCTGCTCCAGCAGAGCTGGGGAATCTGGCCCTTGTCAGGCAACTGGCAGTCCCTGACACTGGACCCAAACACTTAATGCCTGAGGCCCCACACCAAGGGAAAGGCTGAGATAGACGAAGACTTACCAGAACAAAGTCCTAAAGAATGTGGAGGAGAACGGGGTCAAAAGTATACAGGTACGGCTCAGCCATGGAGAGCAGACCCATCTTGACTGGACACTGAACACAGAGAAGACGAGGCTACTGCAGGGATGGGCGGTGAGACTGGCCCCAGGGAACTCCTGGTAGCACATGAGTGACAGTTCCCCTGTGGAGTCACCGAGCGGGGGCAGTCTGCAGAGGGTGGAAAGCCCAGACCACTGGCTGTGTGAACGTAAACATCAAGAACACCTGTCGAAAAGGCTGTGTTTATTTATGAGGAACAACTGGTTTCCATAAACAGGACAAAACCACCTCCATAGGAGCATGCTTCTAAAGTAGGCGACACAGGGGACTTCCCTGGTGGTGCAGTGGTTAAGAATCCGCCTGCCAACACAAGGGACACGGGTTCGAGCCCTGGCCCAGGAAGATCCCACATGCCACAGAACAACTAAGGCCGTGCGCCACAACTACTGAGCCTACGCTCTAGAGCCCGTGCGCCGCAACTACTGAAGCCCATGCGCCTAGAGCTCGTGCTCTGCAACGAGAAGCCACCACAATGAGAAGCCCGCGCACCGCAATGAAGAGTAGCCCTCACTCGCTGCCAACTAGAGAAAGACCATGCGCAGCAACGAAGACCCAAGAGAGCCAAAAATAAATAAATTAATTAAACAAAAAAAAGTAGGTGACACAGTCAAAACACATTTGGCCTGGCACACTTGAAAAGCACTTTGACAAAATCTGGGCTTGTTATATAAGGAAAGAGAATTTAAAGCTGGAGGTAATAAATGACGAAAAACTGAGGCATTAGTAACAGAGGACCCCCTTCTAAGCAGCCCTTTTGCATATCTCATAAAGTGTCTTCTGCATCCAGGACGACTTCTCTGAGGCACTTTGGGAAGAAGATGCCCCAGGAAGCCCTTCTGTCTGCAACCTCGGCACAAGAGGGTGTAAATTCAGGTTTGCAATGAGGTAGGTGTATACAACCTAACCGTATCCTTTTTCTCCTCTACAAAATAAGGAAAATAAAGAAGAATCAACTGTATTTGATTATAATCAGCCCTCTGTATCTGCAGGTTCCACATCTGCGGATTCAACCAACCACGGACTGAAAACACTCTGAGGGTTGGAGAGCGAGCTGCGAGGGACCTGAACACCCGAGGATACCCCACGGGGCCCCTGGAACCAATACCCACCGATGCTGAGGGGCAAGAGTCTTATTCCATTTCACTTCTCCCAGTTACTTACTATCACAACTTCCTGGAACCATTTCTGACCAATCACTAGAAAGGATTTCCTAGCACCTGCTCCACACCCTTCCCCATACACCTTTCCTGCCAACACCAGGAGACAGAATCTCAGGATCTTTCTTGCCGGTCTTCCCTGGTCACTGTGTGTTTCTGCTGTGGAATGAGACAAACTCAATGCTTAAGAGCCAAGCTGTATCACCTCTACCACATCACAAATGCTCCAAATGAAACAGAAAGAAGTTAATGGTAAGTAACACAGCGAAGTCTCCCAGAATTAACTAAGCTGCAGAAGTCTGAATGACAGGTTCGAAATCACGATACTAATTCTACGACAGACATGCTGCTCTCTCGCTCTTTTAAAATCAAGTTCAGTCAGAACGAGTGAACAGCTTCCTGGGGCCTGGGAGCCATGTGGCCAGACAAAGCTCATCAACCAAGTCCATGGACACCTGAGCTTCTGAGAGCAAACCAAGTGCCCGAGTCTGGCAGGGAGGCAAGATTTCACAGGAACACAGATCAAAGTGGCACAGCATATGCTGAGAATCACACCCTGTAGGGGCTCCGCAGTGGAATGAAGTCTGCTGCCCTGTCTCGGTGGACGTGGCCCCCGACCACATTCAGGCCCAGATCTCTCCCCCAGGAGCTGTGTGCACCGCAGCCCTCAGGCCAATGCAGCAGCCACGCTTGCACCACCGCACTGCACTCTGATGGCAGCTGACAACAGAAAATCTAACCCATGGGACCAGTAGAGAACTGACCAAGCTTATTTCAACCTGCAACTAAAATTTCGTGAGAAATCCTTCAAGGAAGACTGTGACACAGAGTATGTTTTCATCAGCAGTGCTGGCTCTCATGTATAGAAAAAGTCACTAACACAGATCATTCTGACAGATCAAATGGGTCACAGCTGCTTATTTTCCAAATTACAGAAAAAAAACCCGACAATAATCTGAAGGAACTTTGTGCCCTCACTGATTCATACTTTTAAGATTCAAACCAGCACTGAGTACTGCATCACTCAACACAAGCATTAGGGAATAACAGTTCCCCTAATTATTCTGTTAATGTCAATTTGACAAGAAGTGGTAAATGCTAAGAGGATTCTGGTTCAGAAAACATCTTGCTATATTTTTTACTGACTGATTGAGATACATGTTATCTATTTATGTGTGTGCTTATATCTATTTCCAAAAAAGAATTTAAGGTGACCTTTTACAGTAACTGAGACTGACATCTCAACAGCCTGAGACAAAAAATTACTTTAACCAGAAAAAATATTTTACCTCAAATGGCAGTAAACTGGAATCTCTTAGTTACTGCTTTGATAAGGCAGTATTGGTGTCCCAAAAATTATTGCCTATTTCTTCTAAATAGGATAAATACTAAGACTTCTTCCTAGCAATTATACCTTTATTTTATTTTAGTTAATAATCCTGTTGCTACCTCTATAAAAGAATAAAAACAAATAATAATATAAATGCAAAGCTTACCTTGCCATTTTCCACTGTATAATTCACATTACTAAAAAAAAAAAAAAAACCTCCATATTTCTTCTTTTATAGTTTTATGTGAACAAATAGTGAACATCTTTACAGCTTACCTAAAATACAAGTGAAGAAAACATAGACACCTGCCATACTAATATCTGGCTTTTATTTTTTCCTTAAGGAAATATTATTAATTTAAAAAGAGAGCTCCAAGAAATTTAAAAGGATTCCCAGCAATGATTACTTCTGAGATGTATGAGATTTGAAACAATTATAAAAGGCTAAAACCAAAGTACACATTCCTACTTGTTCCTTTTAAAAAAAATTCAGCTGATGTGTCACATCAAGAAAGCTCATCAGGTTACCAGGGCCGCAGCCTTAGTCATCCTCGGAATCACTGTCCCTCCTGGCGGGGATGGAACACAGCACGGACGAAAGCAGCACATCTTCTATGGGTTTCTTAGGGTTTTCCTCCAGGCTTGTCTTGATTGCTCCAGACTCAGACAATTTCCACTCCAACTCTACGTGATAAAGAAAAAGCAAATCACCGAAGACACAGTCTGCATGGGGCCCTCAAGCCAGTGCTTTTCTAAGCAGAAACTACGATCATCAACATTTGCTGACAATTTAATTTGAGGGCCATATTTATAAGGTGCCTGGAAGAAAGGGAAAAATCAGACCCTTAAGAAGGAAAAAAAATACCTGCAAACACTTTTTCAGAAGATGAGATCAAATGAGATATTACATACATTTGAACCTCTATGATAACTAAAATAAAACACAGACTAAATCTATCTTCTAACAGCTAGTTTCTCAGCTTGCACAATTTCCCAGGAAAGAAATCAGCATGAAACATGTAAAGGAAATAACTTTTCACAGTCCTGCTGGCACTCTAATCATTAAATCTAAATTTAGTTAACAAAAGGAAATTCTTAAACCTCATGTCCAATATCTCAACCTATTAGAGTCAAAGGCTCAATGTATGATGACATCCTAGGTCTGATACATTTGTTCCAAGTAATAATTTTTAAAAGTACCAGAAAATAAAGAATCAGTGACTAAAGGCTCAGCTCCTGTATTTTATGCTCTTGTAATCAGTGAAACTCCACATGGGTGTGAGACCTTGTGAAGCACAATCAAGAGATGTATTTTTCCACTGCAGAAAAGACCCCAGGCAGGGCTGAGGGACAGCTGAGAGATTCTACTACAAACAGCCTGGTTAAAGTGATGCTCTACCCACTGGAAACTTCTGTTAAAATCTGAACACCAATTTTACTGAAGTCGTGTTATTTCAAAGTGCTCCACCAGTATGTTCAGCTCTAGGTACCTTGGTTCAGTGTGATAAAAATTCAACAAATTTCTTAAAAATGATTTTTTTTAGGATTTCTGATTCTTAAGAATATATTTAAATTCACACATCTGTATAAACGAATGTATTTAATGTTACTGTTCATTTATATACAGTAATCATTATAAGTTCACTAATCCTCAAATGAAACTTTTCCTAGAAATAAAAACTATAATTATTATTGTATACCTCTCTTCCCTCATGGTATGTGCAAAAAGACCAAAATAAGAAGCAAACCCATATTTCGTTTGAAACGCCATATGCCTTTGAACACTGGAATAATGCATAACTGATGTAACATATATGTGTGTCTATGTATGTATGTATATGTTTATACTTTTCCCAGTTGAATATCTTACATAAAGAGTTACATAAAGTAGAATATAAAGTCATATTTTAACACATATTTTTAAAGACTACTAACTAAAGCACAGCTGGACATATTATTTCACTAAAGAGATAAAGAATTCGACTTATCAAGAAACCAGCAGGCCTCAGCTTCTCTCTCATGTTATGTGTGCATATGTATTTTAACACCTCCTGTGTAACAGGCAGGAAAAAAAAATACCATATCTTTCAGGAGTTAAGAGGGAGAAAAAACTTTTAATTTAAAAGCTACTATTCAACTGAGAAAAAATTTCTATAGATTTATATATATGTACATTTGTACACATGTAGATACATATAAGCATGCATCACTAATAACGTCCGCGTGAACTGAACAAGAAATGAATGATGTGATCTTGAGCTGCCAGTAAAAACGAACATATTCAACTGTAGGGACAGATAAAACACATCAGACATCAATATTAAATATTTTAAAGTCCATTGTGCCCCCTTTTAACTGAGAATTACTAGAGCCCAGCTGCAACTGCCCCCAATGACTTGTCTAAGATGACAGATTCAACGTGCTTCTTCCCTTTTTACAATCACTCGCGTGGGGGCAAAGGTGAATCTGACAAGTCATCCTAATGTGTGTCTAGGAAACAGGCACCCTCGTCAACAGAAGCATCTCCTCTCCACCTCCCACGTGCACCTCAAAGAGGCCCTTACCATCCATTGTCAGGTTCATGCCACCAAACACCAAAGGTCCAATAAATTGAGCCTTGATATCACCTTCAAGGTACACAAATATTGTGGGCAGATTCTTATCAGGATAGTTGGGTATGCAGGTGGTTGAAATGGCTTTGATAAATTTGACATCAGGAAACTTCCTGGCAAGTCCACTAAAGTGCTGATTTATCAGGGCACAAAGGGGAATCCTATAAAAATAGAAACAGAAGCCAACTGTGATTCTGCATTTGTACATAATAAATCTCAACTACCCTTCTGCCTTACATAAAACCTCATAATGACTTCACAAGTGATTCTGCTACTCCAGCCAAGATGAACTAACATTTAGAAAAAACTTTCTAACATGTTTAGGCAAATGGAGGAACTCAAAATCCAAAGCCCAACTTAATTTGACTGAAGAATAAGTCAGAAACACAGCTCCAGTGTAAAAGACAACTGTCTTGCTCTTCTATAGGCGAGAGCATTCAAGGCTTAAAATGTGTGATTCAGAAAGCATTTCCTGCTTGAAAGAAACTCACTACCCAAGCATTAGACTTCACAGGATGGGAATAAAATTGGAGGTGAGAAGCGCCAGGGGTCCACTGCCTCACTCGCCATGGACAATTCTCACAAAGGTCACCCTCACCATCGAGGAGAGTGATTCATTACATGGAACTGTGAAATGCCTGAGCTTCTCCAGAGGGACAAGTGACTGAGGAATTCATTTACAATTAAAAAAAAAAAAAAAAAAGAGTCTCCTCTGCTACAGTGTAACCAAGGCATTCCTATTAGTCACATATTAATTTGAAAGTCTTAAGACAAAAATTAGGCTATAAGGTTTGGGCAAATCAGCAACAAAAACACTAGTTAAAAAAACAAAAAACAAAAAAACCTCCTGGGTGGATTAAGCCTGAGATGTTCAAGATATAAATTCAAATTAACATTTAAAGACAGTCATGAGATCAGCTCACCCTTGTCTGTAAAGGTGCAAGATGACCCACAAGCCCTCACCGGCTTTGGTCACTTCTTGAACATAATCCTTTCCTGAGATTTCCAAAACTTCTCCAAATTTATTCTTCAGTTGGGTTGCCTTCCACTCGGCCAGTCTTTGCTGCCTGCACAACAGAAGGAAGAGAGAGACATCTTACAAACATACACACACATACACACAACACCCCTTTCACACAGCAACCTTTGTAAAGGTCCAGGTTTATTTACTGATTTGTCGGATTTATTAGTGTTTCAAAGGTCACACATTTTAGGGCCACACAAAAAGCCAAGCAGTCCCTCTGGGTGGCACTAACCTGTACATTGCAACTGCACGTTCGTCTTCCTCATTAAATTCGTCTTCATTATCCTCCAGTTCTTCCAAAGTCATGTCTTCATAAGTTTTCACTGAATGTCATTGAGGTGGCAAGAAACCAGAAATGTAAAAGATGAACAAACACACATTTTGGTTTTCCTCCCTTCACTCTTTTCCTAAAGGAGTGCATGCAACACCGAGAGACCACCCCCAGCCCACCAAAACCCAAATAAAAAGTACTTAAGATGTTACACTAGTAAATAAGAAGGGGAGGGTGTTTTTAAAAGACAGCTGCCGGCCTGGCTCTCTTACCTGCACACAATAAGGATACAAACGGGAAGTTTCCCAAGTTTATAAAAGAGGAGAGTTGTATTTGCCTGAGCTAACCTGGCCGGACCTTCAAGCACAGACTTTCACGGACAGGTGCATAACAGTTCTCATGCCTCTGCGGAGATGGGAGGATACCCACTGAGGTCCTCCCCAGCACACCCTTCCTAGAGTGAAAGGGCTATCCCCTGGTCTTCTCTTGTGAGTGCTAGGCAGCTCTACCTTTTCTTTTAATCAACTGCTAAAAAATCTGTATTTTGGGCTTCCCTGGTGGCGCAGTGGTTGAGAATCCGCCTGCCGATGCAGGAGACACGGGTTCGTGCCCTGGTCCGGGAAGATCCCACATGCCGCGGAGCACCTAAGCCCGTGAGCCATGGCCGCTAGGCCTGCGCGTCCGGAGCCTGTGCTCCGCAACGGGAGAGGCCACAACAGTGAGAGGCCCGCATACCACAAAAAAAAAAATAAATAAATAAAATAAAATTAAAAAAATAAAAAAATAAAAAATCTGTATTTTGTTTTTATTGCCATAAACACCCTTGCTTCTTGACATCACATGAGGCTTTTGTCCCCAGACCCCACCCCATCACTACCCAAAACTGCTCTCATCAAGGTCAATAATGACCTCTGTCTTCTCAACGGATGAGCACATCTGACCCAACCCATCACCAGCTCCTCCCCAAAAGCCCATCTTCCTCTGGCCCCCTCTCCTCCTCCCTCTGTGGCTGCCCCTCCCTCAGGCCCTTTGCTGACTGGACTCCTTTTCCTCCTTATCGATACCCACTCCCTCGCTTGACCACATCTCAAAGCTTTAAACACTAGCAACACGCTGACAACTCCCGAAGTTTTGCTTCCAGCCCATATCCCTCTGGTTTGGGACAGCATCCCCAACTGCTCCCTTACCAGCTCTGTTCGTCTAACAAAAGTCTCGAAGTGACCATGTCCCAAACAGAGCTCCTGACCTCACCTCCAAACCTGCTCTTCCCCGAGCCTTCCGCACCTCAGTTGGTGGTAACTCCGTCCTTCTGGCCGCTCGAGCCCAGGGCCCTGCAATCATCCTTGACTCACCTTCCCTCACAACCATCACAGGATCCAGAAGCAAATCCTGTCAGTCCTACCTTCACAATACATCCAGCTCTGACCACTTCCGCCCACCACGCTGCTCCAAGCCAACGGCACCACTTGCCAATGCCACCACTGCAGCCTTTTCCAGACTGGGCTCCCCACTTCCTGCCTTGCCTTCCCACAGTCTGCACTCAGTCAGGCAACAAGAGGACGGTGCTATCAACACAGAGGACACGTCACTCCTTTGTTCAAACCTCCAGTGACATCCACCTCATTCGGCAGCAAAGCCAAGGTCCATACTAGAAGCTACAAGGTCCTAAATGGTCCGAGCCCTAGTTGACTCTTTGAACCTCCTACTACTGTCTCCCAGTCCTGCTGGCTTCCTGGCGGATTCTCCAACATGCTTTCCACTTCTCATTCTCATTCTCATTCTCAGGTCTACTCAACTGCCAGGGGGGCCCTCTCTGACCCTTTCTGCAATTATACCCCCCCTCCTCCGGCCTCTTCCTGCCTTATCTTCCTACATTTCACTCACGTATCATGTACTGTCTGTCTCTCCCGCTAGAATGTAAGCTCCAAGAGGACGGGGTTTTGTCCAACCCGCGCACAGCTAAAGCCCCACTGCCTAGAACAACACCCAGCACACAGCAATCCTTCAGTAAACATTCGCAGGATAAACGCTTTGTAATAAATCCTTCTCTGAATTAGCTCTAACATGTCAACAGGGGACAAAAAGCCTAGCCCCTGTGTGGTCAATGGTTCTCAAACTTTGGTGTAAATCAGAAACTCTTTGAAGCACTGGTTTAATATGCGGAGTCCTGGGCCTTACCCCCAGAGATTCTGTTTCACTAGGGTCTGTGTGTTGTTGTGTGTTTTTTGTTTGGGTGGTTTTTTGGGGACAAGCACCCCAAGGGATTCCGATTCAGGTGATACAGCTACATGTGAGAAAGCCCCTCTCCTAGACCCTGTAGACTGCAAACATCTTATCCTTCCCCAAACCAAGCTATTTTAATATTCGTAATCAAACTACAAAGATAAAGTATACCCTCATGAGAATACAAACACTAAAAACTTTTGAGCAGATTTCCATGACATTATCCAAAGTGAATCACAGACCTGGAAAGTCAAGACTTGGAAATACTTTCCTCGGGGTTATCACGTGCTCATCCGACACCGACGAGGAACTGTGGAAAAGGAGGGGGCCTCTGAAGTCCCCCTAATTCTGTGGCCCAGCAAGCTGAAGCCAGAGATGCCCTGTGACCCGTCTGAGATCCCAGAGGCAGCATCCAGCTCAGCACTCCGATCCCTGCCTCCCATCTCTTGCTCAGAGGATCCCTTCTACCAAAGCAGCCAGAGGCTCGGCAAGTCGTCTCCTAAGCAGACAGACGCGCAACAAAGCGTATCGGCACGCTCACCGATGGACTGCTGAAGGGCCCGCTGCTCCTCCTCTTCCGCCTGCTTCTCCAGATCTTTCAAACTCTCCTTTGAGGGCAAGATGCCCTTCTTGCGTAAGATGTCATTCCACTCGGTGTCTGCATTGGGGTCCTAGAGCAGGTGGACCAAGGATACCATGAGCGCCAAGTCCACTGTGGAAGGCGCCATGGGTAAGGAGGGGTCAAACGGGAAAGTGGTGAGAAGGGGAATTCACACCAAATTATTCTGTGGCCTATTTCTGAGAAAGCGTCAAGAGACCCACAACCCCTGTTCCAATCTTCCTGTCTTGGGGTAAAAATCAGGCTATGATGTGCAGATCGGCATCAGTGCTGACCGCAAGGCTCTGACCTGGCTTCTGGTATTTTCATTAATGACTTGGAGTGACTCACTCAGCAGATATTCACTAAGTACCTACTATATGTAAATTATTGTACTAGATGGCAGGGAAGCATGGTGAATGCCAAAGTCATCTATTTTACAGGTGAGAGGAGGAGATAGGCAATGAATAATTAAAGGTACAAAGAGATATCTTACAAATTATGGCAAATGCAATGACCGACAGGCTGCTGAGCCAGAGAATTCCAGGGGGCCTGCATTCCACAGGGTGGCCAAGGACGTTCTTTCAGAAGAGGTGACATCTAACCACGACTGGAGGGTGAGAAGAAACCACAAAGAGGAGTGAAAACTTAGGGAATTACTTTCCAGGCAGAGGGGCCAGCCTGTGCAAAGGGCCTGAGTGCAGAGATCAAGCGTCCTCAAGTCCTGAGTGGTTGCAGGAAAATCAGAGGGAAAAGAGCCTGACTGACTCTCTAATGGCCAAACCTGAGAGGAAGAGCTGAGACCCCGTGGAAGAGCTCACAGCCGCTGACGCTTATTGAGTCCTAGGTGCTGGGACCCTGCGAAGCCCTCTACCCGTATCTACCTAGTTAATCCTCACAGGCCTGGGACAGCCACAGCGCCAGGCTGGAACAAGTCAAATTTACCAGGATCAAATGTCAGAAGGACACGTGTCGAAGTGGGCTCTTGGCTCCAGAACCCAACTGCCCAAACCCTGGTTTGGCACTGCTTGGCACGAACACTGCTAACGGACCTGGTCTGGAATATGAAACCGGGGAGCGGTGGAAAGTCCAGCCCCAGCTCCTCATCCCAGTCTCGCTGAAATACGTCAAAAGAAAAACTAACAGAATCCTTTCCACAGGGTGGTCAGGAAGGTGACGTTTTTAAGCCGGGACCTGAACGACAGAGAATGCAAAGGAGGCCAGGGCAGCCCTGAGTTTCCGCTTCACCAGACGCACTGGATTTGGAGCTGATCGTCCTCTCCAGCCCCCCACCAAACCCGTACTAACTCCACCTCCCTTCTGCCACTGAGTCAGAGACGAGTCCCTCAGGATTCCTGACCACAGCGAGATCGGGGAGGCAGCAGGATGACCTCTGGAGAAGGGTCCTTCCACACTGACCAAACTGAGCTGCCAGAGATTTTCTCATAAAAGCATCCATTTCCACGGTGTCATTGTTTTCCACTTGTCCGTGGGTTTTAGTCAAATTCCGTTAGCAAATTCCTGATACAATGCAAGAACAAAACTGGGGGATGTGGTTTTATCCATTGTAAGATGGAAAGTAACTGGGCTGCGGGACCCTCGGGCTGAGCTCTGGACGCCAGGGAGTCCAGAGGGGGCGCACCTCAACCTGAACACCAACGTTGGGGGGGCGGGTGTAATAATCCCTCACCCTGCTCTAGGTGGAGTCAGAACACGGGTTATGTTATGGGACACCCCGCCCCCCAGGCGGGACCCTCCACTCGTGCAAGCCTCAGCTTCCACCCGCGAAGGGGTCCACAACGCACCTGCTCAGGCGCTCGCCAAGAGAGTGAACAAGTAGGAAGTAATTGTCAGGTAAGACCCGGAGAGGCCTTCGCAGGCCGCACGGGAGACGAGCTTAAGGAGAAGCAGCCCCCAAAGCTGAGATTCCGGAGTGGGACGCACGGCGTGGGGAAGCCCAGCCCGCGGACTCGCGGGACCACGCCCGCCCGTCCGCACCGCGCCTGCGCCGGCCTCGCCTCGTGTGGCCTCCCCGTGCCTGAGGGGCCCGGCGCTTCCCACAGGTCCGGCAAGGACAGCCCGCCGCCGGCGCGGACCCAGCGGGGCAAACGAGCGGCCGCAGCCTCCAGACGTCGCGCCCCGCGGCTTGCTCACCTGCATTTTCTCACGACTCCCTCGAACCCGGCAGGCGACGGCCTATCCGCCCCTCAGCTCTCTTCCGCGCACGCGCGCAGCAGCCAACCCGCTTCTTCTCCCAGCCCGGCCTTCGCCCCGCCCCCCGGGAGCGAGCTGGGCGGAGCCAGCGGGAAGCGAACTCTCTCCTCTGAGCCTGCGCCCGCTTCTCAAGAGACTGGCGCGGAAGCTGTGCGCTTGCGCGAGGCAGGACACGCCTACAAGTGTGACTCTGAGCCAATCCCCGGGCGCTACCTTATTAGGGCAGGTCTTTGGCCTCGGAGCCCAGGGGTCGAGGGGCCGTCTGCCGCAGGCCCGGAGGTGTCTTAGGTCTCTGCCCGAGAAGTCGGGAATAGAAACGCGTTTTAGTGATTCAGTGTTACGACTAAAAACGATTCAGGGTTACCTGAAACAGAAAGGTGAAAGTCTCATCACCTGGTTGAGCCTCAGGCGTTTCATATTTGCAGAAGTGCTTAGCCCTTTGCGGGGCACACTGGAGAGTAGGACTCAGCAATCTGAATTGTAAGATACAGGAGCTGGGCCCCAGGCTTCTGTGTATGCAGCACTCGGAATTTGAGTTAAGAAAGCAGTACTCTTCCCTGCACATCTGAGCTAGGTGGCCGCCTCCTGGCAGCTTAAGCAGCCACAGGTAACACAGACCCATCTGTAGGGTAGGCGAGGACTCTCAACTTTGGCTACATTAGAACCACCTGGGAGCCTTCCAAAACTGCAGCTAGCCTGGGGCTCCATCCCCAAGTTAAATCTCTAGCAATGGGACCTGGAACTGATTGTTTTCTTAAAGATCCTCAGGTGTTGTTAATATACACAACCATTGATATAAAGTGAATCAAATGACTCCTTGAAGGCAAGGAGCTTTGATTTAATCATTTATAAGGATTCTTAAGATTACCTAACTCCTTCCCACAGAATTATAGGTCACTTAAAACATTTGGTTATTCATTTATTTGGCAGCAAACTGTGAATGAATTTTCCTGGTTTCACCAGAAAAGTCAGGACCCAGGCTAGTTTGGAGCGGGTCTGGCCCGATGCTAAGCTTAGTGTCCTCCACAGCACTAGAGTAGGTGCTGTTTTACCCTTTTCTCTTTCCAAGCCTTGTTACTTCCGGAGGCCGACACTCACCTCCACCCCGTGATCCTCTCTCCAGAGGAGATTAACAAGCCAAAGACTCAAACTCTACTGCCTTCTCCTCTCTCAGAGAAAGGTGTCTCTCCCACTTTGGTCAGAGACTCTATCCTCCTGTGCTCCAGACTGCCGTCCCTCCCACCTCCCCAGAAACTTCTGTCCATCACTCCATCACTCTTAGCTCTGGAGAAAATAATTAGGGCTCAGGAGAAAAAATTGGAACTGTAAGAATGGAAAGAGAAAAGAATTGGAAAAAAAGATTTCTATTTGTGGGTGATATGATACGACAGCATACTTGGAAAACCCTGGGAGTATCAAGTCTTAAATTCATACTAACAATCTGAGAATTCGGTATAGGAGCAGGATAGTAAATTAATATACAAAAATAGCCTTAGTCTGTATTTATCATAACAAACTAGAAGATTAAATGGACCCTAATTACAATAACACCAGAAAAGAAAAATAAGCACCTAGGAATAAACTCAAGAAGTACACAAAAACCTACATGAGAAAATTATAAAACATGCCTGAAGATAACAAAAGTAGACTTGAATGAATGGAAAGCAATCCCTCATTTTGGGGTGGAATGACTCAGCATCACAGAGATATCAATTTTCCCCAAGTCAATGTGTAAAATTTAACACTATCTCACTTTAAAAACCTAACAAACTACTTTCTGAGGCTAGACAGGTTGATTCTAAAGATTTTATGATAAAATAAACAACAAGAATGGCAGACTGAGGGGACAACTAGCCCAACCAGATAGTAAAACAATGTGGTATTGATGCAGGAATAGACAAATAGATCAATGGAGCAGCAAGTTCAGAACAAGTCTGGAAATAGAGCCAAGTGCATACAAACATTAGTGTTTGCTTTAGATGGCATCTCAAGTCTGCTGGGGTAAGGGGATGGGCTCTTTAATAAATGGTATTGGGGCAGTTGGATAGCCATTTGAAAATAGATAAAATTGGATATGTACTTCACAGTGTATATTAGATTAAAAATTAAAAGCTAAAAGTACTAGATTAAAACATGGGATGATTTCTTTATAACCTAAAAATGCAAAAAGCCTTTGATAACTATTACTCAAAATCCAGAAAATCAAATTTTAGAAAATGACAGATTTGCCAGCACTATTTACATTAGTCAAGACATGTAAGCAACCTAAATGTGCATCAACAGAGGAATGGGTAAAGAAGATGTGGTACATATATACAATGGAATATTACTCGGCCATAAAAAAGAATGAAATAATGCCATTTGCAGCACGTGGATGGACTTAGAGATCATCATACTAAGTGAAGCAAGTCAAACAGAGAAAGACAAATACCATATGATATCACTTATATGTGGAATATTTTTTTAAATGACACAAATGAACTTATTTACAAAACAGAAACAAACTCACAGACTTTGAAGACAAACTTATGGTTACCAAAGAGGAAAGGTGGGGGGAGAGATAAATAAGGATTTGGGGATTAACATATACATACTACTATATATAACATAGATAATTAACAAGGACCTATTGTATAGCACAGGGAACTCTACTCCATAATCTATAGTAACCTATATGGGAAAGGAATGTGAAGAAGAATGGATATATGTATACGTATAACTGAATCACTGTGCTGTATACCTGAAACTAATACAACATTGTAAATCAACTCTAATATAAAATAAAAATTAAATTTTAAAAATTTGCATAAAAATAGTGAATACATACATGCCACCTTTGATGTAAAATAAAAGGTTAAATAAGAATATATGTGTGTGTATATTCATATATGCTTAATTTTGCAAAAATACTCACAGAAAGAAGAAATCAGAAATTCATGAAGTGGTTACCTTGTTGTAGGATAAGGGGGCATGGAGATCAAGTGGTAGCAACAGAAAGTTGGGATTGAGAATCCTCTGATAAACTTTTATTTAGGGGCAGATAAGTTTTGTGAGGCCTGAAACACATTTGATCTTGGAGTCTCTTTTTAAGGCACTTACATGTGTAATCTAAAAAAGCAAACAATAAAACTCACAGAAAAAGAAATAAGACTTGTGGGTATCAGAGGCAGAGGGTAGGGGGAGAAGGGAAAGGATGAAGGTGGTTAAAAGATACAGACTTCTAGTTATCAGATAAATAAGTAACAGGGATGTAATATACAACAGTGAGGACTACAGCTGACATTGCTGTAGGATCTATGGGAGAGTCTTTAAGAAAGTAAATCCTAGAGTTCTCATCATAGGGATAAATTTTCTTTTTCCCTTTTTTCTTCTTTCTTTTCTTTTTATTGTATCTATATGGGATGATGGATGTTAGCTGGACCTATTGTAGTGATCATTTCACAATACATGCAAATCACACCATCATGCTGCACACCTTAAACTTATACAGTGATGTATGTCAATTACTTTTCAATAAAACTGGAAAAAAAACTATAAGGAAAAAGAAAAATAAGAATGAGGGAGGGATTTGAGGGATTTTGAGAAATGTTGTTATAGAGATTAAATGATATATCATCTTCTAGAATAATTTCTACACAGAATAGGCGTTCAATAAATGTTTTTTAAAATAACATTAGCTGTGATATGGTATGAATAGTAATTTTACAATGCTGTATTTCCTGTCCTTATAACTTTTAAGTGATACAATGTAAGCATACAAGAAAGAGAAATAAAGTACAATTTCTGTGTTGAGTAGAGATCAACCTATACAAATGTTATGATGACATTTGACCAAATTAAAAAATACAAAGTTCAAAAAAATAACAGTACAAAATTATGAACATAAAAGTAGGCATGAACGTGAACATTTATTTAGAATGGAAAAAGTAATAGTTACAAATTACCAATTTTCAAAAGCTGGCAAATACCACAAACATCACAAAATTCAGAAAATGACATAATATTTGTATTAATTAACTGTCTGGCATGTCTACGTGATATCATAGACTCACTTCTGGCTTGTATTCATCAAACCCTGTTTCTTCTAGAACTACCTGAATACCTCATTCAAAGGACAGAGGTTCATAGATTATACTCATATCACATTTTGTTCTCTGGCCCTTTAACCTCACATCACATCATTGGGTGAGAGGCCAGTATCCCTGCAAGTCATTTTTCTCCTGGATGGCCAGCAATACTTGGGCGTAGAGATAGCTGCAGGTACGTAAATGTATACCAGCGAATATTCCCCCAATTCATTTTTCCCCAAGCCAGATTCCAAAAATATTCATACCTGCTCTAATACCATCTGATAAAGAAGAGGTGGGGGGTTGTCTGTGTGACTGAAGGGAAGCTTCAGTAGAAAGCAAGGGAACTTAACTGACTATGGTTTAAATATCCTGCTTTGCAAACATTTACAAAAAGACATACACACAGCCACTATGGAAAACAGTATGGAGGTTCCTCAGAAAACTAAAAACAGAATTACCATATGATCCAGCAATCCCACTCCTGGGAATATACCTGGACAAAACTATACTTCAAAAAGATACATGCACCCCTATGTTCATGGCAGCACTATTCACAAAGGCTAAGTAATGAAAGCAATCTAAATGTCCATCAACAAATGAATGGATAAAGAAGATATGGTACATGTATACAATGGAATACTACTCAGCCATAAAAAAGAATGAAATAATGCCATTTACAGCAACATGGATGCAGCTAGAGATTATCATACAAAGTGAAGTAAGTCAGACAAAGACAAATACCATATGATATCACTTATATGTGGAATCTAAAATATGACACAAATAAACCTATCTACAAAACAGAAACTGACTCATAGACCTAGAGAACGGTCTTGTGGTTGCCAAGGGGGAGGGGGGAGGGAGAGTGATGGACTGGGAGTTTGGGGTTGGTAGATGCAAACTATTACATTTAGAATGGATAAACAACAAGTTCCTAATGTATAGCACAGGGAACTATATCCAATCCTGTGGGATAAACCATAATGGAAAAGAATTAAAAAGAGAATGCCTATAAGTGTATAACTGAGTCACTTTGCTGTACAGCAGAGATTGGCCCAACATTGTAAATCAACTGTACTTCAATAAAGAAGAAAGAAACATACATATGAACACATTGCTAGCACTCCTTCCAGTCCCTTGGAGAAGGCTGAACAAATGAGGAGATCAGAATGTTATTTTGTCACTTGGAATTTTGAAGTCATTCAGATTTAGACAGATCTCTGTCGCATGCTAGTTTTGTGCATCTATAAAAAGGAAAACATAACAGAAATAAATTCGTTAAGGCATTTCTAAGGAAATAACATATGACAGCTGTCACCCGGTTGATGGAGATTATAAGACTTTCCTAAATTCAGAGAAATGCGAAAAAGAAAAAAACTCAGTAACACATGGACAATCACCACCCTGCTTAAGAAATGGAACAATTCCCAACACTGCTGAAGCTCTGGGATGTACACCGCTCTCCTTTCCCCCTAGAAAGTACCTCTAACCTGAATACTGTGTTGTTCATTGCTCCTTGTTTTTCACTTCAGTTATTGCAAATATGTACAATATGTTGCTTGGTCTTGAAGTTCTGTACAAATGGAACTATATCATATGGATTCTTTTCATGTGCTTTATCAACTCCACACTATCTGAGATTCATCAATGCTAATATGCATAGCACATTCATTTCATTGTTTTCACTGTATTGTATAACATCCCACTATATGCTTATACCAGAATTTACCGATTCTTCTGTTGATGGACATTTGGGCTGTGTTTGCTATTGTGAGTTATTTTGCTGCACACGATTTCAGTAGAGTTTCCTGGAATATGTGTATGTAAGTAAGGTATATACCTAGGAATGGAGTTGCTAAGTCACATGATGATAGACTTTCCTGTTCTGATTGCCAACAAAAGCTGCTGCACCCCCTCCTACCTTCCCTGATGTGGTATGAGTCCTGTCCTTGCTTAGTCTGTAGACTGTGTGGACTGGACCAAATGTCTGTATTTGGGGATCTACAGGGGGTAGGACAGTGAAAAAGAGGGGACAGATGTATCTTAGTTTGCTTGACTGCCATATCAAAATACAATAGACCGAGTGGCTTACAAAATAGACATTTATTTTCTCACAGTCTAGAGGCTGGAATGTCCAACACCAAGGTGCCTATGGATTCAGTTCCTAGGGAAGGCCCTCTTCTTGGCATGCAGTCAGGCAGTCACCTTCTTGCTGTGTGGAGAGAGCATGTGCTCTCTTCCCCCTCTAATTTTAAAGACACTAATCCTATGGGATCAGGGCCCCACCCTTATGACAGCATTTAACATTAATTACTTCCATAAAGGCCCTGTTTCCAAATACAGTCACATTAGGGGTTGGGGCTTCAATATATAAATTTGGGGAGGGGAGGAACACAATTCAGTACATCACAGGATAGTACCTCCCAGACCACAGACTATGACTTTCAGCCATAGCTCTGGGGAAACAAAAGTGACAGCAATTCAGGCAGGATGGAGCATTCCTACTGGCTCTGTGGGCTCCGGTGTGACACGGCACTCCACTTGGTTGGAGATCAGGGTCTCAGGCTTCAGCTTTGCTGACATGAGAGTGTCTGCTCTGAGGTCACTGCTAGGCTGTGGGACATCCAAACAGAAGGCAGCAGTTCATTCCGAGATCGTGTGATGGTCTTTTCATTTATTTAAATGTCAATAAGGAGAGCTGGAGTCTGCTCCCTGGACACCTGTTTAATAGACATGAAAGCGCACCGTCTCCTTGGTCTCAGGTGACCTGGACCTCACGACCTCCAGCCCTGCCCCCTCAGCTGCCTCCAGGGTGGCCTCCATGCTGCTCCCTTCCGTAACCTCAGATACAATGTCCACCACCCACCTGTCTACCATGTGTCTCGTAATAGGGCTGGATTTGAAGTTCCTGGCTGTAGAACCAGTTGTAGGTCAGCACCCACACTTATGAGATGCCCTGGACTCCTCAGGGTGGGGCTGGTGCTCTTGTGAGGGGAAGGGAGGAGCTGAGCCTGCCACCCCTGGGGCTGCTGTGGTCCTGTTCTTCTCTTATCATCTCTCGTGTCTCCACGTCTGGGTCACGACAGGCTGGAGGATGATCTTTCGAGTTGCTTGTCCCCCACTGCCCTGCAGCGACTTACACCCATCAGATAGGGGTTGGGGCGTCTCACGCGGATGGGTACGTCCTTCTTTGCCATCCTTCCCACCCAGGCCTCAGCATCGGGCTGGGATACTGTGCAGCCTTCATCCTGCAAGCATGCATCACGGGGTCTCCCGATGGACCTTTAGCTGTTTCCTCGCTGGTGGGCCCCGCTCCCGGAGACATCACTCGTGTCACCCTCTGGGCAGAGACCGGCAGCCCCAGCTGATGAACTGGAAGCATCTTCTGAGGAACAAAGTTTGTAGCACCACCATGGCCATGTGGGCTTGGCTTCCTCCTTGCTCTCTGCCCTTCCATGGCTGCGTTTCTCTGTCCTGGGGCTGGAGACTTCATTGCTTCCACACACACGTGCACCTCGCCTGCTGCAGCGCCTGTGGCCAACCCTTCAGATTTCGTGACGGCAGAGCAGAGGGGCTCAAGGGAATCCACTGGGCCTTCCGTGAACAGTGTACGGGAGGCGTGTTGGATGTGATTGTCCCCGACATTGCCGGAAGCGAGAGCTGGGACAACTCAAGGACCACAGGAGGGCTCCTGATACCTGGTGGATCCCGATCCCCTCTTCCCCGGAACTTTGGCCCCGGGCTCTCCCCATCCTCTGCCGCAGACACAGGCAAAACCATGGGCGTCCCCAGCCGGGGTGGCCTGGGAGCTGCGGTGACCCTCCACCTGTGGCTTCGGGAGATACAGGAGTTTGTCCCAATCAGCGAAGAGGCATCCCATACGTCTGAAGGGAGACACAGCCAGTGGCAAGTGTCAGACATAGGTCCTGCGTCTCTTAATAATGGACAGAGAGCCTTACAGACTTCGAGGGAGGTAGCCTGGTCTGCAGTGTCTCCCTTTGGGGACCTGCCCATGTACAGGTGCTTGTCACAGCCTGTGTCTGGTCAGGCAGCAGCGTGACCTTAAGCAGTAGTCTTGTGGGCTCATGGCTGTGACGCCCAGAGGCATCCTTCCGATAGGCCTGTGTCCACGTCAATCACTTCTCTTTTTCTGGGCAGGATCGGGCGTCTCTCAAACGTACTTAAACCCTTCCCAGCCTCCCGTGTACCGTTGTGGCCGATTTGCTCCCTGAGGTCTTGCAGAAGCCCACTGCGTGGCAGCCGCGGGGTGTGTAATAAAATACGATTCAAGTCTCACGGTCATCTTTTTTCCAAAACAGCTGAGCCTCTGCTCTTTGATGTCCCCGGGGGGGAGGGGCCTCAAACCCAGTCCTGGGGAGGGGAGTGACTTCACCTGCCTGTCTCCTCTGGGACCTGTCCTCTGCCACCTGGCCACATTTATCCTCTGCAGCCCTTCGTGACCTGTCACAGTCACAAGCCCCTTTTGTCCTTGCTCCCCAGCACCCCCCTCTCAGGCAAAGGGCTTCCATCCACCGTATTTCTTGTGCAAATCTTTAGAACGGCATTCAGCGGCTTTCTTCTTCCTCTCCTTAGCTTAGCAATGACTGTCACGCAGTGAATTCTTTGGGGTTTTTTTTGGCCGGGCCGCTTGGCATGTGGGATCTCGGTTCCCCAGCCAGGTATCGAACCCGAGCCCCCTTGCATTGGAAGCTCGGAGTCTTAACCACGGGAATCCTGGGTTGGCCTTTCTACCAGTGGCTGCCTATCTTCCCCCGCTCCCTTCCGGGGTAGGTGTTTATGACCCCTTGATAAATGATGAACGGGCTTAATAAGACAGAGAGACCAGTCCTTAAATTAAATGCATTGTATGGGTTTCCAAACAGGCACGTACAAGAAAAATCCCTTCAGGCAGCCCAAGCGCCCGTAGATAGAAACGTACCAAAGATCTGCATTAACAAGACAAAACAACAACAACAAAAAAAAATGTGAGTCGCACCTAGACGTACTTCACGAAGGATTCTCCTGGGATATGTGACCACGTAGGGTATTACCGTGCCTCGGCACGGGTATTTTCTGAGCAAAACGCCTGGTATTGATGATCCTCAGATTGCTGGAAAAGTTGCAGCTGACATTAAAATTTGGTGACTGTGAGTCTTTGCCTTATAGGACCCTGAATATAGGAATGGTGTTATTATCCCATTGTTCTTTCTCATCCTAGAAGAAATAGATGAGTAGATTCACATGGTGAGCTAATCTCAAAATTTCTTTTTTTCCGAAGACAAAGGCCTGCATAGGAAGATTCACCTGAGTGCTTAAAAGAGCAATTTTAATGAGCTATCATTAAACCTGGGACTCCACAGCTGTTACCAAATAATTTGGAAATTTCATCTTCCAGACATTATTTCTATTTGATCTTTAGGCAGCCATCTTCCCAAGATTGGCCAGTGTGTGATTTCTCAGTGAAAAACGGCACTCAATTCCCCTTCTTTTCTTTCCATTGTCGCTTGTTCCATGCTTACACGTCTTAAAAAGAAAAAAGAAAAAAAAGGAGAATGTGTTGATGTGGTATCACAGGAGATGATTGCATGGCTGCCAGCCTCTATCAGTTGTGAGACTGGCCGGAAGTTCAGATGATTAAGAGATGGTAGATACAGGAAAAACTAGGTGCTGAGATGGTGTCTACAGTGGAAACATTTAGAAGTTTTTGGAACCTTGAGGATTATTGAACCCAGTGAGGTATATATTGTGAAAGAAACGTTAGGGGACAATTCTGGTAACCGTGACCATGGGGAGAGCTGTCTTCCCGGGGTTCCCGGAAGGCTATAGCTATTGGATTCCAACAACAATCTTCTAGGAGAAGAAGCAAAATGGAAAGATAGAACAGCTTTTTTTTTTCCCTCATTCATTACCAGAGAAATGCAAAATCAAAACTACAATGAGTTATCACCTCACACTGGTCAGAATGGCCATCATCAAAAAAATCTACATACGATAAATGCTGGAGAGGGTGTGGAGAAAAGGGAACCTTCCTACACTGTTGGTGGGAATGTAAATTGGTGCAGCCACTATGGAGAACAGTATGGAGGTTCCTTAAAAAACTAAAAATAGAGCTACCATAGGATCCAGCAATCCCACTCCTGGGCATATATCCAGAGAAAACCATAATTTGAAAAATACATGCACCCCAATATTCATTGCAGCACTATTTACAATAGTCAGGACATGGAAGCAACCTAAATGTCCATCAACAGAGGAATGGATAAAGAAGATGTGGTACATATATACAATGGAATATTACTCGGCCATAAAAAAGAACAATATAATGCCATTTGCAGCAACATGGATGGACCTAGAGATTATCACGCCGAGTGGAGTAAGTCAGACAGAGAAAGACAAATACCACATGATGTTGCTCATATGTGGAATCTAAAAAAAGGGTACAAATGAACTTATCTACAAAACAGAAATAGAGTTACAGAAGTAGAAAAGAAACTTACGGTTACCACTGGGTAAGGGGAAGGGAGGGATAAATTGGGAGATTGGGATTAACATAGAACAGCTTTTGATAGAACTTAGTATTTTAGCTTCTCCAGGCTTCAGGAGGGTTCACCAATCTTGGCGTAAGTAAAAATTCCTTGGAGAGTGTTAAAAATGCAGATTCCAGGTCCCATGCCCAGAGATTCTGGTTCAGTAGGTAAGGGGTAGAGTTTTGGATAACTCTTTCAGGTGATCCTGTAACTGGTGGTGCTTAGACCACAGTTTGTGAAATCTGACCTCAGTGTTTCATTGGGGCTCTACATGGCCTTGAGGAATGGCAGTCATGACGATGATCATAAGCATTTTCCATGTCTCTATATAATGTACAATAGAAAAAGCTGGCACCAAATGGAAAGATAGTACTTGTAAAACATCTCCATAAAATGAATCTCCATAAAAATGAAATGAGACGCATTCCACAGTCAGAATATCGTCAGATTCCTGGTGGGTGGTCCTGACATTGGTCCTCCTAACCCATTCCCTACCTGCAGAGCTCTGCTGTGGGCTGCAGGGGATTGGGACCTGCAGACAAACTGCTCCTACCTCTTCCCAGCCGGCTGCCTCACCTGCAGTTCTGATCCTGGGAAACACAGTGGGAGGAGTAGGTGGGGGGAGACACTCCTGTTTCCCGATGCTCTGGGCGGGCACTCCTTCACTGAAGGGACCCCTGCACCCTTCCTCACCCCGAGAGATGTCTCTCCAGGGTTTTAGTACGGGCCCAAGTGGCCTCACCTGGGCTGTTCCAATACTCCCTGGGGCCTCCCCAGCAGGGAGCAAGCTCCAGGGTTCTGATAGCACCACCCTCCCCCCCACTCCTTTTGTTCCCCTAGCCCTAGGCATGGTGGGTGATTTCTGCACTTACTAATCTCTGCAATATCTCACCTTCTCCTCTGTGGCTCCTTTGGTTCTATCAGCACTTTCGAACTAGTTTTCTATATTAAATCCCATCCATCTGAAATGTCTAGTACAGTTTGTTTTCTTCCTGACTGGATCCTAACACAGTGAAATTACGGCCATTTCTTTTCTCCACTTTTTACATTTTCTTTAATATGTCTGTATTACATTTTTTAATAACAGTTTTATTGAGCTATAATTCACATACCGTAAGTACATATTTTAAAGTATACAATTCAGTAGTTTTTAGTATATTTATAATGTTGTGCAACCATCACTGCTATCCAATTCCAGAACATTTTCATCACCTCAGAAAACCCCACACCCATTAGCACTCATTCCGCATTCATCCTTTTTCTCAGACCCTGGGAACCGTTAATCTACTTTCTGTCTTGGTGGATTTGCCTATTCTAGACATTTAATATAAATGAAATCATACATATGAGGCTTTCTGTGTCTGGTGTCTTTCACTTAGCATGTAATGTTTCAAGGTTCATCCATGTTGTAGCATGCATCACTACTTCATTCCTTTTTAAGTCTGAATAAAATTATCACAACTATATTATCTTTTGTTTATTCATTCATAAGTTGACAGACATTTCTGTTGTTTACACTTTTTGGCTACTATGATAGAAATCAGGGAGCAGCCCTGTGACCATAATGTATGCTTTTGGGGCACTGTAGGTCCCTTAGAATCAAAAGAATTACAGGACTTTTTTGTGACTGGAAAAGTTGAAAAACAAAAAATTTAATAAATTTTCTCTAAAGGAAACTCATAAAGTTCCCTTGAATTTACCATTTCATTAAAACACTTACCCTATGAGTTGGTGTCTTTTAAATGTTATCAGCAATTTTAAATAGAATAGATTTATTCAACTAAACTTTATTCATGGGCATTTGGGGCATTTTCTCTTTAGATATTGCTTCTCTATCCTTGTGCCTGTGTCTTTATTTCCTTCTTGCCAGTAGCCCCAGAGCCTGGGGTCATGCTTCTTGCTGAGTTTGGTGGAACACTTGCTGTTATAAACATTTGTGTGAAAGTTTTTGTGTGAATGTGTTTTCAATTCTCTTGGGTGGAATTGTCTAGGAGTGGAATTGCTGGATCATATGGTAACTCTATGTTTAACTTTTTGAAGAACTTACAGTTTTCTAATCCTGCTGCACCATTTCATATTCCCACCAGCAGTGTATAGGGTTCCAATTTATCCACATCTTCACCAACACTTGTCTATTTGATTATAGCCATCCTAAGGTGTTGTGTGAAGTGGTATTTCATTGTAGTTTTGATTTGCATTTTCTCAGTGACTAATGATGCTGAGTATCTTTTCATGTGCTTATTAGCCATATGTATGTATCTTTTTCGAACAACATCTATTGAAATCCTTTGCTCATTTTTAATTGGGTTATTTGTCTTTTAATTATTGAATTGTAGGGGTTCTCTATATATTCTAATACCACTCCCTTATCAGGTAAATGATTTGCAAAAATTTTCTCCCATTCTGTGGGTTGTCTTTTCACTTTCTAGATAGTGTCCTTTGAAGCAAAAAATTAAAAAATTTTAATGATGTTCAATTTATCTAATTTTTCTATTCTTGCTTGTTCTTTAGATGTCATGTCTAAGAAACCCTTGTCCAATCCAAAGTCACAAAGATTTACATCTATGTTTTCTTCTAAGAGTTTTATAGGTTTAGCTCTTACATTTAGGTCTATAATTCATTTTGAGTTAATTTTTGTACATAGTATGAGAAAGGAGTCCAACTTCATTCTTCTGCATGTGGATATCTAGCTATCCCAGCACCATTTTTTAAATATTATTTTATTTATTTATTGGCCATGGTGTTTGTGGGATCTTAGTTCCCCAACCAGGGATTGAACCTGGGCCCTTGGCAGTGAGAGCTCAGAGTCCTAAAAACTGGACCACCAGGGGATTCCCCCAGCACCATTTGTTGAAATAACTATTCTTTCTCCATTAAATTGTTTTGGCATCCTTGTCAAAATTCATATGGCCATAAATGTGAGAGTTTATTTCTGGACTCTCAATTCTATACATCTATGCATATGCCAGCAGTACAGTGCCTGGATAGATAATCTGAATAGGCCTATATTTATTAAATAAATTAAATCAATAACTATAACCTTCCAAAACTTTTCAAAAGAAAGACCCAGGCCCAGATGGGTTCACTGGTGAATTCTACAAAATATTTAAGGAAGAAATTATACCAATTCTCTAGAATGTTTTCCAGAAAATAGAAGCAGAGAGAATACCTCCTGACTCATTCTATGAGTGCATCATTATCTTAATACCAAAACCAGACAAAGACATTACAAGAAAGGGAAACTACATTTCAGTATCTCTCATGAATATAGATGTAAGAATTCTCAACAAAATAGTATCAAATTGAATCCAACAATGTGTAAAAATAATTGCACATGATGACCAAGTGGGACTTATTCCAGGCATGCAAACTTAGTCCCTTAATTGATTAGAAAATCAATTAATGTAATCCATCACATTAACAAGTAAAAAAGAAAAAGTATATCATGATATCAATAGATGCAGAAAAAGCATTTGACAAAATCTAACACCCTTTCATGATAAAAACTCTTAGCAAACAAGGAATAAGAGGGCAACTTCCTCCACTTTACAAACAACATCCACAAAAAGCCACCAGCTAACACCATACCATACCTAATGGTGAAAAACTAGATCCTTTCCCAATAAGATCAGGAACAAGGCAAGGATGCCCATTCTCACCACTTCTATTCAACATCCTACCAAAAGTCCTAGCTAATGCGATAAAATAAGAAAGGCAGCAGACATTTCTGTAGAAAATGAAAAGCTGATTCTAAAATTCAAATGGAAATGCATATTTTATGCATTTCATGGAATAGCCAAAACAACTTTGAAAAAGAAGAGCAAAGTTAGAATACTAACATTACGTGACTTCAACACTTAATATTAAGCTACAGTAATTAACTTAGTGTGATGCAATTCAGTAGGGAAAGGATGATTGGATATCCATATGCAAAAAAAGAATAAGAATATAGATCTATATCTCACACCCAAAGCCAAAATTAACTCAAAATGGATCATTGGCTTAAATATATAACCTAAATTTTTAAAAACTTCTGGAAGAAAACCTAGGACAAAATCTTTGTGATTTTGTGTTAAGCAACAAGCTCTTATATTCAACACCAAAAACAAGATCTATAAAGGAAAAAATGATACACTAGAAATCATCAAAATTAAGAATTTATGTTCTTTAGGGGGTACTGTTAAGAGAATGAAAAGATAAACCACAGACTGGGAGAAAATATTTGCAAAATCGTGCATCTGATAAAGGACTTGTATCTGGAATATGTAAAGAACTCTCAAAACCCATTAAGAAAACAAACAAACCAATGAAGTAATGGGCCAAAAATCTTCACCAAAAAGGATACAAGGATGACAAATAAGTACACATAAAACACTCCATGTTATTACTCACTAAGGCAGTGAAAATTAAACCATCTGAACTAGTAGCTACCTGTAGAGTGGCTAAATTTTAAAAGGCTGACCACACCAAATGTAGACAAGAATATGAAGAAATTGGATTGCACATATACTTTTGATGGAAATGTAAAATGGTGCAACCACTTTGGAAAAACACTTCAGCAGTTTTTTAGAAAGTTAAATATCCATCTATCTACCATATGACCTAGCTCTTCCAGTTCTAGGTATTTATCTAAGAGACAAACAAAAAAAAGCATAGGTCCATACAATGATTTGTATACAAATGCTTACAGCAGCTTTATTTTAAATGGCTCCAAACTAGAAGCAACCCAAATGTCCATCAAGAAGGAAATAGATAAACAAATATATATATATCCGTACGATGGAATTCTACTCAGAAACGAAAGGGATGAACTATTGTTATGTACAACCACATGGTTGAATCTCAAGACAATTATGTTTTGAAAGCAGCCAAACCAAAAACAATACATATTGTGTGATTGTAACTGAGCAGGACCCTATGGGGCCTTCCCAGGACAGGCCTGCTCCCATAACTTCTTTTCCTGGAGGCTAAGGACTGATAATGTGAACCCCTGTGACACCACCCTGTTATCTCACCAACAGCCAGTCAGAGAATTGTACGTGAGCCGATCACAGACCCTGCGAGCCCCCTCCCTCACCTTGCCTTTAACAGTGCTTTGCTGAAACCCTTCGGGAAACTCGGGGCTTTTTAGGGCACGAGCCACCCATCTCCTTGCGTGGCCCTGCAATAAACCTTTCTCTGCTCCAAACTCCGATGTTTTGGTGTGTTTGGCCTCACTGTGCTGCAGGCACACGAACTTGTGCTAACCTGATTCTATCATATAAAATCCTTGAAAATGCAGTGTAATCTGTAATGACAGACAGCCTATCTGTTGTGCCTGCAATGGGAAGGTTGTAGAGAGGGGCAAAAGGGATGGATGGTGAGGAAACTTTGGGGTGAAGGGTGTGGTCATGATTTTGATTGTGGTGATGGTTTCACTGGTTCATCCCCATGTCAAAATGTATCCAATTGTACATTTAGATGTGTAGTTTACTGTATGTCGATTATGTGTTTTCAACATTGTACCTCAATAAATCTGACTGCGTTAAAATGTTCTCAGGTCATGGTTGGTGGGTCCATGCTTCCTCTCTGAAGAGCGTCTGGGCCGGCAGAGGAGCTGGAGCTGCATGTTGCAGGGTTCTCCTCATGCAACTGCCAAGTCCTGCCTGTTCTACCTCCTGAGTTTTTCTGGAACCCCTCCTGCACACCTCAGCATTTCTACTGTCTAGACCCCAATCCAAGCCATCATTATCTCCCTCCTAGATTCCTGAGCAGTCTCCTATGGAATTACTCTAATCTCACTCTCCTCCAGTCGTTTCTGCATACTGAATTCTTCCTAACACGAAAATTTGATCATTCTCCTATTTAAACCTGTCAATAACCTCTCACCGACTTCTGAATGGAACACATACCCTTTCACAGACCCTACAAGGTTCTGTGGCCAGAAATCCTCACTCATCTTTATCATGGTGGCTTCTTTGGTCTCTCCAGTTCTGCATTCTAGCTACTCACCTGGAATTTGGGGATTCTTCCCTTATGGAGCCTTCTCTTTTGCTTCAAATCACACACTTGGGTTCCCTCTGCCAAAGAGCTCCGGGAATAATCTGCCACCTCAGCCCAGGTGTGACAATAACCACTTTCCTGGTTCTCCTTTCCCACAATGGTACTCAACAGTGCCAGACCCGCACCCCTTAGGTTAACAGATAGTATGTTCTCTTTCTTATTCTGAAATTCAATAGAAAGATACCATAATTACACACAATAATTTTTAAAAATCAGCATAGTGCCTTAACTATAAAGTAGAATAATCCATTTTCAATATGTGAGTCCTTCAGTATGGCTACACTAGAATATGTAATCAAGTAGTCAGGCGATTGCACCAATTTCTGGTGAAAAACATTCATTTTTCTTTATTTCTAACATTTGAAAATAAGGGCTAAGTAAATATATTTGTCTATACACAAGTAGAATCACTGCAATTACACAGATATTAATGTTGACTAATAGGTATGTTGCCATGGGAACTGAAATATTACGGGCAGAGTGATGATTTTCTAAAATGGTGAACAATTAGGCAAAATTCCAATCAAAACAAAGTACAACCGTCCCTCCATTTTAAAGAGAACTGACCTTCTAGAAAATCTTTTGTAGTCCTAGAAAAATTCATTTCAAACTGGACAAAAATTTATTAAATTTAAGCAGGTTTTACAGCTACAGGAAAGTCCTATGTTCCTCAACTCCACCCATGGGTGCCATCTGGACTCTGCTCCCCATCTAGTCACTGAAGTGACAAAAATATTCTGACTCATTTCTGACATGTCCCCTAGAGGCTGTCCCTGCCCGCCTTGGAAACTATTGCCTTGTCAAGCTGATATATTCAAAAATCAGCTTCACTAATCCTAAGGTCAACGAAAAGGACATTTCTTAAAATGTATGAAAATACTAAGAAAGATTTTAGTGGTATTTTCCAAAGCACAGCATTCTTATGTCCTTGGTACAATTTTCCCCAAAATCAACAACCTCTCCCTTTCTTCTACCCGCAGGGAAAAGGCTTTGTGCTGCATCAATGTTATCAAACTACTTCAAGCAAACAATGATCATGGCTTGTACATGAAAATTAACCCATGGGAAAGGCTAACTCATCTCTACCAGTTTTCTCAACTGTAAAATGGGGACAAGGACTCCTAAGGTTGTTATAAACAGTCCATGATTTAAATGGCATTATTTTGTTATTTTTTTATTGCTGAGTAATGTTCCATTGCATATATGAACCACATCTTCTTTATCTGTTCATCTGTTATGGACATTTAGGTTGTTTCCATGTCTTGGCTGTTGTAAATAGTGCTGCAATGAACATTGAGGTGCATGTATCTTTTTGAATTACGATTTTCTCTGGGTATATGCCAGGAGTGGGCTTGCTGGGTCATATGGTAGTTCTATTTTTAGCTTTTTAAGGAACCTCCATACTGTTCTGCATAGTGGTTGTACCAATTTACATTCCCACCAACAGTGTAAAAAAAAAAAAAGGGGGTACAAATGAACTTACTTTCGAAACGTAAGTAGAGTCACGGATGTAGAAAACAAACTTATGGTTAAAGGGGATGGGGGGTAGGGATAAATTGGGAGATTGGGATTGACATATGCACACTACTATATGTAAAATAGATAACTAATAAGAGCCTACTCTATACCATGGGGAACTCTACACAATAATCTGTGATGGCCTATATGGGAAAACAATCTTAAAAAAAAAAAGAAAAACAAACCAAAAAAAGAGTCCATGATTTAATACATGTAAACTCAGAACAGTACCAGCACGTGGTGGACGCCATATTGTAGGGCTCATAGCACCATAAAATAAGGTGCGTTCTTCTTAAAGTGGAACATCTTGTGGAATGTTCTTGGCCTCCCCTTGTCTGACAAGCTTCAAGGGACTGTCTAGAGTCACCTGCTCCAGATAAGATGCCCACTCACCCACAACCCACCCCGAACTCAAGCAGGACCTAAGCTCTTGGCCCAAGAGCTCCACTTCCTGAATCCCTACTCTTATCTTTCACTCCAATATCTCCACTCCAACCATTTCTGACCCATCGACCTGCCTCCTGTTTCTCAGGCTGCTCAAGCTGGAAGGAGAGAGCGAGGGATTTCACGACCTTTCATCCTGATCTCTCTAGACCCCCTCCTATTGTTGGAAGCCAACCTGGAGCCTCTGTGCCATGACAGGGTCATGGAACAACACCAAGCAGTGCTGCAGGGCAGTGCTGCGCCCAGGAAGCTGACTACATCTCTTCTGATCTGTTTTGTCATTTTGTGCTTCTGCCTTGAAAAAGTCCATGGGGGATTTGCCCACCCCCCCCCCCCCCCCCCGTCCCAAGCTTAAACATGTAAAACATCCTCTCTTCCCCCTCCCAAACCAAGACCTACGAATTGGGACTTTTTAACTACAGCCCCTGGCTGGTGGGAGAAAAAACAAACAACCTGGAAATGTAAGGTGGTTTCTATGGAAAACACCAATTAAAAAAAAAAAAAACAATGGCCCTACATGGGAGTAATAGATGATTATGGGTATTGTTGGTTTCGGTATAAGGATAAATTAATCATACAGAGTCGACTGCCAACATTGGAATTGTTGACTCGTCCATTCAGACAAAGCTTCTTGCCCAGAGAAACACAGTGATAGATTAAATTGTGAAAAATATTGTAGATGATTTAGGGGATGCATTGTTAAAACCTGTCCATGCGGACCTCTGGGACACGTAGGAAAGTTTAGGAAACTTCCTCCTCCATAGTTTCTTTTAATGGCTTGTTACATACTAGCTTGGCTTTGTTGTTAGTATCGATTGAATCTACTCTAAGAAAAAACAATGATGTTTTGAGAACGTTTAGAATTATTTTAAGTACATCTAGAAATATTAGGTACAATCTATTGTGAATATCTTCTGAGGTTTTAGTTAAACACCTGATGATGTAATCACTTAGGGTATATAAATCTGACTGTGAGAAAATAAAGAGAGAGAGATGATTCATGCTTGTACACACACACAGTGTTACTGATTTATTTAACGTCCCCTCGCGGACGCTGTCCGTCCCGCGGGTGTTCCTGGACCTGCAGGAGCTGGACTCCCGCACCCTATTTCATCAGACCTGCACCCCACATTCCAGCACTAGCTCCATCCCATCCCTCGCCCGCATCAGGCCTGGACCGGAGCAACAAAACATGGCTGTAGAAACACACACAACCGATCCGACGTGCCTGGCTTTAAATGTATGACCGCACACTTCCTGTGGGCTCCCAGTACTTGATTTCCCTTGTCTACTCATGCTCCCTCTGTCCTAGAGAACAAATTCACACCTTCTCTCTTCTCAAAATCCCAGGGCCTTCTCCCTCTCCCCAGCCTGAGAAGATGATTTTGCATTGATTACGCCAAGAAAAGCAACCAGAAGAGAACCTCCAACTGCCAGCGCCACCCATCCACATCCACATGGACCCATCACCTCTGCTGTCTTCCTGCCCTGAGATCGTCCTGTCCCAGCTCCCGTGAAACGGAAGCGCCCCCTGCGTGTGGAGCCGCCGCTGTCTTTTGTCCACAGCTGGACTCTGCTCCAGCCATCGTTCCCGCTCCCACTCCTGTGCCCACTGTGGGCCCCTCCCTCCACAGTGGAGCATTCCCATCCACACTTGACATGCTGACGTATTTCCAGTGTCAAAGACAAAGACCCTTCCGTGACCCCACATCGCCCTCCAGCTATAGAAACCTTCTTCAGAGCCGCTCTCCAGCGAAGCTCCTAGAGGACTGTATTCATTGTCTCCACCCCTCCCGCCCATTCGGTTCAACTCACTTCACTCAGGCTTTTGTTCACCCATTAAATAGGCTTTTGTTGAGGTCACCCTTGACCCCAACTGGAAAATCCAACAGCTCATTCTCTGTGTACTTCCGCCTCTGTTCTCAGTAGATTCGATTGGTTCCTTGCTCCCCCCTCTGGAAACCCTTTCTTGGCTTGGCTACCCCGACCCCCAGGCTCTCCTGATGCGCCCCCCTCACTGGCTGCTGGATCCTTCTCTCTTCCTAAACTCTAAGCTTGGCATTTCACAAGGACTCAGTTCTCAGCCCTCTTCTCTACACTCTCTTCTTGGGTGATCTCAGCTGGTGCATGGTTATAACACAAATGCCATATGTCTGGCGAAGTTTTTGCATATGAAACTCTGCCCTTGGACTCCCCTCTGAATCCAGGCTCATGGACCCATGGCCTGGCTTCTCAAATCTAACATGAATTAGCCCAGAAGTCTGGCTACCCCACCCCCAGTCCTCCCCTCCAGTGTTCTGATCCTGGTAGCCCTGGGTCCGGCCCCAATGCTTCCACACCCCTCATATCCCACATGGGATCCAGCGTTACATCCCGTCATCCCCTCTCCCCTCTCCTCCCCCTCCCCCTCGCCCTCCCATCAAGCCACCTTCATGTTCTTCCAGATGCAGCAATGAGCCATGGCCTCACGGACCTCCCTATACTCCACACCTCACTCCACGGTCCATTCTCCCCAGAGAAGAAAGGCTCCTGTCCGGCGAGGATGTCAGATCGTGTTAGTTCTGTCGACCTTCCTGTGGCTCCACCTCATGATATAGACCAGGCCCCAGAGTCTCCGTGTGTTCAGGCCCCTCCCCGACCACCCAGCCGCTCCCCCCTCCTTATGCTCCAGCCGCACTGGCCTCTTGCTGGTCTGCGAAGTGCCGAGCAGGATTCTGTCCGGGCTTCCGCATCTGCTGTTTCCTCTGCCTGGAAACCTGGCCCCAGATCTCTGTGGGGGTCACTTGCTCGTGTCTTTTGCTCTTGGCTCAGACAGCTCCCCGGAGAAGACTCCTCCGTGGCTCTTCCTAAGGGAGCAGCCTCCCCCCCTCCACATCACTCCTGACCCCCCCCCCCTTTGCTTGTCTTCATAGAACTTACCTGCCACTGTGATTTGTCGTCCTGTAGTTAATGATGATCTGTGTCTCGAATCTGTCTCGTTTCCTGTGTCCCTGAAGCCTAGAGCAGTACTTGGCACCTCACGCTGTTGGGTGATGGGGTCCAGAGTGCCAGTGGCTTTCAAGCTTGGCTGTAGCATAGGAGCCTCTCTCCGCTCTCCCATCAAGCCCGCGGATCTGGTTGAATGGGCTGTGAAGAGCCTCTCAGCTCAGCTCAGCCTTCTCCGGACGCAGCCTCCCCCCTCTCCCCGCCTAGGCCTGGGATCCTGCCTCGCCCAGCTGAAAAGCCCGCAGGAGGCTCTCCTCTGCCTCCTACGCAGGATGAAATCCGAAGACCCCACGCCTGCATTGCCCGCTGGTTCTGAAACCCCTTTAAGAGAGGCGCTTCCCCTTCTCCTTTCCTCTCCCCCTGATTGGGTGGCACCTCCTCGGTTCTTGGGGCCACTTCATCTAATTTGCTTACCTTTTCCTCAAAGTCTAACCAAGTTGTATTTGCGAATTCAGTAAAAAATAAATCTCTGTCTCTCTCTCTCCCTACCTCCCCCCCCCTCTTTCAAATCAGTGTAAGAAATGACACCTACTTCCTTTTTTCCAGGTCACGTTTAATCTGACTTCCGGGTAGAGGGGCTTCGACCTCCTTCCTGCACTTGCCCTCCTCAGGTTGGAGGAGAGCCCGGAGAGCAGCCGCCCGGGGCCCAGTCCACAGACCACGGTGGTCACCGTTGTCCTTCTGCGACGTGACATTCCTGGCGACCTTGCCCTTCCCGTAGGACAGGTGCTGATGCCCGGCAGAGAGGTCCCCAAACTGACCACGGGTCGGTGCCTGAAACCTCACGGCTGCTTCCAACCCCACAGAGCTATTCTCGGGGGGTCTCCGCAGGCAGCCCTCAGCCCTGCTGCATCTGGACACGATGAGCAGCCTCCACCACTGCCGGCATCCACAGCTCAGCAACCCCTTCCCGAGCCCCGGGGAAGTTGCCCCTGCGCCCCACCCTGGCGCAGTCCTCAGCTTGCAAAGTCAGGGTCCCGGCCTCCCCCATTAGTTCCCCAACCAAATGTTACCCGCCAGAGTTCTGGGCCTCCTTAATCAATAGAAATTGACTAGAGGCCAGACAAGAAATTCAGGCAAGGCTTGATTGGGGCCCCTGCTGCAGCACAGGGGGAGCGAGAACAAGTAACAGGTGGCCTTGCTGCTCCGGAGGGCGGGGCGAGCTTGTTCCTTAATGGGCTGAGGGTAGGGCTGTGTCCAGGCAACTGGCTGGAGGGGTTTGCTTAGGCGCTTTGCCCACCCCTTAGGTGGTGTTGAGTGCAGGGGGCACGCGCAGTGCCCTGCTTTTGCTCCCGACCCCGTGCTTTTGCTCTGGGGCTCTTCAAAAGTGGCAGTTTGGTTTTTTTGATCTCTTTATATCTTTTGCCCAGAATTTGCCCTAACTGTGCATGCATGCAGTTATTTTTAGTCCCACAGAGTTTCCTTGTACCTTGTAGCTCAAGGAGAGGTGTGTCCAGGTGCAAGCACTGCAGCACTGCAGCAAAGGGTCCCAGGTCCCAGCCTGTCTCACAAACACAACCTTTAGCTTGTCTTCGGTGGAGTGAGTTCCCGAAGCAGAAGGAAACTGGACCCGCTCCCTCCGACACACCACGGAACAAGAGTACCCGGAACATAGAACACAAACTCAGTTGCCTCCCTGGTGTGTAGAAGTAAAAATTATTTTGAATCTCTTAAAGAATTAATATCTTACCAGACTTTTATTATAACTATTATTATTTATTATAAAAAATACATGTTACATTTTAAAATGTAAACAATATAGAAGAATACCTAGAGAAAAGTAAGTTTCCCTCCTCTCCCCTATTCCCTAGACATAACTGCAGGTAACAGTCTTTTGCATACCTTACATAATGTTTACAATGCAGAGATGAGTGCATATTGTTTAAAGGTAAACCGAGGCACGCTAAAGTTTTCAAGAGTTTCTCTGAGCGTATATCCATTCAAACTGAACAGCACCAGATTAACAGTGCTTAGGAGCGCTCCATCAACAGGAGGAAGGGGAGAGGATTTTACCAAGATGATGCAGAAGCAAAGCAAAGCAAAGCAATTATTTGACTGGCTACCGCTTAAGCAGTTGCCTTGTGTGGGAAAGCCTAGCTGACTATTTCTTACTGACGGTACTTAAGTCGTATTTTCTCAGATTCGAGTGCGTTGATTCTCAGGTTGTGGTTTGCTTACGTAAGCTACCAAGGCATCGCAGCCACCTCAGTCCAGTGGCTTAGCTACTGTAGCAAATAAACATGCATGTATCAGAACACACCCACACACATGCATTAAGGCTTTCTTCACATCACAACAACATGGGTAACTGAGGTTCTCTCAGAAACCCAGGGATCCCTCACCCACCCAGCATCCATCCCTCCCTGATACATACATAATTCTATCCCCTCTCTGGAGCCAGAACACCTGGGGACATATTCCAGCTCAAAAGCTCACCGCCACTGTAAGCTTGGGCAAGCTACTTAGCTTCTCTGGTTCCTCATCAGTAAAATGGGTACAATAATAATAGCAGCTGCCTCATAAGGGCACTGTTGAGTATTGAATAAATGCTTAGGACTGTGTTTGGCACTTAATAATTGTATACGTGTTATAGCTGCTTTAATTATTATTTGGATGATTTCCTACCTCTCACCTTATCCTCAAAAGACAGATTTCAGATACACTCAACCAATACAATGGAAAAGAAGTAAATGAGAAACTGCACACTCAGGGAATAGCAGAGGTAGAGAAATACAAAGAAGCCAGGAGTTGTGTTATTATTTAAAACATTATTTAAAACATACACCGCAGCATCTTACCTAGTTGCCAAAGGCCATTGTTGACAACTTGACTCTGAGCTTCCTAGAAAACAAGGGAAATCCCATCCGTTTCAAGATTCACAAGTCTCTAAGGAAGAAACAATCTATTTGATCACGGGGAAAATTGACTTCTCTTTGTTTTCAGACCTAAGAACGATTGCTATGTGATTTAAATTTTCATTTTTCTCCTAGAAAGACTTCAGGGAATGGTGGTGGGGAGAGAATCAGACTGAATTCTGATTGTTATTTAATTTGTTAAATATTTAACTTAAACTTTTTTGTGTTGAAGTATAGTTGATTTACAGTGTTGTGTTAGTTTCAGGTGTACAACAAAGTGATTCAGTTACACATACATATATACCTATAATACATACATTCTTTTTTCAGTTTTGTTTCCCTTATAAGTTGTTATAGAATATTGAGTAGAGTTGCCTGTGCTATACAGTAGGTTCCTGTTGGTCATCTATTTTGTATATAGTCCTGTGTATATGTTAATCCCAAACTCCTAATTTATTCCTCCTCCACCCCTCCCCATGTCAACTGAAGTCATACTTTTTTCCTACTGTTTAAAATAAAGCCCTGTGCAGTTCTCAACCAAGCCTTGGGACCATTGATGTTATATTGGTTAAGAGAAGGCCAGTCTTAGGCTGAGCCTGGAGACCCCATGTTAGGTCTTTAGCAATGAGGCCAAGTATTGATACCTGTGGAAAGACTAGGACCCGTGAACAATCCTAAGCGGCCTGATTACTGAATTCAGGGACTCATTCCTGGCAGGAGACAGGACTATGCACTGCCTAGTAAAGGGAGTTAAAAGGAGAGGAGGAGGAGGGGCTTCCCTGGTGGCGCAGTGGTTGAGAGCCCGCCTGCCGATGCAGGGGACGCGGGTTCGTGCCCCGGTCCGGGAAGATCCCACGTGCCACGGAGCGGCTGGGCCCGTGAGCCGTGGCCGCTGAGCCTGCGCGTCCGGAGCCTGTGCTACACAACGGGAGAGGCCACAGCAATGAGAGGCCCGCGTACCAAAAAAAAAAAGAAAGGAGGAGGTACTTCCCTGGCGGTCCAATGTTTAGGTCTCCACGCTTCCCCTGCAGGGGGCACAGGTTCAATCCCTGGTCAGAGAATTAAGACACATGGCGCAGCCAAAAAGAAAAAAAAGTAAAGGAGGAGAGCAGGGAACAGTGAAGGGTCTGATGGACCTGAGAGTCTGGGTCTGCAGCGAGAAGTGGGAGGTCCTCAGGAAAGGCCTGCCTTCCAGTACCGTAGTGAGAACTTAGCTCTTAGCTTGAGGCCAGCATTTAGGTAAGAATGGTTGAGGTAGCAACCAATAAGCTATTATCTATTTTTCAAACAGCCTGGCGGAAAATGCATCCGAAATTCACCAAAACATCACAGTTCTTTACTTCTATAGGATGCCACAGATTACATACCGCAACATTTCTGACAAGAAATTTGTGCACCAGGGGTTGCTGAAACTCAGCCTCTGTTCACTGGTGCTGAATAGAAATGTGGAGACAGAATTTGGGGTGAGGTAGAAAAGAAGAGCTTTCTTGCTTTGCCAGGCAAAGGGGGCCACAGTGGGCTAATGCCCTCAGAACTGTGTGTCCCACCCTGGAAGGGGTCGTGAGGAGTCTTACAGCGTTCGAGGAGCAGGGCGTGGTCAGCTCGTGGACACTCTTCTGATTGGCTGGTGGTGAGGTCATCAGGAGTCGGCATCAACCTTCCGGTTCCAACCGGTCTGAGGTCTCCGTGCTTGTGAGCAGCAGACAGTTAACACGTCTTCCACCTGGGAGGGGTTTCACTATCTGCAAAACAGCTCAAGGAACAGGGCTCAGAATATTCTCTAGAGTCCTTGAGGAGGAACTAAAGGTCCTTGACTTTGTTTAATGGCTAAAGTATTATTATTTTGTCTTGCTTGACTGTTTTCCTTTCTTTCTGCATTTTCTCACTCCTCTGATTAAATTTATTCTTCGAATAAAGTTTTTCTACAGACAAAAGGCAGGCAGAGGACACGGGTGGAGGTCTCTTCTGGGAAGGCCTCGGAGGGTCCTGCTTGGTTGTAACAAACCGTTCTCAGTCAATTAAACATCCAAAAGAAAAAAAGAAAACCCAACCAGGGGTGGGATAGGCAGGGTGGGAGGGAGACTCAAGAGGGAGGGGATATGGGAATATATGTATATACACAGCTGATTCACGTTGTTATACAGCAGAAACTAACACAACATTGTAAAGCAATTATACTCCAATAAAGATGTTAAAAAACAAACAAAAAAACCCCCAACCAAACAAAAACCAAACAACCAAACTCATAGAAAAAGAGATCTGTGGTTACCAGAGTTGGGGGGTGGGAGTGAGAATTGGATGAAGGGGGTCAAAAGGTACAAACTTCCAGTTATAAGATAAATAAGTACTAGTGATGTAATGTACAACATGATTAATATAATGAACACTGCTGTATGGTTTTTTTTAATTTATAAATATCTCTTTGAGACCCTGTTTTCTATTATTTTGTGTATATATGCAGAAGTGGCCTTGCTGGATCATTTGGCAATTCTATGTTTAATTTTTTGAGAACTTGGTATATTGTTTTCTTTTTTCTTAATTTTTAAAAAATATTTTATTTATTTATTTTTGGCTGCATTGGGTCTGTTGCTGCACGCGGGCTTTCTCTAGTTGCAGTGAGCAGGGGCTACTCTTCATTGCGGTGCACAGGCTTCTCGTTGCGGTGGCTTCTCTTCGTTGCAGAGCACCTACAGTACTCTATGTCAATTTTATCTCGAACTGGAAGAAAAAATTCGGAAGAGTGAACGATGAATGTTGTTTATCTGGTAAAAGAACCCCTTCAAAGTGGGGGAGTTGGCTTCCCTGGTGGCGCAGTGGTTGGGAGTCCGCCTGCCGATGCAGGGGACGTGGGTTCGCGCCCCGGTCCGGGAAGATCCCACGTGCCGTGGAGCAGCTGGGCCCGTGAGCCATGGCCACTGAGCCTGCGCGTTCGGAGCCTGTGCTCCGCAACGGGAGAGGCCACAGCGGTGAGAGGCCCGCGTACCGCAAAAAAAAAAAAAAAAAAAAAAAAAAGTGGGGGAGTCACAAAGAGGAAAAATAATAGTAGGCACATTGCTGTAGAAAGTAACTGGAAAATACTGGTTTGCAGTTGAGCCTCCTGTTGGTGACGCAGCTGCCTTGGAGATTTCACACGCCCGTGAGAGTGATGGTCTTCATGACTGAAGTCTTCTGACTTCTAAGTTGATTGAGAGAAAACGGGCATTTATCTTCCTCAAAGAAGTTTCCATTTGTCAGGTGCAGTTTCTCTCCTTGAATTCAACTGACTTAATAAGTCAGGTTTATCTGACATGAATGTTAGCATTTGTCAAAATTGATGACTTCATTGAGGTGATGCCTCCCATGTGTCCTCACTCGATTCTTACTCTATCTCTGCAGAGTGGGTAGGTATTTATCATATTCTGGGCAAGAGGAAATAATCAGAACTTTAAGAAATGTGTGCAAGCTCACACGTTTGGAAAATGAAGGAACGCATGTCTTCCCTAACAGCTGAGAAATGAGGACTGGAAGGAATGTGGACATCTGGGGCCCAGTGATGCTGCCCTGGGAAGAATGCAGACTTCGGTGAGGAAACGCCCTGTCTTGGGTGGAATCCCCCATTATAAACCGTCTCAGTGGCTCCCAACCATTTTGAGTACGAGAACATCTCTAAAATGAGATTCTGCCAATCCTCTAGCACAGTGAAGAGGAGATGTCAAATAATTAGGAGTTACTACGACCTCATTACCACTCCTGGAGGAATCTGATTTTTAATACACCTGTATACGTTCACAGTGAGTGTCCTTTGTATTGTTTGATGTATGTGGCCACAATGCTTAGAGGCTGGGGCCACAGTTTTTAAATTTTGCTTTCAAAGACCCCACAGACTCCCCCCTTATACCTGCCATGGACCACGTTCCAAATCTCACAGGCTGTAAACCTTTAGGATGGGAATGAAAGCTTTGGGGGAAAAGAGATGTTAAATGGTTGGTGTAGAAAAGTAGGAACTGTGGGGTCTTGAGGAGCCAGCCTTGGCAAAGGCCCCAAACAGCCTTTGAGCCCATATTCGGCCATTGCCACGCCTCACCTTCCCTGCTGACCAAGCTCATTTGTGCCAACACCCAAACGAGGCATTTGTTCTCATTCTTTATATCACACCACGACGTCGGCACAGCACTCTTCCGTTTATTCAACTCTCGTGTGAACACGGTGATATTATTTCTGTTTTATAGACGAGGAAACAAGATCAGATCAAGAGACAAGGCCAAGCCATTAAGTGACACAACGGAGACTTGAACACACTCCTTATCTGCTAGTCTTGCCCCTCTTTCATGACACCATAGCTGACTCAACACCAGATGAGTAAGAAATGCTGTATTTTGATTTTTTGATTCTCAAGCATATCAAGAAGCTACAACTTTTGAAAAGTTTGATAGAATAGGCTGGGAAATACTGATGTCAATTTTTTAAAAAATATCTAAGATCTGAAATAATCCCCCCTTCCTTCCTAACCTCATACTTTTTTTTTTCTTATCCCTGGTGGCTGAGTGATTATGTTGGCAAAAACTACAAGAGGATTTTTTTTAAACGAATGTGCTTCCCAAGAGCTCTCAGTCTTCCACAGTGGATTTGCAGTTTCCTTTGGGCCAGTTGCAAGTCCTTGAAAAATGGGAACTACACTTATAGAACTAGCTGTTTGTCTTTCATTTGCCAGGCAGCAGTGATAGACTGTCTAGTTGCCAAATTTCCGGATCTGTCTGGAATTGCTGCTCGTGAGAGCTAGAAAGCTCAGACCATGCCCTGCCACAACCAGCTAGGAACTCTAGTGGATGAGGATTTGAAGAAACTCTTTCAAGCCGTGACCATCTGTGAGGGGTAAGGTGATACCCAACATCCATCCCAAGCTACTTCCCCAAAACATGGAGCCAAAACCTCATAACAATCTTTCATCTTTCCAGTGGTCCTCTAGTAGAAGGTTGAAAAGAGTCTGGCCCTACTTGGAACATTTGTATAAGGCACTTACCACCTTATAAATAATAATTATTTATATTATAATTATTATAGTATTATAAATTATAATTATAATATAAATAATTATTACAATATAAATAATAATTTAGAATATCATTAAATGACTGCAATTTATATTATGTTACAATAAAAGTTGTTGCACAGGTGGAAACTAGTCTTTTTAAAGAGACAAAGACTCTTCTGGAGCTTCTAAATATCTCCAACCTGGGAGGTTTGGGCTATCAGAGGTTTTAAAAGAAGAACATTTTAATCCAAAAATCTCCCTTTGGCTCACATTAACCATTTAAATTTTTCCTTCAATATATGATACTTATTAAAATCACAGTGTCCAGAATTCTACTCAAAGAGAAAAGGGTGTTTCCATAGCCTTAAATAGCAAATAACAAGATTAGACTTCTAAGAATTTCAGCTATTAAACCATTGACTATAAAATAAGTGCTAAAAAAATAAAGATATGAAAGTTTTAAAAATAAGCAAAGGGCTTCCCTGGTGGTGCAGTGGTTGTGAGTCCGCCTGCCGATGCAGGGAGCACGGGTTCGTGCCCCAGTCCGGGAAGATCCCACATGCCGCGGAGAGGCTAGGCCTGTGAACCATGGCCGCTGAGCCTGCGCAGCCGGAGCCTGTGCTCCGCAACGGTAGAGGCCACAACAGTGAGAGGCCCGCGTACTGCAAAAAAGTAAAAATTAAAAATAAAAATAAGCAAAGAATGACTAAAATTGACCTGGCATATTTGAAAAGGATAAAACTTTTAAAAGTAAAATACAATTACTGAAATTTAAAACTCAATGCACATATTAAACATATTAACTGAGGTATATGAAGAGAGAATTTATAAACTAGAAGAGCTGAGGAAATTACCAAGAATGGCATACAGAGATAAGAAGAGATTAAGAGACAAGAAGAAAATATAAGAAGGTACAACATACATCTAATATACATTTCAGAAGAATAGAAATGAGGATGCCATGGCCACTTACAGAGGCAGGATGGACTGACCCCACACCCAAATTTGGTTCAGATGTGACAACTGTTGATGCCACATACATCAAGATGGTGTGAAAGGTCTGCTCTTCATATAGTGAACCTTCCTTGGGATGGCAGGGCAGGCCTCCCAAGCTAATCTGAAAAAATTACTTGAGAAAGGAGGAAACAAAGACTGAATTGGGTTTATTGTGGTGGTTAGAGGGTAGGGTGAGGATTCCAGTGAGCAGGCTAGGGCTTGTGTAGTTTAAACTTTCTGCTTTAACCAAAGGAACCAGTCAGACATTCCTATCAGCTTGCGTAGGTGAAGGACAGAGGGGAGTGGCTTAAAAGATCTTAGCAGTCAAACATCAGAAATGGAGTCAGACTTTTTATTACACAGGAGAAGAAATGTTCAAAGATAAGACTGACCATTTTTCCAAATTAAAGTTAAGAATTTGCAAATTTTGGAAGCACAGTGAGTCCTGAGCAGGACAAACAAAAATAAATCCACATGTAGAGATTCTGTAGTATAAAATTACATAACACTAATGTGCTAGATATTATATATTCATACTCAGACTCTCCATCTACGCTTTTATGATCTTTACCCCTGGGGCTGGAAGACTGAAAACTACAATTTCATATTCCCAAACTTGCTTGCAGCTGGATTCTAATTAGAACCTACCAATCTAAAATGGGTGGAATAGAGAAGCCCCTCTGCTTCTGGTGCTGTCTCTATCAGTGTGAGCAAATGGGCTGCAGCCCTGGGGTGGTAGCAGCTTCTGATCACTGGGCAATACTACCTTTTGCCCCTTTGGTTCCCTCTTCCCTTCCAATACCTTTGTAACCAATTCCCTATATTAAATCCTTATTTTATTGATATATCTAAAACATCATAGAACTTTCGACAATGATGGAAATGTTTGGTATCTGTGATGTCCTATACAGTAGCTGTAGCCATTGATGGCTGTTGAGTATTTGAAAGATGGCTGTGTGCCTGAGGAACTGAATGTTTAATTTTCCTTAATTAAAATTTTAATTTAAATGACTACACATAGCCAGTAGCTACTGAATTGAACAGCACAGTTTTAATTAAACACGGTCATCGGTTGTGTTATTGTTGTATGAAGTAGAGGATGGGAAGGCTCCCTTCTTGAGTAGGATTTATACAATCAGAAGTAGGGGATGTGTGTTAACAACTAGAGAGAAAGTCTCTGTAAGTCAAAGACAAGGGTGTTTTTTGTTTGTTTGTTTACAAAAGTAAATTAATGTTTATTTACAGAAAATTTGGAAATCACAGAGAGAAATCATCCAAGGGCTAATAATCATTTGGCATATTCTACTGCAATCATTTTTCAAAGACACATTCGTACATAAATGAAATTATACTTAACTATACTTTCATATCTTGCTTTTGTATTTATTATCAAAACCTAGGCAACTCCCCATAAAATTCAAAACCATTTGTAGCTATGATTTCAAATGTGTGTATATTTTTCAGTGGTACTGAGGGAGTGTGGTGTGGTGGAACTATGTGTACTCAATATATATACACAACTATGTATGTGAGTCAGCAAGGAACTTTTGGTACTCAATGCATATACACAACAGTGTACATACTATGTTTCCACAAAGTTTCTTTGCGTACACAGTGCATATACACAACTCTTTACCACAAGGAGTGAGTGGGCACGCCACAGGGCACCCAAGTGCCCCCCTCCAGGGACAGCACCCCCTATATATATATAGATATAACTGAATCACTTTGCTGTACACCAGAAACTAACACATCACTATAAATCAACCATACTTCAATAAAACATTTTTTTAATGCAGATTCTGACTCTGCCTGTCTGGGACTTAGCCTAAAACTCTGCATTTCTAACCAGCTCCCAGCTGAAGCAATGCTGCTGGCCTCCAGACCACACCTGGGAGTAGCAGGGTCAGTAGTTTTCAACATCGATTGCCCATTAGAATCACCTAGAAAGGTTGAAAATCTACCACGTCTAGAATCCACCCGGAGGGATTCTGATTTCATTGGTTTCCAGGGGTGATGGTACCTGGCAGGATTTTTCAAACTTCTCAGGTGCGGTTAATGAGGACCCAGGGTTGAGAGCCAGCGTTTCAGAGCTGCTATCTGCCTCTAGCGAAATACGACTTTCTGCCCTTATGCAGCTTGGAAAGACTCACAGGACAGGGCAGGGGAACCTGCTTCTGGAACCCTGGCCTTCTCATGTCGATCAGCAACCGAGGAACAAAGTATAAAGGAAAATATGTTACTGTTATGCAAAATAAAACCCAAAAAATTATACTGTGATTTTGGTGTGTTAATTGCATCCACCTGTGATCGAACAGCTGCTTATTCACACCTGGATGTGAGGCACGATGGAAAGGAGGCTGGGGAGGAAGTCAGAGACCCCCGCTACTTTCTGGATTCAAGCTGCTTCATAGTGAAAATTACGCGACAATTTAAGCACTTTGGAAGCCGTGAAAGGCCACGCATGTCTCACGTCATACTGCCGCACAGGGCTGGCCCTCGGCAGGACAGCGAAGGAAGGGGTTTATCCCCATCCCGCCCAAGTCCCCCTGGGTGTCCTTTTCTTACCTGGGAGCAGTGGTTCTCAGAGTGGTCCCTGAGCCAGCAGCAAAGCGTCCCTTGGGAGCTTGTCAGACGTGCAGATGCTTGGCCCCTGCTCCAGGCCTGCCGAATCGAAACTTCTGGGCTGGGGCTCAGTAATCTGGAATTTTTGTGTGTGTGTGTGTGGTACGCGGGCCTCTCACTGCTGTGGCCTCTCCTGTTGCGGAGCGCAGGCTCCGGACGCGCAGGCGCAGCGGCCACGGCTCACGGGCCGAGCCGCTCCGGACGCGCAGGCGCAGTGGCCACGGCTCACGGGCCCAACCGCTCCGCGGCACGTGGGACCCTCCCGGACCGGGGCACGAATCCGTGTCCCCTGCGTCGGTAGGCGGACTGTCTCAACCATTGCGCCACCAGGGAAGCCCAGTAACCTGGATTTTAACAAGGTCCCCAGGTGTTTATGGTACACGGTCAACTTGGAGAAGCGCTGGTATATAGGGTTTTTGCCACCCATGATACTTCTCCCCAAATTTGCACAACTGGGCTGTGGGCCCCTGAGCCAGAAAGTAAATCTCCAGCGGCAGATGGCCCCAGGAAGCTCAGTTACGAGACAGGAGATGAAATAGTAATGGCCAGAGGCAGTGCCTGTGATTCTTTTCTTCCCCAGGACAAGTCCAGGGAAAACTGAAATTGAATGTTCAGCCTCAGAGAAGATTTTTCAGGGTCATGCTGAGAGACTAGTTCTTTCCAGAAGAGACCAGTTCTTTCCAGAGGTGATCTAAAGGGCTGCGGGGTGGCCTGGCTCCAAGCACTTCCCTGCCCTTCCCTTTTAGATCTTTATTTGGGGGGGGTGTTTGCCACAGGACTTACATACCTTGCTGGTAAAGTCCACTGCAGCAGCTCCCAAATCCTATAGGGATATATATATGGCTGCAGGCTTTCAAAGCGCCGTCCCCAACCAACAGCATCAGTACCATCTGGGAACTTGTTCGAAATGCAAATTCCACGCCCACCGAATCAGAAATTATTTTAATGAGCCCACCAGGGGATTCTGACGCACACCAGGGTGAGAACAACTGCTTTAGACACATCATATGCTCAGAGTCTCTACTTTCACTCCCTTCGAGCCTACATTCAGGAAAAGATCTCATGAACTTTCTCTCAAGTGTGGAAACTGATTAATCATCCCTTCCTCCAGAAGTAGCTGCCTTTGATAACAGTAGCTAATGCTTGTTGAGTTCAAGGCACCAGGAGTACTTTCTGTGTGTTAATTTCTTTCATCCTCACAACAATCTACAAAGGTTCTATTAGCCCATTCTACAGATGAGAAAACTGAAGCACAGAGATATTTAGTAATTTGCTGAAGGTCACACAGCTATTAAGTAGCCTAGCTGGGATCTGAACCCCACTAGTCTGGCTCCACAGCTCATATGCTTAACCTCCATCCTACTTGGCCTCTTTTTTTTTTTTTAATTTATAGAATTGAATTAGAAATTCTCCACAACATGCACACATCCTTGACATAATAAAATTGATTTCATTGTGCTTTCAAAATTACTGAATATTTTGACCTGCCAGTTTAAGGGTATTGAACACGGTTTTGATGTCTGAGAAAATTTCGGAGACACAGATTTAAATATAGCTCTCATTTGAAGGGAGAACAATGACAGAAATCACTGGAATGAATTTCTGACCAAGACATTCCACGTGTCAATCAACGGAGGGGAGGTGATTGGGAGAGGGGCACTTCTCTGCCTGCTAAAATCTCTCTACATATACGGCTGTCTTTTCCTGATCTCAGCCTGGCTAAGTGACCACACTTAGAAAAAACAAAACTAGCATCTGAGTGGTTACTATACAGCAGGCATTTTCACTTCATTTCTTGTGTGATCTTCATAGCAACTCAGTAGAACCGATATTATTGGCTCCAGTTTTCCGAATGAAAACCTGAGATTCCCAGAGTTTAAGTAACCTAATCCAGTTACACAGTTAGCAAGTGACTGAAGCCAAGGGTCTTGATGCACAGCTTCTTTGTTCTTTGAAAGATGACTGAATTGTGATTCAAATCTTGTTGCAATCCTCTTCTTTTTTTTTTTTTTTTTTTTTTTTTTTTTTGCGGTACGCGGGCCTCTCACTGCTGTGGCCTCTCCCGTTGCGGAGCACAGGCTCCGGACGCGCAGGCCCAGCGGCCACGGCTCACGGGCTCAGCCGCTCCGCGGCATGTGGGATCTTCCCGGACCGGGGCACGAACCCGTGTCCCCTGCATCGGCAGGCGGACTCTCAACCACTGCGCCACCAGGGAAGCCCGCAATCCTCTTCTTGCTAGGAAGGTTACTACACCCTTTTGTGGTGTCACCATCAATGATTACGGTCTGGGGAGGATACTTCCCCACTTTCTTACCTGTCCCGTTCATGACCAAGGTCCCAGGATCCTGGCATCACCCATGTGAGATGATGATTGAATGTGAAGTGCGTGTTCAAGAGGATGCTAACTGACGCCCAGGCGTGTCACCTTAGCCTCTTGAAGCATCCCGGCAGAGGTGCGAACCAAGGCAATGATGCCAGGGGTTAGAAATAAGAATCTTTGGGACTTCCCTGGCGGCCCAGTGGTTAAGACTTCCACTGCAGGGGGCACAGGTTCGATCCCCGTCGGGGAACTAAGATCCTGCATATGCTGCTCGGCGTGGCCAAAGTAAATAAACAAATGAGCATCTTTGCCTGGAGCAGCCCTACTGGGTGTCAGTGCGCAAAGGCTGTCTGCTTTTCACTCAGTCAATTCAAGCAGGAGGCTCCAGGTGATGAAATTGTGTCCTGGTTGAAATGTTTTCCTTTGGGAACCAAGTCTGTGGCTTCCTTAGTTCTGGTAACAGATATGCTTTTAGTTGGTACGAACATTAACTTGAAAATTAAAAATAGAAGATTTCAAAGCGATGTGTGACAATATTAACGGTTCTCCTTGGGTGGTAGGCAAACGGGAAACTATTTACAGTTCTGTACTTTGCAAGTTTCATGGAATGAACACATACTGTTCTCATAGTGAGAAGTGACGTATGACTAGTTGAAGATGCTGGTGAGATGTACATTACTGGTGGACCGTCAGGGGCCATCAAGCCCAAGAAGCGTCTCCATCTGTGAACTCAGCACCTGGAGGTCATCTTCTCATAGCGCTCGCCCAGAGTTCTTCTAGAAGCATCCAAGGCGACACACTTGAGGGCCCTGTTTCATTAATGTCTTTTTCAGCTAAGTCAACTCCCAAGGCTGTGAGTGGTGACTGGATTTTGCCAAGAACTGGAATCAAAGTGGGCACATACTGCCCCAGGCACCCTCCACTGCACTTCCTTTAAAAGATGGAGTGTTTTCTAAAACCCTCACCTTCGCCTCTGCCTGCGGGTACAGCTAGCCCGCCTGCCAACACCCCAGGGCCCTGCCCTCCCCCCCCCCGAGATGGACAGGGTGGCCCTGTCTCTGGGAACCAGCTCTATGCTCTGCAACCCCTCAGCTCCAGAGGATGTGAAAACACTCCTGACAGAAGAGACCAGAGGCTGCTCCATGTTTCTAACAAGGCTGCATGCTTGTGGCTCACCCTGGGATAAGGAGACCAGAGATCCGAAGTCTGCTGAGATCCTGATGGAGGCGAAGTAGTGACAGCAAAATGCTGTGTCAAGCAGCATCCCAGAGGCAAGGGAGGCTCCCAGTGGGCCCCAGAGCATCTCTCTAGTTTGCTGCATGGGTGGAGGCAGCAGAAGGGAGGGAATTCAGATGTGTCCAGTTGCCGGGGAGGGCTATCAGTGTTTGTTATTCATTCCCTGGCAGACAGAGGAGGAAACCGGCTGAGCTGGAGGCCTGGATTTTTTTTTTTTTTTTTTTTGCAACACTGCATGGCATGTGGGACCTTAGTTCCCTGACTTTGGAAACACGGAGTGTAAACCCCAGGACCACCGGGGAAGTCCCAGGAGACCTGGTTTCTACAAACTACTGGCACCGCAGTACTCCCGAAAGCTCTGCCGTCGGCAGGGACCTGAAACTCTCCCCTCAGGGAGAAGCAGTGAAGCCCATGACTGAGGATGTGAAAGGGAAGGCTGGGCCGGGCACAAGAATGCACCTTCACCTGTGTCTTGTGGGGACCCGATTAAGGTGCCACCCGATGCCTTTGCATCATCTTGCACCTGCAGCGTCATGTTCTGGTATCTCCCTGAGCCTATCTTCTTAGGCTGGTAGCTCCCTGATGACGGGATTGTTTATCATTTGGTTCCCTGTCGGCTTAAATGGTTTTGAAGGACTCTTGCCTGACCTTGTCGATTTCTTTCCTCTAGTCACTTTCTACAAGTCATGTCCCTTTGTGTCCAGAAGGATCCAGGAGCCCAGAGGAACAAAGCCTCCCGATCAGGTTGGTATTTCCCATGGCCGCATCCACGGCAACCTGGAGAGGGGCAGGGTACTCAGAATGGGCGTGCTGGCGCCTGGCTGCGTGGCCACCAAACTGCTCCACCCCTCGGCCCTCGTGCGGAGCTGGCCAGCAACAGGGCTCTGCAAGCCAAGAAGAGCAGGGCGACCGGGGCCCAAGATCAGGTCCAGTCCCATCCAGCAGGCTGTGCACAGCAGGAAGGAGCTCCGCGGGATGTGGGCCTTCACGTCCATGACCGGGACGGTGTCCTCCTTCCCCAGCTCATTCCCCACAAACTGGTGGAGAAATCAAAGGTCCGGACCTAGGAGTTCTGATTTGGGGGCGATCCCACTCTTGGCCATGTTCAGTGTCATACAGCCCCTGTCTCACTGTAGGGTACATGCTGTGTTGCAAATGAGCATCACTGCATTTTAGAACATATTTTAGTTACAGGTATGTTTAGATTGAACCTAAGTGGTTACTTAATAGGCACGTCCTGTGAGATAATAAAAAGAGCGGAGGGCTTCCCTGGTGGCACAGTGGTTGAGACAGTCCACCTGCCGATGCAGGAGACACGGGTTCGTGCCCGGGTCCGGGAAGATCCCACGTGCCGCGGAGCGGCTGGGCCCGTGAGCCGTGGCCACTGCGCCTGCGCGTCCGGAGCCTGTGCTCCACAACGGGAGAGGCCACGACAGTGAGAGGCCCGCGTACCGCAAAAAAAAAAAAAAAGAGCGGAAAGGTCTCTGCGTGCATGCAGGACCAAGAGTGTAAGGATGTCATGTCCTATTAAGTCATGATCATTCGTGCTGGTGATTCAAACGGGGGTGATGGTGGTGGTTAACCATGTGTTCCTCTGGAGGAGGCTGCTGGGAAGGGATTGTCCGTCCAAGACCATCTGGACTTGGCCTCCGAACCCTCAGGAGCTGACCGTCTCCTGCTTGCGCTCAATGCCTCAGTCATTGCCATGACCACCATCTGATACAGGATGTGTAGCCAGTTTTCAATTTTGTATGGAACTTGTTTTTATCTTAATTTAAAAAAATTTTGTTGAAGTATAGCTGCTTTACAATGTTGTGTTAATTTCTGCTGTACAGCAAAGTGATTCCGTTATACATATACACATACATTCTTTTTCATATTCTTTTCCATGATGGTTTATCACAGGATATTGAATAGAGTTCCCTGTGCTCTACAGTAGGACCTTGTTGTTTTTCCATCCTATATATAGTAGTTTGCATCTGCTAATCCCAAACTCCTAATCCATCTGTCTCCAATCGACCCCCCTTGGCAACCACAAGTCTGTTCTCTATATCTGTGAGTCTGTTTCTGTTTCGTAGATCAGTTCATTTGTGTCACATTTCAGATCCACAGGTAAGTGATATCATATGATATTTGTCTTTCTGTTTCTGACTTCACTTAGTATGATAATCTCTAGGTCCATCCTTGCTGCTGCAAATGGCATTATTTCATTCTTTTTTATGGCTGAGTAATATTCCATTATATATATGTACCACATCTTCTTTATTTATTTATTTTTTTTGGCCGCACAACACAGCATGTGGGATCTTAGTTCCCCAACCAGGAATCGAACCTGTGCCCTCTGCAGTGGAAGCACGGAGTCTTAACCACTGGACTACCAGGAAAGTCCCCATGTCTTCGCTATTGTGAATAGAGCTATTATGAACATAGGGATGCATGTGTCTTTTCGAATTATAGTTTTGTCCAGAACTTGGTTTTTAAAGATTTTTCAAATACATAATATATATGACATGATTTATAAAGACAGCAGCCTTGTGAAACAGTAGGTATTTTCCTTTTATTGTGTTACTGCTCAGTATCTCACAGTTGAGGACAAAAGTTGGGGGGTTGGAAGGAAGACCACATCAAGATCTTCTGAAACAAAGTCCGGGGCTATTCTTACTAGTGATTCTGTCACTGAAGTTCTCTGTGAAATCTGTTATTGGCTCAAATTTATATAAGAAAAGAGGCAGGGCTTGTCTGGGGGTTTTTGGGGGGGTTTTTTGGGGGAATCTATTAGAATTCATTTGATAATAATAAACGCAGGCTCCATTGTAATGTCAAATGATTTTTGAAGCCTCACAAGTACACACAAGTCCATTGTTGAGCCCTGGGCAATGAGTGACTTAAAATATCAAGATGAGTCATGGTAGGATGGAGGGAAAGAAGGTAAAGATTCAGAAACTGTTACTGTAAGTCAGCCTCAAAATATGGTTCGGATTTTCCCACATTCAACTCCTTGTCCGCAGCACCGATCCTTATGAACTGACTCCTCTAGACTCCCAAGGACTCACAGCCCTCAGGGGGCAAACAAGCACCGCTGGGTCCTGACTGCTCCCCGGGCAGCGATCGTTTCGGTGGAACGGCAGTGGGCCTGCTCCTGTTGCCTAGGGATCGGCTTTTGAAGCCCAGACAAAGGCCAGAGGCAAATAAACTCCTCTTGTTCTAAAGAGCTGATCAGTTGGGATCAGACACCTCCCTTGGACTTTCTAAGCTGTGGGTTACCTACCTTTGCATTTTATTAACTAGTTAGCTGTCTGCTGACACAGTAGACAAGCAGGTTTGCCCCGTGCCACCCTGAGCAGGGAATTGGAACCGCCTGCACTGCCATCGTTCGGTTGCCAAGGAAACACAAGTTTTCCGTGAGTCTAGAAATAGCCAGGCATGGACCCCCATACCTGATGCACTCAAAGAGAGCTGGGTGTCTGGTGAGGGGGTCCCTGGCACTTAAGAGGCACTGAGGCTTCTGCTGAGGTGAAGAGACCAGCTCCCAGGGAGCTGTGCAGAAACGCTGCTCACCACAGACCCCCGAGGAGCTCACGTGGGTACCCTTTCTGGAAGAGCCCCAGACCAGGAAATGGTGGCAAGAAAAGCAGCAGGGGAATCTTCTGATCCGTAGTCGGACGCGTTATCCATCGCGCCACTGGCCCGCCCGCAGAGGACACCAAATTCTGCTCATCAGGCAAAAAGACGTTTCCCCTCCTTCCTCCGTTGTCATCGCCAAACGCGACACAGAAGGGGTGAGGAGCTATTAAAGAGGAAGGGGTGCTAGTCCAGAGGTAGGCCACCTTCCCTGCTTCCCCAATGCACCTCCTCACCCCTGCACTGGGTACACAAAGGTGTGATGGGCTGTACTGTGCACCCTCCAAATTCGTATGTTGAAATCCTAATGCCCAGTACCTCAGAATGTGACTGTATTTGAAGGGGTAATTAAGAGGTGATCATGTACGATGAGCATCCTTATAAGAAGAGGTGTTAGGACACAGATACGAGAGGAAGGCCACGTGACGATGCAGGGAGAAGACGAGCCAAGGAGAGCAGCCTCCGAAGAAACCAATCCTGCCAGCTTCTTTTTCTTTTCTTTTTTTTTTTTTTTTTTCTGCAGTACGCGGGCCCAAAAAGACTAAATAAAAATAGTTTAGTCATTAAGCAAAGTCAAGGACCTTTAGTTCCTTCTCAAGGGCTATAGATAATATTCTGAGCCATATCCTGTGAGCTGTCTTGTAGATACTAAAACCTCCGTCAGGTGGGAGAAGTTAACTACATGATGACCAGACTGTAGCCATGACATAAGCTGCCACAATTCTGAGAACTGGCCTCAAGGAAATGGGAACAACCCAACCCGAGAACTGAAGATTAACTATACATAAAACAATCAAGATGGTGCTGGTCAGACCACCAATGACGAATTTCTCGATGACGGTCAGAGCTGACTGTGCCATTTCTCCAAGTAGCCTCCTCCCTCCATCTATAAAAGCTCTTGCCTACTGATTGTTGGGGGTGGGGGTGGGGAGTCGGCCCTTGGACAGGCCTTTGTCCACCCTCCCCGTTCTATTGCCAGAACCTGAAACAAAGGAAGCTTTCCTTCCCACCAACCTTGCCTCTTTATTGGCTTTTGGGTGGCAAGCAGCTAGACCCCACTTTTGGTAATATTTTGATGGCATATATAAGCACAGGATATCAAGAGATGGTGTCAGAGTCACTCTTGGAAGTTTTAAGAAATATGGATACCTGACTCTCTGCTTCGTCAGACTCTTCAGGAATAGGGATATGGGGAAGGTTCCTACTGGCACGTAGCTGAACCCCATACCAGTCAACTTTTCTCTGACCTAGATGAAGTCTTCATCTCATCTGCATGTAACACAACGCTTGGAGGAAAAGCTAATACTGCAGCTGAAAGGATCAATTGGATATGTCAAAACTAAGAAGATGACATTAAATGGGATAAATATAAGACCCTGAATTTAGATTTTAAAAATCTGAGACAGGGAATATCTGGCTCAAGAGTAGTATTTTTTAAAAGAATACTGAGTGATATTTTGCTCCCTGCCGTCTCACTATAAGCCAAGGAAAAGCTGAGGCAATCTTGTGCTGGATTCAAAAAATAGTGTCCCAACCTTGAAAGGTAATAGTTCTACTTGAAATGATAGGATTTGTTGTGAGTTAAAGGAACCGAGCACGGTTTTCTTTGGCAAAGGGAAAAATTAGGAAGTGTGTGTTAACTGCCGTCAACTATTTTGAGAACTGTCATAAGAAATATTAGCCTCATTCTGTATATCCCCGAAGGGCAGAACCAAGGCTAGTGGTTAGAAGTTGCATGTGATCCGATTTCAGCTCAGTGTAAAGAAGTTTGTGATGATTGGAGCTATTCGAAAATGAAAAGAAATTCAAACCAACCTTATAAGGAATTAGTAAGAGGTTCTGTGCTAACAATGCAATGATAAATACCATAGGGACCTTATCCTCAGGGAACAGAAAATTAAATCGGAAAAAGAGGGAGGTGGATATAAATATATAGACAGATAAATAAAAGGTAGTAAGAAATTTCCAAAACAAGATTCTATTGGAAACCAGGGGAGGCAGCTGCTGGATGACTTTGGCTGGTAGTGAGTTGGGTGTCATGGAAAGTAATCAACCAGGGAAATCATAGAGGCGATCCCTGCTCTCCTGAGAGTTTAAACTAGATGACCTCCACGGTTCCTTGCAATGCCTAGGCTTTGTGATTACACTACAGGACATGGCAAAACAAGAATGCTATTTCAAATATATTTTCTGTGTGAATATATTTTCAAAGATTTTCTACTCCCTGAAACCAAAATCCTAATGGAAAATTCTAAAATTTTGAAATAATCTGTGTTTCCAACCGGAGCTTCCACCGCACCCCTGTTCCCTACAAAAGTGCTGGTTCTCAGAATTTGGTGAAGAGACACCCGCGTCCGGTCAGTACCTCGGACAGCGCCCAAGTCTTGGAAGACACGGGGCCTCAGCTGCGCTCCCTGGGCCTCCCCCCACCCCCTCGCCGCCCAACCCCCTCACCTTCCCCGCCAGGCCCACAGGAGAAGCTAGGAGAAGATTCCCTTTCCCTGGGGTCGCTCCCACACCGCCCTTCTCCAACTGTTCCTCCATCCTCAGTCTTTGGGACTGTAAGCTCGTCTCTGCTCTCATCTCTTCAGAATTCCAAGAGCACACATGGCTAACCCGTTGCAGTCGTCTCCCGACTCCTACTCCGCACAATTTCAGCAGCACGTCCTGGGGCCAGCCCTGGGACAGGAGCTGTTTAGAGGCATTTCCACAGGGGAAAGTAACCTCCTTTGGTAAAAGGCTGTAGCAACTAGCTTTGTCCATCCTCTCTGATGGAAGCCATTTCCAAAGGGTAGAAATGAGGGTAGGTGAGAGAACCAAGCTAGACTCCCTCCAGAAGTGCCCTGAAAGGTCAAGGTCTGTCCCAGTCTCCCTTAGAGCTCAGGCCAGCTGGGGTCTGTTGAAGGGGTCCCCTTACCTGAGGAGGGAATCTGTAGTAGCCCGACGCAGTAAATGGCCAAGATGGGTGGGAATTGGGCAAGATGTTTCATCTTCAAAGTGCCGTTTCTCTTTGCTGGCCGCAGGTGGGTTCTGCTGGGATAGGAGTTGAGCATTTCCCGAAGTTCCACAGGCAGAGACAACACTGCATCTGGCCAGCCCAGTGGAGAAGCTGCCTTTATTTGCAGCGCCCTGAAGCCCGTTGGCTGAGCGCCAATCAGCTTTACACAGGAGGACTCGGCTTTTCTCAGAAATGTCACGCTGGGCCCTTATTTGTAGAATTATATCCTCCTGGTGTAGGCATTGTAGAGTCACCTTTTTCAACCCAGCAATAAAAATAAAAACTGGAGAGTCATAATTGTTATTCTACAGTGGTTTGAGAAACATTTTTTTGACTCAAAGAAAGGCTTTTTTTCTTTTTTTAATCAAACCACTGGATAGAAATCTGTAAACTCTTGGATGGTGAAGTCTTGTTGTATAAGAAGCTGTTTATTCTCCACCATTAACAAAGGATATTTTAGAGTCTTTGGTGCATCTGAGAACAAAATTTAGTGTCCTGGATATAACATTAGAAGAAATTCAGAAGTTCAGTTAAGGTTTTTAAAAAATTAATTATTGTTAGAAATTAGACCTCTTATGGTTTCTCCAGATTCATTTCTAGGAACAAGTTAAATATTTCAAATTTAATCAGTATTCAAGAAAATATGACAGTGTTTGATAGTAATAACAAAATTACTCCATCTACTGAGGTCCTATTTAGGATTTCACATAGGTTATTTCATGTAATTTTGCAAAAAAACCTATAAGGAATGTATTTCTTTCCTGATTTTATGAATGGAAAAATTGAGGCTGGGAGAGATTAAGGAACTTGCCAAAGCCACCAAGCCATCAGGGATGCAGAGAAGGGATTTGGACCCAAGGTCACATCAGTAAGAGTGTGGGATTTTAGTTGATATGTTAATTTTTTCTAAAAAGAGCCTCCTTAAGATTGGATATGAGATAGAAGGAAGAAGGAAAAAGAATGAAGTCAGCTGTCTTGCAAAAAGTGTAACATATACAGCATACGCGAAATAGCTTTAGGATTTTTTCTACCATGCATATCTTTCATTTTTGCCTCTAAGGATTAGGAGAATAATTTTTGGTGGAAGTTGCTCAGAATGGGCTATTTATTTATGACTTAAAATGCGGTATTTTGCCAAAAACATTCTAATTCATAACAGAGCAGGAATTATAAACTATAGCCATAATATTTAGCCTACTTCTTTGAGCCAGCAAGAAATAGAGATTTCTATTTATTACAGTATTTACCACTTTGGTTCAAGGAGAATAACCAAGGCCTTTAAACACCACAGAGAGATGATGTCTTTTGTATTAAAATACACTCACTGCCTAACAGCAAGTCTCTACTGAATGAAAGAAAAAAAAGTGAATGATTGCTTTTTGAACATAAACCTTTTATCTATATCATATTGAATGGACATTATGGACACAAATGGACATTCTAGACACAAAACACACACATAATAGCAAAAATTGGTGGCAGTTCTACAAAATGTCAATCAACAAGTACTTTTTGAACATCTAGTCTGTGTCTACCAGTGAACTAGGTGCTCTATACACAAACATACATTTTTCAAATAAACCTATAGGATAACTGACTTGTATCAAATTTATTTTGTTTCCTTTGCATATTTTGCGCTCACTATTTCCCAGATATTCAGGATAAAAAATAAATTATTTTTAATAATAATTCACAAATGGGAAAAGGAAAAACCAAGAAAAAAATCTGCATTGATACTATTCAGCAACATTGATATAGACTGAATTGTGCTGAAACCCTGACCCCCAATGTGACTGTATTTGGAAATAGAGCTTTTAAGCCAGTAATTCAGGTTAAATGGCATAAGGATGGGGCCCTAAGCCAACAGGACTGGTGTCTTTATAAGAAGAAGTAGAGACACCAGTTCTCCCCCTCTCCCCCACCCCATGCATGCACAGAGAAAAGGCCAGAAAAGGACACAGTGAGAAGGTACTGTCTTCAAGCAGAGGGGAGAGGTCTCACCAGAAACAGTCTTACCGGGACCTTGATCTCAGACTTCCAGAATCCAAACTAGGAGAAAAGAAATTTCTGTCATTCAAGCCACCCAGCCTGTGGTCTTTTGTTATGACAGCCCAACCAGACTAACACAAACACAGGGATTCTTAGCTAATTCAATACAAAAAAAAAAAAAAAGAAATACAAAGTAAAAGGTGGAAACTCTAATTGTTTAAAATGATACAATTATCTACCCCCCCAAATCCAAAGGAATCAACTGACAAATTATCGGAATGAATAAGAGTTACGAAACAGCCGGATTTAAAGAAAACTATTTTCAGGAACAATTTTCTTAGACACGAGCAAAAACAAATTGAAAAATGTTCATTAGAAAATGTAAATCGCTTAAAAAAACTATGAAATATTGAGAACTAAACCAAATGATAAATATGGACTATATTAAAAAATAAAAGTACAGAACTTTACTGAAGGACATAAAAGAACATGTGAATGAATGAAAAGGTACATCATGATCCGAGACAACATTCACTGTTGTTAAAGTTTCAACTAATGGCAAAAAGTCAGGATAATCCTTACTAAATTTCCAAAATGACTTTTCATAGAATTTTAAGACTGATTCTGAAATTAATTTGGGAGAGAAAATATTCTAGAATATGCAAGAAATTTCTTTAAAATAGAATGATACTTTGTGAATGTAAAAATGTACTATAAAGCAATAGTAATTATGTTGTAGTAGTCATTTTGTTACTGATCCACCAACAGGCAAATAGATCAATGGAAAGGAATAGAGTCTTGAAGCAGACCAGTTTAATACAGAGTCAAGGTGGTATTTCAAATCAGTGCAAAAATAATGAACTACTCAATAAATGGTGGTTAGGATAAATGGCTATCCATCTGGAAAAAATTTCCTATTTCACACTATAAGTTAAAATAAATTCCAGAGGATTAATGAATTAAATCTAACACACACACACACAGAGGCACACACACACTTATATAAAATTCTATATTAGGGGAAAAAAAGAGAGTCAATAATTGATTGGAAATTGCTCTTGAGCAAAACCCAGAATAGGGGAGGCTGTACAGTGGAGCTGGATTTGACTGGGATTTAAAAAACAAGTGGAGTTTGTGGAGCAGAGCAGGTAGGTAAGGGCAGTATGAAAGGTACAAAGGTGAGAAAGTATCAGAGAAAAGTGAAGTTTGGTGCTTCCAGAGATTGGGGACAGAAGTGTGGCTGATGGCTGGAATGGGAGGAGAGATAGGTGTGGCACCTTTTGGGAGGTTGTTGGGGCTGCAACAAAGATGATGCCGAAACAGAATGAAGGGCTCAGTGGAAACAGGCTGTCAGTCTGCAGACTCGTAGTGAGAGTAGTCAGTGAGTCATTTTTATCCGCTTACTCTCCCCATCTGCAAACGCAGCTGCGCCCCACCAGACTGCAATCCGCTGACGTTAGAACTTGGCCTCCCCCTGCGGGAAGGGAAGTGAGAGTAACACATTGGTCACGGCGGCTGGGCTGGCGTGGAAAGCTGCACTTGAAGAGCCTGCTATGCCCATCAGGAGTGAGGTATGTATTGTGTCAGAATCAGGACGTCCTCAAGGTTTGAAAGCAGGGATGGTGGGATCTGAAGAGGCAGGCATCCTCAGGTGAAAAATAGTGACGGCCAGACCCCAGATTCTTCCCGAGAACAGAGAAGAGGAGGTGGATTCAGACTTTTGAACTGGAGAATTGGCAGGAGTTGGGGATGACTGGAGGCTGAAGGAAAGGAAGGAGCTGGAGAGGCCTCCAAGGGGTGAGGTCTTCAACGGAGAGCAGAGAGGCAGCCTTGACTGAAGCTTGGGAGGCAGGTTTGGAGGGAGGGCGGTGGGTTGCTGTGTTGGTTATGGGCCTGCAGAGGATGCAAACAGAGGGGTCCAGGATGTAGCTGGAAACGAGTGCCTTGTACTTTAGAAAGAGACTGAACTGTGTGGATTTCATCATCGGGAGCACAGGCGTAGCGGCTGCAATCACTAGAAAAGACGTCGCTTTGGGAGAATGAATGGACTAGAGGAACCTGAGAGCAGCGGCGAGACATCGGGAATATCAGGGCTCAAGGGCAGGGGCGGAACAGAAGCCGAAAGAGGATCCAGAGGGAACCGTCAGGGAGAGAGGGACGGTGGATTTAGCATCTAGGTTGCCGTGGGTGAGCAGTGTCCGCAGGGGCTGCGGTGAGCATGCGCAGGGGCTGCGGTGAGCATGCGCAGACGCAGAGACCGCGGGAGCATGTGCAGACCAGCTTTCCAAGGACGGAAGGTGAGAGGGCTGCGCGCAAGGGAAGCTCCGTAATAAATGAAGGGTGAAGGGCTTCCCTGGTGGCACAGTGGTTGAGAGTCCGCCTGCCGATGCAGGGGACGCGGGTTCGTGACCCGGTCCGGGAAGATCCCACGTGCCGCGGAGCGGCTGGGCCCGTGAGCCGTGGCCGCTGAGCCTGCGCGTCTGGAGCCTGTGCTCCGCAACGGGAGAAGCCGCAACAGCGAGAGACTCGTGTACCGCAAATAAATAAATAAATAAAATAAAAATGGGTGAAGGAGATGGGGACATGCAGGTCGGCAGAGCAGAGGAATTGGTAGAGACAGGGAGATGAAAGGAAATTGAGAAGCCAAAGTCATGGAGTCATCCAAGGGGACAGAGTCACAAGCCAGGAGGAGGGATCCGTCTCTCACCTCTGAAACAGGAGGGAAGGAGATAAAGGCACACACAGGGCTGGAGGTGTGGGAAGGAATTTGAGCCAGGTTACGTAAAGAAGAGGCTAAGGTACCTAGCTGGAGGCTGCTGGGAAGAAGCAGGAAGTTAGGGCAATTTAGAGGCAAAACCTCACACGCTCCATATTCCCTTTGCTAAATTCTCCTTCCACTTTTTCCTGCTCTATCTTTTAAATTTTTAAATATTTTCATAAGACAGGCCTGCTTTTTTCTTCACAGTGCTAAGTAATGGAACCCAAGCCCTGACATAATAGAGCCTTCTAATTGCTCGTAAGAGAAATCTCAGCTAGAGAGGAAAATGTATCCCTCTCTAACGGAAACAAACTAAACAAGATGAAAACTCAGAGAAATGTTTTTCTACGTCATGTAATCATGCTCGTCCATGTTGTTTCTAACACAAGCATCCTAAAATATCGGAACCTCAGAGATTGTTGCTACGGCTTCTGCAAATCACTGTAGCTTCTGTGAAAGTGGTGATCCTAATTGGTCTTGTTTATAAATGTGTTGCTCTGTTTCACCCCGTTTGAGAACTGTTTTCTGAAAGGCATATATATATTTGTGAGTCTTTAAGTTAAAAGAGGGCCAGGGGCACTTTGCTCATCTTCCATCTGTGCGAAGGTAAAATAATAACAATGAACCAAACCCTATGATTTTTTTTTGTTATCGTAAACAAAGAGTTTGAAAGAATAACTCGTGTATGTTAATGGTAATAGATGCTTGAGAAGACAGGTAGGAAATGAAAAAAAAAATGGCTACGGTCAGAGGGAAGGTTCGAGTGGTTGTTGTGGACAGTCTTCGTGATTGTGGGCTGTTCTTCATGGTTCTGCACAGGCCAAGGAGCAGGAGAGGAAGGTTCTGGAAACTCAAGGAGGTGAGGGGGCTCTGGAACTGAAGGACCTCAGACCTTTGCTGGAGAGCCAGGCCACCTCCAAGAGCCATTTCCTGGACACCAACTGAGGAAAACCAGCCCCAGGGGAGATTCCTGGCCCCCTGACTGTCTTTGGCAGCCTTTAGTAAGGCTGCCTGGTGCACAGACTGCACTGCTGCCACCTTTGTTTGCAGAGACCAGCTGCCTATCCACCTCGATAAGTTGTCCCTTTTGAGTCACTTTCCCATAGTTGAGAGAAGCTAAACACCCTCCTTGGAAACAGATGTGATCATTAGCTCCGTGGAGACTAAGTGCTATCATGGTTTGTAACTTCTGAGGGCACATGGGTCTCTCCAGGTATGTGAGGGAAGCCATACATCCTCATCTCTGAAAAATTCACAGGCACGTCTGGATGCCCAATTTTTATACCATTTCATGGGTTCAGGCACATGGTTCTTTCCACAGTCTGTTTTTCTATTGTTGTCAAAGTATAATTTACATATAATAAAATACACCCATCATAAGTGTATCCTTGAAGGAATTTTGATAAATATATACACCCAAATAGCCACCATGAAAATCAAAATCTGGGGGACTTCCCTGGCAGTCCAGTGGTTAAGACTCCAAATTTCCACTGCAGGGGGCACGGGTCACGGAACTAAGATTCCGCGTGTCGCGCAGAACGGCCAAAAAAAAAAAAAAAGTTAAAAAAAAATCAAAATCTGGAACATTTTCATCACCCCCAAAAGTTTCCTCATGTGACTCTGCAGTTGGTTCCCACACCGAGTCCCAGCCCTAGGCAAGCACTGATCTGTCAATCACTGTAGATTAGTTTTACCTAATCTAGAATTTCATATAAATGGAATCGTACATTAGGTACTATTTGTGTCTGGCTTCTTCTGTTAAGCATTATCCATGTTGCATGTACCAGTGGTTCATTCCTTTTTATTCCTGAACAGTATTCTTTTGTGTGGATCTAGCACAGTTTGTTTATCCATTTACCGTGTGTGTGTGTGTGTGTGTGTCTATTTTATTATTATTTTTTAATTGAAGTACAGTTGATTTACAACGTTTCAGGTGCACAGCAAAGTGATTCAGTTATACATGTATATATATACATATATTTTTCAGATTCTTTTCCATTATGGGCTATTACAAGGTATTGACTATAGTTCCCTGTGCTATACAGTAGGTCCTTGTCTACCTAGTTTATATGTAGTACTTTGTATCTGTTAATCCCTGATTCTCAATTTGTCCCTCCCCACCTTCTCCTTTTGGTAACTATAAGTTTGTTTTCTCATCTTCCACAGTCCTTTTTCTTGAACCCCTACCACAGACAACCACCCACCGTCAGGAGAGGGTTCCTCTGAATGTAGCCCCCAGACCATGTACTTGAGAAGCACCCAGGGTGTGCATGGAAAATACAGGTTCATGGGTCCCGTTCTAGACTCCCAGAAGCAGGATTGCTGGGTGTGGCACACAAGACTGTGCACTGAAAACACACTTCACAGAGGGCTCCGCTGCCCTCTGAGTTTGAGAAGCTCTGCCTATGGATTCAGGGGCCCCGGGTTTAGAACCTCAGTTCAAACAAAAGTAGATGATTTCTGGGACTTCCCTGGTGGCACAGTGGTTAAGACTCCGCGCTCCCAATGCAGGGGGCCCAGGTTTGATCCTGGTCAGGGAACTAGATTCCCACATGCATGCCACAACTAAGAGTTCGCATGCCACAACCAAGGAGCCCAGTTGCCGCAACTAAGGAGCCCACCTGCCTTCCACAACTAAGACCTGGTGCAACAAAATAAATAAATAAGTAAATATTTTTTTAAAATAGATGATTTCTCTTGTGTACTCAATAGCTCATTCTCAGCAAACTTGGGGTTCAGAACACACAGAGGTATATTTATATTGGTTCTGGAAAAATACAAAGACAAATCTTATGCAGAAAATAAATAGATAATAGAGGACTCCCCAGAAGCTGCGTGGAATGTCTGGAGTGATCTGTGCCCCAGCCCGGCTCCATCACAGCTGCTGGCGTCCACATGATCTATGCACAGCCATCTGCATGTGTAAAAATATCATTTGTGCACTAACCTAAGCAGCCCTGGTGGATAGGAAGTTTGGAGAAAGCTCTGATGACTAGAATTTGTCATTTAGAGAAGGAGAATGCAAACAACCCCTGAGCATTGCTGGCTGCCCTGCTCTGCGAAAGGCATCCTGGCCTTTCCATTTTATGACCCACTATGAATAATTCTCACAATGTTTCATCTCCCTATTACTCAGACATCACAAGCTCATTTCTTTTCATCCCAAGGCCATATTTTAATACAATGTAGCAATGCTCCTCCTCCGGATTCTGTGTTTTCATTACCCATCATGACACCATGAGAGCTCTGAGGCATAGGTACACTACTGAGGAAGCAATTGGTGCACAGGAAATAGAACGGGGCTGTAACTACACATTTATTCCTCCTCTTCTCATTTGAGTAACTTTCTTTTTGGAAAGTTTGCTGACCGATTCATGGAGTGACTCCGTTTTCTACAGGAGACAACTACAGAATTATTACAATTATAACGACCCAGCTGTAATATCTGACACCACCATATTTATCAGAAGGCACACATCCAAGTCCTAAGCTGGTGTCGTCCCATTAGGCAATTGTATAAAAAGGCACTGGGTTGTGTTACGAATCTCTAAAACCTGGAATGTGTCAACAAAAAAACAAGGATCTTCTTTTTCACTTCAGCTCTGAAGCTTTCAGACTTTGGACAAACCGAGATCAAGATGGCCAGTGTTTGACATTGTATGTTTTACGTGGACGCTATTAGTTATCATATTCATGGAGACCTTGGCCTTTAGGGGGTCCGCGGTGTGGGAGTTGATACCAATCATGGGGAAAGACAAATGGAGCTGGGACAACTGTGTTATCTCATGGCGTCGAAATCTCAGGGAGGCCGAATGGAAGGTACACGTTGTACTGACATTTTTAAGGGATCTTTAAAGGTTGATGTGACTCCACCTACACTTTCAGCCTCCAAGATGATATAAAAGGCAGGCTGTCTTGATTCTGCAGCCTCTGGCACTTTTCTTTCCCCACAGGGCTGCTGAGACCACCAAACATTCAGATGTACTTCCATGACAACAAAGGAAATTTTGGAGAAATACTTCCTTAGCTTCCTGTGATCTTTGCCCTGGTCATTGGTTGGCTCACAAGTAAGCGATAAAGTAACCCAATTATACTTCTTCACGCCATACAAAAATAAGTTCCAGATGGGAGTGAGATTAGATAAATGTGAAATTAGATAAATTTTTAAATTTAGAAATTTTAGAACAACTGAAAGAAAGTACGCAATACTATTTTATTATTGGGGGAAAGGTGATTTCTTTATAAAGACAGCAGAAATCACTAGAGAAGATATTGATGTATTCTTATAAAAGTGTTAAACTTCTGTACGATAAAATATGCTACAAACTAAGGTTAAAGACGAGCCACAATCAGAGAGAACATTTTTATGGCAGATGAAGGATTTATATACAAATATAAATTCATATACATGCTATGAATTAATAATACTTAACAACTAGACAGTGTTTACTGTGTGCTGGGCACAGTTCTAAACATATATAAAGGCACATTATCCTAATAATCACGCTACAGCTATAAAGTAATCCTGTTATTCATTTTTCACTCTACAGATGGGGCACCTTAGAATTTAAACAGCTTACTCAATATTACACAGCTGGTAAGCATCGGAGTCAGGACTCAGCAATGGATACGAGCAAGCAATTCAGAGAAGAAGAAATATAGTTGTTACCGACCAGGGTTCGTGGCCTCCCTAATCAATAGAAATTGATCAGAGGCCAGAGAAGAAATTCAGGCAAGTCTTGATGGCGGCCGCTGCTGCAGCCGGGGGCGGTGAGAACAAACAACAGGGTCCCTTGCTTGCTCCGCTCCCTGATGGGGGGTGAGATTGTTCCTTATACGGGGTGAGGGTAGGGGTGTGTCCAGGGGTCGTGCCAGAGGGTTGGCTTAGGTGTTTCGCCCACCCCTTAGGTGGTGGTGTGTGCAGGGGGCATGCGTAATGCCCTGGTTTTGCTCCAGGCTCTTCAAAAGTGGCAGTTGGGCTTTTTGGTCTCTTTGTAGCTTTTGTTCAAAATCTGCGCAGAGTGCCTATGCATGCAGTTATTCTTAGTCCCATAGAGTTTCTTTGTATCTTGTTGCTCGAGGAGCGGTGTGTCCAGGTGCAAGCTCTGCAGCAAAGGGTCCCAGGTCCCATGTCTCATAGTGACCAGTAGACTAGTTATTAGAGAATGTGTATTAAAACAATTACATACCATCCACACACATAAGATTGTCGGGAATCTAAAAGTCTGACAATACTAATGCGAAAAAGAAGTGGCGGGCAAGTAAATTAGCGCCACCCCTTTGCGAGCAATTTGCAATACCTAGTGAAGATGCTTGGAGCTGGGAGACCCAGGGAGTCAGTTTTGACGGTTCCTCAAGGCTAGACTGCTCCAGCCCCTCAATTTTTACTGTGGGCCCCCTCCCACCTGCTATTGGATTGGGCAAGACCCTCCCCCATTTCGTTGGCTGCTTTCAAACGGGTCCTCTGTACAAATTCGGGTTTCTCCTGTTCTCCAGTTTTTCAGATGCCGCCGGGTTATCTGTCTGTTTCTGTACAGATGCTGTTAACCTATGAGGTCTGTGGTTTTTCCCTGCCTACTTGTATTTTTGAGGTTTGTGGCAATGGCTCATCAGCTGGTTTTGTTGTCAGTGATGTCCATGGGTTTTGCTATCTAGTTGCTTTGTTTTTATGCCGATATTTTGAGAAACTGAAAAACTGTGCTGCCACTACCACCTCCATATTCCTAGAATCTGTGTATGACATAAAGAACTAGAGGTAGCCTAAGCGTCCAGCAAAGGGGATCTGTCTTGTGTACTATGGTATGCCTATAAAGTGAAATAGCAGGAAGCCATTACCAGTGATACTATGGAGGTCTCCATGTTGTAGCATGTATCAGTACTTCATTTTTTTTTTTTTTTTTTTTTTTGCCAAATCATATTGCACTGTATGGGTATGCTATATTTGGTTATTCATTCATCATTTGATGGACATTTGTGTTGTTTCTACTCTTTGGCTATTATAAACAGCGATGTTGTGAACATTCACATACAAGTTTTTGCATAGATGTATGTTTTTATTTCTCTTGGAATATATACCTGCTAGGTTGACATTTTGAGCAACTGGCAAGAAGTTTTCCAAAACGGTTGTACAATTGTATATTCTCACCAGCAACGTGTGAGTGTTGCCTTTCTCCATGATTCCCAACACTTGTTATTGTCTTTTTGATTCTAGCCATTCTAGTTGATGTGAGGTGGTATTTCACTGTGATTAAATGATGTTAAGCATCTTTCCATGTGCTTACTGTCCATTTGCATATCTTCTTGGGAGAAATGTCTATCCAGATCCTTTGCCCATTTTGAAACTGCGTTATTTTTCTTTTTGTTATGGAATTGTAAGTGTTCTGTATATATTCTAGATACTAGTCCCTTATGAGATGTAGGATTTGCAAAAGTTTTTTCCCACTGTGTGGGTTGTCTTTTCACTTTTTTGATAGTATCCTTTGAAGCACAACATTTAAAGTTTTTGATGAAGTCCACTTTGTCTATTTTTTTCTTTTGTTGCTTGTGCTCTTGGTGTCATATCTAAGAAACCATAGTCTCACTCAAGGTTACAAAGATTTATGCCTATTTTTCTGCTAGTGTTTTAGTTTTAGCTCTTGCAGTTAGATCTACAATCCATTTTGAGTTAATTTTTCAATATCATGTGACGGAAGTGTCTAAATTCATTCTTTTGCACATGGATATCAGTCATCTCAACACCAATTTTTGAAAAGAGTATTCCGTTGTCATTTAATTATCTTAGCAACCTTGTGTTACTGAGTCCAGGCTTGTACTGCTCACTGCATGACAGGCCAATCGATTGAGAGCCCACTTGTTGAGGCAAGGAATAGCGACTTTATTCGGAAAGCCAACAGACCAAGAGGATGGTGAGCTAGTGTCCCAAAGAACCATCTTGCTCCGGTTTGGATGCCCGTTTCTTTTATAAAAGAAAGAGGGGAAGGTGAGGAGGTAAAGTAAAAAAGGCAGTAAGTTGTTGCAAATATTTCCTGGTTCTGGCCAGACTCCGGAGGGGGTGTGTTAATTTCTTCTTTTCCACAGGTGGGCCTGGTCAGGATGTTTCCTGTGAACAAAGGAAAACAAAGATATTTTAGCTTAACCTTCAGACATGCAAGACAGGCTTCCTGGAGATGGGCCATTATGCATACCTTAGGCTATAGGCAACATCCCTTTAGTGAATAACTTGTAGCAAAAGCAATAGAATACAAAGGTTAAAGAAACACGTCCAATATGGAGTCAGGGTTGTTCTTCCCTGTTACACTTGTTGGAAATCAATTGATCATAAACGTGAAGGTTTATTTTTGGACTCTCAATTCTATTGCATTGATCCATATGTCTATTCTTATGCGGATACCACACTCTCTTCATTACTGTAGATTTGTAGTACTAAGATTGAGAAGTGTTATTTCTCCCTCTTTGATCTTATTTTTCAACACTGTTTTGGCTACTTTGAGTTTCTTGAATTTCCCTGTGAATTTTAGGGTCGCATTGGCAATTTCTTCAGAGAAACCAGCTGGAATTTTGATGAGGATTGCAATGAATCTGTAGATCAGTTTGAAGAGTACTGCCATCTTAATATTAAGTCTTCGGATACAGGAACATGGGATGTCTCTACATTTATTTAGGTGTTCTTTAATTTCTTTCAAAAATGTTTGTAGTTTTCTGAGCGTAAGTTTTGTACCTCTTTTGTTAAATTTATCTCTAAGAATTTTATTCCTTTCGATGCTATTATAAATAGAATTGTTTTCTTGATTCCATTTTTGGATTGTTCCTTGCTAGTTTATAAAAATACAATGATTTTTGTATTATATCCTGTAATTCTGTTCAACTAATTTATTGGTTCTTTGTAGTAGAATCTGTAGGATTTTCTGTATGCAATATCATGTCATCTGAAAATAGAGATAGTTTTACTTCTTCCTTTCCAATATGGATAATTCATTCATTTTCTTGCCTAACTGTCCTACCTAGAACCTCCAGCAAAATGTTATAAGTGATGAAAGTGGACATCCTTGTCTTGGTCCTGATCTCCGGGGAAAGTTTTCAGTCTTTTACCATCAAGTGTGATATTATTTGTAGAGTTTTGGAGATGTCATTTATCAGGTCGAGGAAGTTTCCTTCTATTCCTACTTTATTGCATGTATTTATCAATAAGGGGAGTTGAATTTTGTCAAATGCTTTTTCTGCTTCTATTTACTCATGTGATTTGTCCTTTGTATTCTATTGATATAGTGTAATACATTAATTGATTTTCAGACGTTAAAGCAACCTTCATCCCTGGGATACATCCCACTCGGTCATGTTGTATAATCCTTCATATATGTTACTGGATTCAATTTGCATGTATTTTGTTGAGGGATTTTGTGTCTTTTGTATACAGGATATGGGTCTGTAGTTTTCTTGTGATGTCTGTGTCTAGCTTTGGTATCAGGGTAATATTGGACTCATTGAATGAGTTGAGATGTGTTCCATCCTCTTCTATATTTTGGAAGAGTTTGTGAAAGATTCGCATTAATTCTTCTTTAATTGTAGAATTCAACAGTGAAGTCACCTGGGCCTAGTCTTTTCTTTGTAGGAAGTTTTAAAATGACTAATTCAATCTCTTACTTGTTTGTTATAGGTCTATTCAGATTTTCTGTTTCTTCTTAGTCAATTTTAGGTAGTTTGTGTTTCTCTAGGAATTTGTCCACTTGTCCAGGTTATCTAATTTGTTGGCATACAATTGTTCATAGTATTCATTTATAATCCTTTTTATTTTTGTAAGTAATATCCCCCTTTCATTCTGATTTTAATAATTTGACTCCTCTCTTTTTTCTTCGTCAATCTAGAAAAAGATGTATCAATTTTGTTGATTTTTTCAAAGAGCCAATTTTTTATTTTATTTTCTCTATTGCTTTTCTATTTTTTCTTTTATTTATTACCATGCTAATCTTTATTATTTACTTCTTTTATTCTTGCTTTAAGTTTAGTTTGCTGTTCTTTTTCTAGTTTCTTAAGGTGAAAGTTTAGGTTAAATTTGAGATCTCTTTTCTTTTTAATGTTCTCATTTATAGCAATAAATTTCTGAATATTCCATAGATCTGGAAATGTTGTGCTTTCATTTTCATTCATTTGTACGTCTTTTCTAATTCCTTGTGATTTCTTCTTTGATCCGTTCATTATTTTAGGATTTTGTTGTTTAATTTAATATAGTGTGTTTCCCAAGTTTCCTGCTGTTGTTGATTTCTAATTTAATTCCATTGTGATTAGAGAACACACTTTCTATAATCTCAATCCTTTTAAATTTATCAAGGTTTGTTTTACAGCTTAGCATATAGCATGTATATCCTAGAGAATGTTCTGTGTATCCTTGAGAAGGATGTAAATTCTCCTGGTACTATGTGACTATTCTATAGATGTCTGTTAGATCTGATTTTAACAGATGAGAAAAATGAGATTCAGATGGGATTGTTGGATAATTCAGCGTCACATATCTAGCTGACCACAAAGGTGGAACGTAGAGTTAGCATGTGAAATTGCCATTCTTGAACATCAGAAACTATTGATTATCAGCTATCTCTTATAGTTCAACCTCAGTGAACCTAAGTCTTCTGACTTTCAGTCCAGTGTTCTTATCACTAAACTAGAATATTGTATTAGAATAGGCTGTGCTGTATAAGGCATACGCCCTGAACTCTCCTTGGCTTAACACAATGAATGCTGATGTTTTGCTCATGTTATGCTGTGCAGGTACAAAACTTTCCTCCAGATGGTGACTCCATTCTGTGTGTCTGACTTCTGGAACACCCAGCACATGTCAGCGGAAGAAAACTTGAGGATCAAATAGCATGTTCTTAAGGGTGAACCCTATAGGTGGCTTAGATCAATTCTGTGTACCATTTACTGGCCAGAACCCAGTCACATGGCCCAAACCCAGGTTGTGTGGTCACCTTACTTCTGATATAATTTTCTATCCTTAGCCAATTACATTGGGAAGGTAGTCTAACCTGATAGTGGGATGTGTCTGTGGTCTCTTCCCATCTCATGAGTTCAGCACCTCTCTTGGTTTTCTCATTTTAATAATATTTCAAATATACTTCCTACAATTCAAAATGTAGATCTTAAAAATGCCCCCAACTTAAAATATGAAGTAAATCCTTCTGGTAAATCTTTCCAAATGTGAAGCCCTATCATATTTTAGCTAATGTAGGAGATACTATTAATAAGACAAAACAGCCCCTGACAAAAACCATAATAAACTCAGGTTTATTTTCTGAGGGCTACTGCATGGACCCCAGCCTGTTCCACCCGGCCATCTCCTGGTACATAAGACTTAGAATTATACATCCAACTATAAATTGGAAAGGGAAATCAACATAGGTGGATTTGTATAATCCCTGACACCAGCAGCATGTCTACTGAGAAGAGCCCTCTAATTAATTGGACATTTCACAGTTCTAGAACCACATAGAGATGCCTGGTTGGGACCACTACAGTTCATCTTAACCTTGACAAAATCTCATTTCAACCCTGGAAAGCATCTCCCCATATGCCCACCAAGGGAGCCAAATATAATTTTTCAGTGGGCTTCAGAAAAGGAGCTGGGGTATGCACCCTGTGTATGCAATTTTCTATTACCTTTACAGTCCAGGTAGCTGACAAATGATTTCCAAAACCACTTCTTTTAAAGAAACTCCAGGGAAGCCTGTGAGGGGCTAGTGTCCTCTAGGGGCTAGTGTCTACTTGTATATATTGAGATGTGAGTTCAGGAATGGGAGGGCCAGTATTGTGGGAACTGTCTCCTGCCCTGGCTGCTGCGGGGAATGCAGGGGCCTCTCTGTGGCACACCTAGGAGTTGAGGAAGAAGGAAGGAAGAAGGAAAACAATGTCAATTTCTAGCACCCAACACTGAAGAATCCAAGCCCATACATACTTACCCCAAATGAAGAACTGGAGAGAAATTTACAAAATCTTAATACCACAGGATGCTTAGAGGAACTGGCAAATTCCTACTCTCATAGGATGATGGTTCTCCATATAACCCATACCCCCTGTAAGACGTATCTAGGTTTCTCTAAATGTATCTGTTGACTATTCCACCAATTTGATTCAAACAGATGGAAATAGGTTTCGGTCAACTTGGTTGACCCACTTTGGTTAACTTCTGTCATTCCTCCAGCCTTGACTTTAAAGATATACATTTGGCAATTGTGGAGGCTAAAAGAATCTGGTATATTTTTCTTTTACTTTTAAGAATGAGTGTTTCTTTTAGAAGAGCAGTTCTCAAACATTTTGATCTGAGGATCCATCAGTACTCTTAAAAATGATCAACGAACCCAAAGAGCTTTTGTTAATCTGAATTGTATCTCTCTATACAGACAATATTAGTAACTGAAACTGAGAAATATAAAGTATTTATTTATTAATTCACTGGAAAATAACAATATTCCCATTAAATGTTACTATAAATAACATATTTGAAGGAAAAATAGCTATATTTTCCAAAACAAAAATTCAGCATTACTTACCTTTTTGCAAATCTCTTTTAACGTCTTGCTTAATAGAAGGCAGCTGGATTCATATACTTTTTCTGCAGTCAATCTGTTGCAGTGTTATTTTGGTCAAAGGATATGAAGAAAATCCGTCCTCGTGCAGATAAGTAGAAAAGGAGAGAGTACTTCAATCATCTTCTCAGATAATTTTTGGTGTTTTTCTTTAATATTACACCCAAACTCAGCAAGTGGTAGTTTCTTAAAGTGTAGTACAACATAGACCCCAAAACCCTATCAGTGATTTTTCATACGCTGTGACATTAAAATTCATCAGCCTGGGGTGTTTCCAACAACCAACTCTAGGATTCTCCAGACACCACCTAAATGTCCTACAGTTCTATTCTGATACCACCTGGAGTTACCATCAGACTCCAAAGGTTCAACAAGGCTCCTCCCACTTCAGATGCCATGCCAGTCACACATGTTGGTCCCCTGGTTACCACTCTGCCAGCTGACTTGGCTACAGATCAGAGTTCCCACGACTACCCTGTCCTCAGGTTTGATTTTGCTAGAACAGCTGACAGAACTCAGGAAAACACTTTACCTGCTATGGCCAATTTATTACAAAGGATACAACTGGGGAAGAGTCAGATGCAAGAGATGCACACGGCAAGGTGTGGGGGGTGGTACGTGTGGAGCTTCCATGCCCTCTCTCCGCACGGTCACCCTCCCAACACCTCGATGTGCTTGCCAACTCAGAAGCTCTCCAAACCCTGTCATTTAGGTGTTTTATGGGGGCTTCATCACATAGGCATGATCGATTATTAACACAATCTCCAGCCTCTGTCCTCTCCCCAGAGGTTGGGGGAGGTAAGGCCGAAAGTTCCAGGCTTCTAATCAAGGTTTGGTCTTTGTGGTGACCAGTCCTCATCTGAAGCTACCTAGGGGCCCACCCAAAGTCCCCTCATTAAACAAAAGACTGCTCCTATCCCCCAGGAAATTCCAAGGGATTTAGGAGTTTTGTGTGAAGAACCAGGAACAAAGGCCAAATACTAGAACAAAAGATGCTCCTATCACCTCTATCATTTGAGACATTTAAAAGGTTTTAGAATCTCTGTGTCAAGAACCAGGAAAAGGCCAAATATATATTTTCATTGTGCCACGATTGGTCTATCAATATACAATATCAAAAAAAATGCCCTTCAACATCACCACTGATTTCATCAGAAAGATCTTTAAATATTAGGATGCTGTCAGACTCATAGTGGCAGATACAGGTTTTCCAACCAAAAGTTTGAATTTGCACTTGAAAGCCTGAATTTGATCATCAGCAATAAAAACTCTCAGTTGTTTTCCTTGAAGTGACAGGCTCATTACATTCATTTTGGAGGAAATGTCTGCCAAATCCTCAAGTCTGTGTAATCAGTTTGTCTGTCAGTTCTTCCTTTCAGTAAAAATGGTGTTCAATGAAAAAAAAAGCAGCTCAGTGTTTTGCATTGCAAGCCACAGCCCCAGACAACCACCATACCTAGGTGTCTTTTGTGCACTTTCCAACCCATTCCAAAAACTAGGGCTGCTTCAGTCTTCAGTGGCACTTCTTGTTTGTATGTTTGTTTTCACTGCACGTGCAGGATGGTAATGAAAATACAATGACTACCAATTCAGTTTCGTGCCACTGCGTGGGTTCATGCTATGGGTCATCAGTTTTACCCACCATTTCTTTTGTGCCATCAGAGCAAATGTCTAAATAGTGAAGACAACTAGACATAGAAGCAACCTAAATGTCCATCAATAGATGAATGGACAAAAAAGATGTGGTATTATATATATATATATACACACACATACACACACACAGACACACAAACACAATGGAATATTACTCAGCCATAAAAAAGAATGAAATAATGCCATTTGCAGTGACATGGATGGATCTAGAGACTGTCATACTGAGTGAAGTCAGTAAGAGAAAGACAAATATTTATCACTTAGATGTGGAATCTAAAAAAAATGATATAAATGAATTTATTTACAGAACAGAAATAGAGTCACAGACTTAGAGAACGAACTTATGGTTGAGGGAAGGGTGCAGGGCGGGGGGAGACAGTTAGGGAGTTTGGGGTTGACATGTACACACTGCTATATTTAAAATGGGTAACCAACAAGGACCTACTATATAGCACAGAGAACTCTGCTCAGTATTATATAGCAATCTAAATGGGAAAAGAATTTGAAAAAGAATAGATACATGTGTATGTATGACTGAATCACGTTGCTGTACACCTGAAACTAACAAAACATTGTTAATCAACTATACTCCAATATAAAATTAAAAGGTAAAAAAAAAAACAAACAGAAATAGACTCATAGACATAGAAAACAAACTTTGGGGAGACTTCCCTGGTGGCGCAGTGGTTAAGAATCCGGCTGCCAGTGCAGGGGACACGGGTTCGAGCCCTGGGCCGGGAAGATCCCACGTGCTGCAGAGCAACTAAGCCCGAGCGCCACAACTGCTGAGCCTGCGCTCTAGAGTCCGTGAGCCACAACTACTGAAACCTGCGCGCCCAGAGCCCATGCTCCACAACAGGCGAGGCCACCGCAACGAGACGCCGGAGCACTGCAACAAAGAGCAGGCCCCGCTCGCCGCGACTAGAGAAAGCCTGCGCGCAGCAACGAAGACCCAATGCAGCCAAAAATAAATTAATTAAAAAATAAATAAATACAAATAAAAATGTTTAAAAAAAAGAAAAACTTCTGGTTATAAAAGGGGATAGCGGAAGCATAAATTAGGAATTTGGGATTAACAAACTATTATATATAAAATAGATAAACAACAAGGACCTACTGTATAGCACAGGGAACTATATTCAGTATCTTATAATAATCTATAATGGGAAAGAATCTGAAAAAGAATATATATATATTCAGGTATACATATATAACTGAATCACTTTGCTGTACACCTGAAACTAACACAAACTGGTAAATTAACTATACTTCAATTTTTAAAATGTTTAAAAAAATAGTGAAGACAGCTAATGTTCTTGTGTTATTGCAAAAGTGGTTTTGATATTGCAGATCCCCTAAAAGGAGCTTGGAGATTTTCAGGGGTCCACAGATCACATTTGAGAACTGCAATTTTGGAAACTATTCTGCTGTTATAAAGACTGAATACTAATACTTTCCTTAAGTTCATTTACAGAAACAAAAAGAACTAGAATAATTCGAAAAAACCGCAACAAAAATATTCAGCTACCTTAGTCACCAATGTGTAAGCCCCTTGAAAGAACTGTATCTTTTAATATTTGAACATCTCAGGAATGCAATAAATAATGATAATGAAAGTAGTTTATGTTTACTGTGATTTTAACTACTGGGGGAGAACTCTGCTATGTACTTCAAATGCATTATCTCCTTTATTCTTTAGTATCAAACTCTGGGGTAAATACTATATAATATCCCTATTTTATAGATGAGGAAGTGGGAGCACAGAGAGATAAAAGAACTTGACAGGGTCACGAGCCTTCTGTGGTGGAATAAAGATTTTTTTTAACATCTTTATTGGAGTCTAATTGCTTTATAGTGGTGTGTTAGTTTCTGCTTTACAACAAAGTGAATCAGTTATACATATACATATGTTCCCATATCTCTTCCCTCTTGCGTCTCCCTCCCTCCCCACAAGGTCTAATTCCCAGAGCTTGGACTCTTAAACTCCGCATATTATTCAGTGTCACATCTAAGTTCCAATTTACTTGTGCTCGTGTGTCCATTCAAACCCTCAAGGAGAAAGCAAACGTCTCTTGTCAACCATACTGCCCCCAAGAAAGGGCTTAATAAATATCTGAATGTGTGATCAAAAGACCGAGTGAACCGGCCATCTTTAAGTCATGGTGGTTAGTAACCACGTTAAAAGTGAAATTCTGAAATGCTGAGCCCCACCGGTGTTACATTTAAGTCATTAAAGAAGAAAGCCACAGGGTAGACCAAAAAAGGAAAAAAAAAAGCTGGTTTCTTGAAAGCTTGACAAAAATTATATGGGTTCATGTGCATACGTGTGTGTACACACATATCTATATTACCTTGTTTGCTAAGTAGATATATATTTAGGTAGTTAACAAACATGTAGATTAGATCAAAACAAAACTAGTTTACGTTTCCTAGGGCAATAAAACCCCCATCACCGTTGGGACTGACTCCACCCACTCTACCTTGACAAGGGGGTTACATCCTCCAGACTGACAGCCAAGGGTGGGTCTGTGGAAAGGGCCCTGTTGAAAGCTCTGTTTTTACCAGGTAGGCTGATTAGGAATGCTGGGAGGTACCCCAAACTCAAGCAATTTTGCCTTTTTCCAAGCTTGGATTTTTTTATTTTTCATTTTTCCAAGTTTGGGATTTTTTTTCGTTCTCAAACATCCAACCTGTTTCCTGGACGGAGACCTAGTGGGATTAGGCTTGGCCACAAGTCTCTCTGTCATTTCCCGGGATATAATTTGGTGGGTGTTTTTTGGGGGGGTGTGGGTGGAAGGGAGGCTCAAGGACCGGGTGATCGGGTTCCTGGGGTCCTTTGGCTCCGCCCCGTCCCACCTCCCCTCGGTCCCGGCGGCGTGCACGCACGGGGGGATGGGGCGGGGGTGGTCTTGTATGGGCGGCGGGGACGCGCACAGCCAGCAGGCGGCGCGCACGGCGGCGGGGACGCGCACAGACGCGCAGGGGCGCGCACGGCGCGGACGGGCGCGGACGGGCGCTAGGGCCGCGTGGGGCGGAGGCGGCCTCTCCCCGCGAGAGGGCGTCGCGCGCTCGCTTTCCTTCTTCCGGCGCCGCCGCCGCCGCCGCCGCCACATCCCGGGCCGGGCGGGCGGCGGCGCCGAGGCCTCCGGGCGGGCGGTCCTCCATCGCTCCCCGGACGCCGGGACCTCGCGCGCCTCGCTCCCAGGCCCGCGAGGCCCGAGCCGAGCTTCGCTCCTGGGGCCGCGGAAGGGCCCGAGGACCGCGACAGGCTCCGGCTCCACGGAGGGTGAGCTCGGGGAAGGGCGGGGGGCGGGGGGTGAGCGTCACTTACTCCCGGACCCCGACTGCCACAACACCCTGGGTGGACGGGAAAACGGGGGTAAAACCGGCTTCTCTTTGTTAGCGACATCCCAGTGTTTTGGCGACTTGAGGGACTTCCTAGTTCGTGGGGTTAAAGAGAACCTTCATCACGTTAATTATGCAATGAGGCGGCGTCCTTGCTGGGGATGCTGTGATCGTGGCATCATTGATTCTCGGTGATCCATAGTTTACTTCTTGCATCCTTGCCTGAGAATTTGCATTTGTAATAGAGGCGGAAAGAGGAAGAAAATGTTCCACTTGGGTGCAGGGAGCAGGCAGACAGAAGAAGAGAGAGGTCGGGGGAGAAGGACCATGTGCACCTTCCCTAAGTGCACAATTAAGCACGTCTCTGGCGGGTGGGAGGGGTAGGATGGTTGGAAATGCGTGTGTTTTGCCAGGTAGGCTCCCGGGTGCCCTCAGCCCAGATTTGGACAAAAGAGAGGCCTGTCAGAAGTTGGAGGTGGAGGCATAAATTTCTGCACTAGTGGCTGGGAAGATGAACCAGATCTTCCAAAAGCTGCCTTGTTATTTTCCACGTCTGCAAAAGGCAGGAAAGGGCCGGGCACTGAGTGCAAAGCAGCGCGGTCAGGTTCTGGTTAGCTGAGCGAGAGGACTGTCATAAAGGGTTTTTTTGTCTCATACACCCCAAGTCTGGGGCCTTGGACCATAGAGTTGGTTATTGGTCAGTTTTCACCGCCAGAGTGTGAAATGTCTCAGATATTCTTAAACCAGGCAGCTCCCTTCAGCTCCAGGGTTATTCATTCTTTTTATTGACTGGGTTAAGAGGAAGAGACACGAAGAGGGAAATGGTCTTCTCTCTTTTTTCCCATTATAATTAGGGCAAAGTCCATCTTGGGTCCAAATGGGAATTTCAAGATGGAAAGAAAAATCTTTCCATCTTTGCTTTTGACCCTCAAGGATAGAATCTCCAAGAAATACCTAAGAGAAAAATTCTCTCCTTCCCTGGAATGGAAACTGGAGTTCTTGGAAAACTGAACAGAGAAAGGGAAGAATTAGTTACTATCCTGGGCAATTTGCAGTTACATTCAGATCATTTTTCAAATGCTTGAGGTTATACAGTAGAATAAAAAGGGGGGAGAGAGGTGATTGCAGGACCTGAGAGATCAGAGAAGCCAAGAGAGTGTTTTGTCCTGATACAGGTCTGGAAGAATCTGCATCTTAATGTTTCTGTCTTTGTAACATGAAATTGCTTTTCCTTTTAATATTGAGTTCATAAGAGTAAAGGGAAGCAGAGCCTGACTGCTCCAAGCATCCCAGGCAGCTCGGGCTCTATTGTGTTTTAAATGAGTTGGATGTTTATTTTGCCAGGTAACGATTAAATCTGTAATCTCTCTAATTCCATGAGTTTGGCTTGTTTCCAGTTATTCATTCACGATATGACATTTGGGTAGAATTTACCAGGGTGTTAAAGCTTGAAGAAATGCAAAACCCAGTGAACATCTTGCATTGAAAGATTTGATCATCTTATGAATCCTTTACCCAATATCAAACATGTAAAACAGGTATAATAGGGTCTGATTGTTTTTGCTCCAAAAAATATTTCATTGTTTCATACTAAGTTACAGGGAAGAATCTTTTAAACAGCTAGCTCTTTTGGTACGTTTAGAATATTTATTCATCTGCCAAGCCATCCAAAGATAACCCCCTTCTGTAAGAGACCTGGCATGCGAAATATACTTGAAAAATCAAAGTGGTTAACTGTTTCCCGAGTATAAAGCAAGTTGTGTTCAGTAGGTTGATCTCATAACCTTTAATGGTGCTTATTTGTTGTTTTTAATCGTCCCGTACAGAGACAGGAGGAGCCAGGAACCTCCAAGGCAAAGCAGATGCTGCAAGGAAATGTGGACCAGGCCTAAGAAGGTACGGAAGGGAGGTTGTGGACACCTCACTAGTTATCTGAGATCCATGTCACATAGCATTCTCCTTTCTTGCTCACATGGAGATTTCCGGAAGCTTAAACTCGTAAATAGGAGTATGTACACGGATTCTTAGAACTGTTTTCTTAAACATGATCATAATAGCGGGTGCCTAAGCACCCGCTTAGGCAGGGGGTTCGGCGAGCTGGGTGCCCCGCCGAGTGCAGTGCCTGGCTTGCAGCGACCCCCGAAGACGTGTGGGCTGTTCGCCATCCTCACTCCTGAGAATCTGGCTTCACCTCCAGTTCGTTCCCCAGCTGGCTAGAGTGAGGAGTGGGTTTCCCTTCTGGTCACTATAGGATGAGCAGTCATTCTGAGGTGGTAAATTGTAATGACAGTGGCCAAGTAGACAAAGGAAATTTCTGAACTTAGATTGAGAGAAACGCTTAGAATGAATTTAAAGCTCACAGTGATCGTAATAAGACTTTATATATTTTGTAAATTCATACGCAGCATTTTATTTTCTTAAGTGGTGATTTAATAATTTTGTTGATTAGGGAACACATTTTAGTTCAAAATCGAAAGGGCTGTTGGTGGAGGGTCCCCGCTGCTCCAGCCTCAGCTGCCTCTTGTTTCCCTTCTCCCTGTCTGTCCTCCCAGGGTTACCGGGTCCTTGCGCATGACCAGATTCTTTTTGTGACGTTTCCTTTGGTGTCTGGATAGGTTTTGAATGAATGTTTTAAAAACTGAACACTGGGCAGGTGATCCTTTCTCCGGGGTACATGGGTGATGGGGGGCAGGGTCCAGGGGCCCTTGACAAGGCTCTTCATCTGGGCCACTCCCCCTCCGTCCTGCTCACTGTGCACGGGAGATGCCAGCCTCCTTGCTGCTTTGGGGATTCGGGGACCAAGCTCTTTGCCAGGTGCTGCGTGACGAGTCCCCTCCCTCTGTTTGAGCGTCTTCTCACCATCTTCTCCAAGGTGCCCCTTCCTCCCTTACCCACCTGTGTTACTAACCGTGTCACTTAGCGCCTGCCTGCCTGCCTGCCTGGTGTGATCCTAGGCATTATGGCTCTGTTTATGGCCTGTCTGCCTCTATTAGAAGCAAGCACCGTGAGAGCCGGGCAGGTAGGTTGCTGTATCCCCAGGGCCAGGAACAGCTCCTGGCTCAGAATAAGCCCTTGGTAAATATGGCTGAACGGATGAATGACATTTGGGGAAAAGCTGTTTTTTTGGTTTTTGAAATCTCCTCTCCTTTCTCTGTCTAGTAGTCTGTCTCCTTCACATTCAAGGAGTTGAATGGAGGTTAACTCCTCGGTTACCATCACGGATGTCTGCAGGGCCCCTCGTTTTGTTTACTTGTGGATGCCTTTTTAATTCCCTTTCCTCAGTCTTATTTCCTCTTGTCCACCCACATAAGAAATCACTGGAAAGGTCATCCTTTTCTTTCTTCGTGTTTTTGTAGAACGTGTATTTTTGGTTTCAGTGCCTGCGTTTTTAATTTACGTAAATGGCACTGTGTCGTGTATCTCATTCTATTTGGGCTGTATTCCCTTTGCACCACGGTTGTGAGATTTATCTGTGTGGTTGTGTGCACACTAGATCACATCTAGGCCAATTGCTTTTAAAAAATTTTTAACTCTGTTTGAAACAGTTAAATGGGCTTATTTACCACAGGAGGAGTGAGTGTGCATAGTAAAAGTAGAACTAGGAGAAAAACAAGTGGAACTAGGCAGGTGGGAGTCAGACTCTTCTGCACAAATTCAGAAGGATTGTGCTTTTGGGTAACAGCTCGAACACCGGGGAAAAGCCACTGGCAGCTGAGCAAAATGGATGCTTTCAAAAAGCATCTTTTTGAAAGTGCAAGGGAGGCCGAATTTGCACCAAAAGTTGGTAATAGTACCAGAGTCACTGTTAGTCATTACAAACATGTCAAATGTGTGCTGTCTTCCTTACAGTTTAGAGAGAGAGAAGCAGCTTAGGATTTCTTGCATGGTTAGTGGTCTTCCTGCATTCCTGGCCCTGCTTTCCCTCAGTTCTTCAACCACCGCTTCTGCCTTGTGGGTTTTCAAAGAGCCAACCTTCTGGCTTAGTTTCAGAGCCTGACATCTTGAGAGGTGCAAATCCCACGTAATGATCAGGAGTAGGGAAGCTCTGCAAACGGCCAGGGTACACGCTCAGGTTCACCCCTCTTAGCTGCAAGAGGCACGTTGGGAGTCGTCTTGGCTCCTTGAACAAGGGAGAGTTAATCACAGAAAATGTCAGTCTCTTTAAAGGCTGTTTGTCACCTGGCTGCAGGGAGAGCAGTGGCCCTTCCAGAGCCGAGGAGGGAGGACCGTGGGTGTCAGGCCCCAGACTCTCTGCGCACGGAAACAATGAGCCTCAAGGCTGTTGCCCGTGGACAGGAGGCAGACCCGTGCGGAATTCGTGTGCTCAAGGAAACACTGCCGATGGCAGATGGCGGGCAGGCCAGGAGGAGCTGGGCCTACAGGAATTTGGAATGACTTTCTTTTTGTTTAAAAAAAAAAAAGTGGGGCAAATTTTCCTGAGTCTTCCAAGGTCAGCCCAGAATTCTACAGGGACTGGTTACCTATAGATGGGAGGGCTGGAAAGGAGAGTAAATGGGAACAGTGGTGGAGGTCTTTATTCTAATCAGGCCTCTTTAAGCTGTTCATTCAGAGCACAGGTAATTCAGATCCTCAGTCGACGGTCTCAGTTGACAGACCCCCCCCTTTTGCTACCGGTTTTCCTTCTCATACTGTAAAGAGGTGGTGGGAAGACAGCTGTTACGCTAAAAGGCCTAGAATCTGCATTTTAACGAGTTCCCCAGGGGGCAGCGGGGGCAGTAAAAGCTGAGGAGGCCTGGGGGCCGGACCAGCAAGCAGCTCGGCCTGGCCGCTCGCTGGCCTCCTGAGCAGAGCTTTTCAGACTCACCCAGATTCAGCCTCACAGGTTCGCGTTGTCTCTGCTCAGGTGTTCTTGGGGCCCGGGGTGTTGCTGTAGTTTTTCAGAAGCTCCCCAGGTGGTTCCAATACACAGCCAGGACTGGGAGCCACGGCCCTAAACATGAGGTCGGACACCTCAGCGGATGATCGCAGAGCAGAAACGCTGCCTGGCCAAGTGGACACACCCCTCCTCCGTAGGACTCGTCAAAGCCTAGCCCGTCAGGTACCGTGGCTCTTAACTGGTTCATTGGCTGCTTTTCAGAGACCTGGAGGGTGATGTGGTGGGGAGCATTTAGCCCCTCTGCTTGGGCCCGATCAGAACACCACCCGCGGCCTGTGCAAGTGACCCGGGGCTGGGGCGTGGCTGAGCGGATCTCTGTGCTTGACACCTCTGACTCTGCTGCCAGAGCAGTAGTTCCAAGTTGTAAGTCAGATCACCGTACCCCATCCCCGCTCACCCACAAGGCGACCACCCCCCAGGGCCCAGCCTTGTCTGCCGCGTCTGCCAGGGCTTCTCCCTGGCCGAGCTCGGGAAGCTCGTGCCTGCGCCTGGGCCTCCGTTTGTGCTGCTCTGCGGCCCGGTGCCTGGGTCTCCGCCCCTCACCCCGTAGGTCTCCGTGCCACCCCTGCCCTCCGTCTGCCAGGTCGCCGCCCTCGTGCTTTCCTCTCACGGCACCGCGTCCGCTGCCTCATCTCACGTCTTAGGTAGAGTCTTTGGTGGCTGCGGGTCCCCCCGGCAGCCTGCCAGCTCCACAGGACAAGGAGCGTGTGCGTGTGCGTGTTGGGGGGGTGCTTTGGGGCTCGGTGCTGTGTCCCTGCGCCTGTTTTGTGGGATGCATGAGGACACCTTTTCGTGATGAGCTTGGTAAATGATCGTTTCTCGGTTAGTGTGTCCTTCAAAATGCATGCAGGTGCATGTCTCCTTGTGCGTGCGTGTGTGTGTGTGTGTGTGTGTGTGATGTCGTAAGTGTAGAGATAGTGGCCCTGAGGGGTGGGGCATGTGGAGGGGGCCCGGGCTTCAGTCTCACTGGTTCTGGTCAGCATGGGACTTGGAGAGCAAGTCCTGGTTCGTCTAAATTTTTACCTAGACAGCTTCTTCACTTGAGTCTGTGTATGATTTGTGAATTTTCTCATTATAGACCACGAGAAAAAATAGTTAAGTGCTTAAAAACGGTCCATCTCTCCACCCGGCGGTACCACCGCATGTGCCCCTCTGAAAAGCATAATAAGTAATGCAGTGTTTCCTCGCAGCCCGGGGGAAACTCGCCTCGCCTCTCCCCAGTCCGCCCTGCCTTCGTCTGGGCTGGGACGTCCAGCCTCCCAAACCCCTGCTGCTTCTGTGAGGAGCCGTATTTGATGTAGTGAAAGTGCCATCACCCAGATGGAGGGTATCTGGGGAGGGAGGGGAGCGGGACCAGGCAGGGGCTCCAGCTCATTTGTAACCCTTTACTTCCTTTAAAAGACTCAAGTACGTACAGCAGAACTATTAGAACTGAGCATCGGAAAACAAGTATTTGTTATATTATTCTCTGTTTTAAATATTAAATCGTTTTTAAAACTGAATTAAAAACTAGTGAAGACAGAGATGTATTTCCTAAACACTCAGATACATATTGCCTGTCCATTCACCACATTCTTTCCTGGCTGGAAAAGTATTTACCATCCTTTGCCCTGTTTCACAAAGTGGTAAGGAAACCGCTGTTGGCGGTAGTCAGGTAGGAAAAAAATTAAACAGCAGAAATAAAAACACCTGGGTCTGCATATGTAGGTGGTATTTTCTGTATTTTATTGGTTTTTATTATAAAATGGATATGTGCTTATTGCAATAATGTTTTTAAAATACAGAACTGTACGAAGTAAAAAATGACTCCACTCATCCTCTCAAGATTTTATTCTGTGCATTATACACATGTATGTGTGTTTGCCTGTATATATAATCACATACATTCACATGTATACGTATATAATTCTTTTTAACTAATAGGATCATACATTCGATTCTGCAACTTGCCCTTTTTTGTTTCCTGATGAATCTTGATACTTTGGAGCTATGTAATTGGCTTACCGCCTTTCAGCGTTGTTTTATTTAAAATTTAGAAAAAAATATTTTGGACTGCAGCCTTATTTCTTTATCCCCTGTCAGTAGGTTGTAGACATAGAACAGTAGTTGTATGTCTCTTCCAATGCATGTGAGTGCGTGACTTATAAAATACAATTTTACTTTCAAGTAATAGTGAGGTCCTAGTAGCTTTGGGTTGTCTTCTAGTCTCAGTTAACGCATGTTAAATATATAAGCACTAACGTGGAGACTGGAGAAATACTTTGAGGTTGAACGGGGGCCTCATACTTTAGAGAGTTTGGACGTTGGGGTGGAGGGTTGAGCCAGGCGTCTTCTAAAGCACCTGCCAGCTCTCCTAAGGCTTCTGGGTAGTTTCTGGGTTGATGTCGTCATCCGGCAATAGCGAAGGTCATCTCGCAGTGCGCTGGGCACCGTGCTTTCCGGGTGCTGCGGCATGAGCTCACGTGCCACCAGCGGAAGCAGAAGGTTCAGGCTGTGGTGGGTGCCGGGAAGGAAGTGAAGCTAGGTGAGGACGGAGGGCAAATCAGGGTGGCCAGCAGGGAGGGCTGAGCCTGCCTGTGCTGTGCAGCGGGGGGAGCAGGCCCTGCCGGCCGTTTGCAGGGGCCCAGTGGTCGGTTGGTTGGTTTGGCTGCACCGCACGGCTGGCGGGATCTTAGTTCCCCGACCAGGGATTGAACCCGGACCCCGGCAGTGAAAGCACCGAGTCCTAACTACTGGACCACCAGGGAATTCCCTCCGGGGCCCAGTGGCTGGGAGAGCGCTCCACCCACTCCCCACCCCCTGCTGCCTGAGTGCAGGCCCCCGAAGTGACCACCACAGGCTGTGTGGCCTGGGCCGGGACCGCAGCAGGGCACCGGGGTCATCGGCAGGCCTGAGTCTGGTCTGCACTCTGAGCGCTGGCCGTGTACTCTGCTTCCCGAGAGCTTTTGGCTGGGGCTGGGGTTTATCCACGCGGAGCTTCCCAAATCTGCAGCCCCATCACAATCCTCGCGTGTCCTGGGCACCGTCCCTGCCCGGCCCAGGCGGGCCGTGAAGAGGGTGAGAGGCGGGTGGGTGCCTTGCAGACGCCACCCCCCCCACTGATCCCAATGCTGTGGCTGGGCTTGGAAGGGGAGAGGGCTCTCTGGATGTTTTAGTGCAGTAGAAGTTTAGCAGAAGTCACTTTAGAAGTGGAACTTTTTGGAAATAAAATTGCCATCTGGAAGAAGCAGCGGGCTGGTACATTGTACGTTGCAGCCGAGCTGCTTTGGCGGCCTCTGTCTCACAGGGGCCTCCCAACACACTGGTGGGCATGCAGGCGGCTGTTCTGTCCTAATCTAGCAGGGGGCCCAGAGAGCTCTTCTGTGACTAACCCCAGACACCAACACGGAGAAGGGACCAAATCCTGCGCCTGCCCCACCCCCGCTTCCGGGCCAAAGTAGCTGTCGCTTCGGACTTCAAATGAAAACCCAGGGTTAGGAAGGCAGGCGGAGCTTCACGACAGTGCAGGTCTCACTTTCCAAGCAGCCCAGAGGTAGAAATCCTGCCCCTGAGCCACCTGGCTTCCCGGAGGGCACATGGTGGGAGCCGCATTTTCATGTCAGGCTGTTTATTCTTTGTCTTCCTACCTTTATCTGGAGGTGAACCAGCTCGTTGGGTGCACTCGAATCGGAGCCCTTCAGAGGACTAGGCCGCATTGGAAAGACCCGATCCTTAAATCACAAAACCTCCCAAGTGCCTGATGCCTGGGTGGCGCCCAGGGGCGGGAAGCCCGGAGGTCGGAGGTCGGCAGGTTGAGGGGGGGGCGGGGAGCCCGGAGGTCGGCAGGTTGGGGGGGAGGAGCCCGAGCGCCCGGGGCTCTTCTGTGCCCTGCCCTGCAGGGTAAGGCGTCTGTGTGAGGGGGGCAGACCCCAGCGACTCCCCTGTGTCTGTGCGAATCACAAGCCCCGGGCCACTCAGCACCGGCCTCACTCTTCCCGAGAACTGGTGCGCAGACCAGTGTCTGCTCCAGGCCAAGTGGTCCTTTTGGTGCAGTCATTTAATCCTCGTGACCGTCCTGGAGGGAGGAGGGCCTTGTCTCAGGGACTGAAAGCCACAGCTTAGGGAGGGTAGGTGACTTGCTGAGTCGCAGAGCTAGCGAGCGCTGGGGCACTCCAGGGCTCTGCTTTGTGCCACGTTGGCACCAGACGAGGCGTAGCAGGAGGGGACAGGGAGACTCTGCAGAGACAGGCCATCTGGTTCAGGCCGTTAGAGCGGAGCCGTGTTCCCCTCATTGGGTAGTGTTGCCAGATAAAATGCAGGACACCCAGGTAAATTGGGAATTCAGAGAAACAGCAAATAGCTGTTTAAAGTATAAATGCGTCCCAACGCAGTACTGGGGGCATAGTTATCCTAAGTACTAAAAAATGATTTGCTTACCTGAAATTCGAACTTCACGGGGCACCCTGTGTTTTCATGTGTTTAATGTGGCAGCCCTACCAGGGCACCCCGGGAAACATGGTGCGCCTGCTGCGTGGAGACCTGAGAATGCAGGTGCAGGTGTGGGCTGGACCGCAGGGGAGCTTCCCATCGCCGGCCGGAGAACCCCTTGCGGGAGGGAGTCCAGGTTGCAGTGAGGGCCTCAGAGGCAAGGATCGGTCGTTGAGGCAGGAGGAAGGCCGACGCCCGGGCCCCCGTGAGCCCAGTCCACCAGGTGCGCTCAGGCTCCGAAACTGTCTGCCGTCAGCGCACGTGCAACAGACCAGCTCCCTGCTGCCCGGGGGTGATGGACGGGCCCGACAGCCAGCGGACACCAACCCAGCCCAGCATGGTCTCTCTCTCTCTCCAAGTGGCTTGGTTTGGCTTCAGGAAGCCCTGTGTTAAAGGTGACACGAAGCACTTTTTTGTCTCTCTTGCAAAGAATCGAGTGCGACTTCCGGTTCTTCTGTGACCCCCGCAGCAGAGTGCAGCCGTGTGACCCGCTGAGGACCCAGGTGCCCCCCCGTCACTCCCGGGCAGCGAGAGCCTGAGGAACGCCCACCCCCGAGGTTCCGCGCAGGCTCTGGCCGGCGGGTGGGCGGAGCCGGGACGCTCCGGGGTTTGGGGTTCGTTTCTAGGGTTTCGGAGATTCTCTACAGCTCAGTGGGTGTGGCCGTCGCTTGTCAGCGAGTCAGGATTTTAAACCCAGCCTGCTTGGAATCGCCTCAGGATGGCGTCTGCCTTCTGAGGATTACCCAGAGGTCCAGGCCCCCTCCTGCCCCGGCTTCCAGGCCCTGGCAGGTGCCAGATGCCAGGGACACAGTAGCCTGGGCCAGAAAGAGTCAACAGGTCCATCTGCAGAAGCGTTCCAAGACCAAACAGAAATGGCTCCTTTCCGGTAAAGTGTTTTAAATTTTATTTAATTATCAACGTGATAAGTTGCTATTAATTAAAAATATGATGTTAAGTTAAATAATAAGTCAAAACACCCTTGGTATCAATAGAAAAATTTTCAGAAATATTTGTATTGAGGCTATTAACTGAAATTGCCCTTTCTTTTATTACCTTCTGTTTAATTGACTTATTTGTAAGCAGCAGGGCCATTTTGCTTGTGTTTTCCAGGAAGAATCACTGAATGGCTGACATTTGACAACATGCACCACCAGTGGCTTCTGTTGGCCACATGCTTTTGGGTGATTTTCATGTTCATGGTGGCCAGCAAGTTCATCACACTGACCTTTAAGGACCCTGATGGTAGGTGCACCTCCTCATGGAATGGATTTTGGCGAGTTCAGACCTTGCTGTGGTACTGTTCCTGGGTGCCTGCTTGGATGAGTGGTGACACGGAATCGAGTGACTCTGACCCAGAAGGGGCTTGGAGGTCGTGGCGTCCAAATCCTTGATGTTGCAGAGGTTCAGGAGAGGAGGTGGACGGGGATGAAGGGCTCTTTCCCCGCGCACTCTGTGGGTTTGGGGACCAGCCCTGCTTGGTGTCGTTGAGAGATGCTGCGTATGCGCCCGGTGATGCTGCCTGCTGGTGGTCACGTGTTTGAAGGTCACCTTCAGCGCCCCGGAAGGAAGGTGGTCTAAATATATGTGTGTTGGGTTGTCCTCGAGGATTTTTTTTTAACTCCCCTTGACCTGATGTAGGCGTTCGGATGAGGACATATCAAGAGCACGCAACCCAGCCTCAGAACAGCTGCGTCTAGTTCGTGCCCTTGCCCTTTGCTTACCGGGGCCTTAGTATTTTTTCTGTGGAATGGGCGTGCTCTGCTCTGACAGCTCCAAGCCCGACCTGGGCACCGCGAGGCCCTGTGAGTGACGTGTGAGGTGCTGGGCACGAGTGAGAAGCTGCGAGGACGGTCATCTTGAACCCTGAGGCCACTCCTTCAGGGGCAGCATGAGGCAAGGCACACGCGAGGTGTCGCAAAGGCTCGTGAGTGGCCTTAGGGTGGCCTGGCACCGCCATCCTGATAGGGAGGAAGCGCACAGCATCTTTAATCCCGCATGAGGCTTGGCGTGTCCACCTGCAGGCCGTGGCCCTTGAGGAAGGGAAGTAGAAAAGGATCACACCAGTCGTTTTGCTGGTTTACACCCGGGGGCTGCACAGGCCGTGCCGTTGGTGTGGCCAGCGGGCTCCGGGCCCTGCTCGTCCTGGAGAGCCCCCGGGGGTGTCCCCGGCTGTGCTGAGGCTGCCCAATGCCCCACACCTTCTGCTTCCATCCTCCCTGTAGAGGGGCAAGGTTGGAAGGCAGATCTGCAGGCAGGAGAGAGAGGCGCTGAAATAAGCCCCCAGGGTGGGTCTCAGCTCCGCAGTTTCAGGTCAGTAACGTTATCGGGGCCCAACTGGCTGTCATCTCAATCCTACCCTCATCTTCCAGGAGCCCGAGAGGCTTCCACAGCCTGGGGAAGGTGGAGTCACAGCTGCAGGCATCTGGGGTGGCCAAGAGCAGCACGGGGTATCACGGTCACACTGGGGACCAGGGCCGCTGTCAGGACAGCACAGGCCAAGTCTGGGAAGGTTGTTGGAATTTGAGCCGAGGATCTCAGCCCAGCCATTTGCTGCTGGGCTGCTCCCCCCCAACAGTTAACGTCACCGATAGTGGAGACCCCTGGTAAGAGTCAGAGCAGTGGTTCTCGTCCCCAGGGCACTCTAAAATCCCGTGGGGGCTGTGTATACCTCCTGCTGCCCAGGCCCAGCAGAGACCAGGGGCGGAATCTCCAGGCGGGGGGCCCCGGTGAGGACCCCACCAGTGGGAACGTGGCTGGGAAACGGCACAAGAGACGAAGCTACGGAGAACATGAAACGGTGTCCCCAAGTCTACACATTTCACTCGTGATTCCTTTACTGTCACCTCCTGGTGAGGGAGGCACTTGAAAGGCGAGCCATGAGGTTGAATTGTTTGTGGCTTATTTTATTTAAAAATGAGTGTATGGGGCCCGTGAGCCATGGCCGCTGAGCCTGTGCTCCGCAACGGGAGAGGCCACAACAGTGAGAGGCCCACGTACCACAAAAAAAAAAAAAAAAAAAAAATGAGTGTATGTAATATATTTTATATTCCACCCAAAATAATTAAATAAGACGTGTGCCTCTGAGTCTGAATATCTAGCAGTAAGGCCTCTGAAGAGCACCTCGCATCTCAGGGGCATCTGATAAACGAGCTGTCGCTGCTGTGATGGGGCAGGCTTTATGCTGAGTGCTTTCAGGAAAGTGTAGAAGCTTGAGAAGTTTCGGGAAAGGGGAGCAGAAAGTGAATGGGTGGAAGGTGACCCTACAGAGAAGGCTGAGAGGCCTTAGGGTGTTAAAACTGCAGAGAAGGTCTGCTGCTGCCCTGGGGGCTCTCACCAGGGTCTCACCAGTGGCTCCAGCCCCGGGAGGCGCATGGTGGTCCGCGTGCCCTTGGGCGTCCCGCGCGTAGTTGCCGGGGTCCGTGCGTGGGAGCGTGGTGGCGGGCCGCTCGTGGAAGGAACGTGAGAGCCAGGGCTCACCGGCCAGCTCCCCTTTCCCCCGCGGGCAGCACGGAGGAGCCAGTCTTCAGTGGGGATGCAGTCAGCCCCGTGTCGTACTGTGGACTGAGAGTGAGGACCCTAACCCTAACCCCAATCCTCTAACCCTAACCCCTGACCCCAAACCCTAACCCTAACCCCAAACCGTAACTCCTGACCCCAAACCGTAACTCCTGACCCCAAACCCTAACCCTAACCCCAAACCCTAACCCTAACCCTAACCCCAAACCCTAACCCCTAACCCCAAACCCTAACCCCTAACCCCAAACCCTAACCCCTAACCCTAACCCCTAACCCCAAACCTTAATCCCTAACCCCTAACCCTAATCCCTAACCCTAACCCTAACCCCAACCCTAACCCCAAACCCTAACCCCTAACCCCAAACCCTAACCCCTAACCCCTAACCCCAAACCCTAACCCCTAACCCCAAACACTAACCCCTAACCCCAAACCCCTAACCCTAACCCCAAACACTAACCCCTAACCCCAAACCCTAACCCTAACCCCAAACCCCTAACTCCTAACCCCAAACCCCTAACCCTAACCCTTTGTTGTTGGGCTCAAACATAACCCAGCCTTTCTCGACCCCAAGTCCCTGGCTGCAATCATGCAGGTGGATGTCTGCTGGCTGGGTTCGGGTGCAGGAAGCGAGCTCACGTGCATGGCGTCTTGCTGGTCTGTGTGACTGAGCAGGGAGCGGGCCCCCCAGAAGTTCAGGCCTCAGCCCCCTGGAGCACTGTGGCTCAGGCTTCGGGTCCCCTCTGTCTTGAGAGGCAGCTCACCCCCCGCAGTGGATCTCGGGAAACCGAGGGAGGTTGGTAAACGTGTGGCCGTGAGAGATTTCCTCATGTGTTGGAATTTATTTTACTCGCGTTCAGTGTTTTTGCTTTTGAACCAGAAGCCCACTGTGAACTGTCATCACAAGGCAGTAACTAACACACAGTGATGTCCTGTGTGGGAAAGTTCCACCCCTGTAAAGCGGGCGGCAAATCCAGGGCCTTCAGTGTTCAGGGAGCTGGGTGCCCTCAGTGTCCGTGGGCAGCTCCGTCCAGCTCTGTCCCCTGGGAAGTGAGGTCTGTTGCAGCTTCCAATTCTGACCTACCTGTTCTTAATGAGTTCCCTACCACCCAGTGGGTAGGAAGAGCACATTTGTCTTGAGCCGCTGTTTAAAGCCGTGTGTGCGTGCGTGTGTGTGTGTGTGTGTGTGTGTGTGTGTGAGTGTGAGAGATGGTCTCTCTTCGGTTCAGCAGTAAAGCCACAGTGACTCCTTCTTTTAACAGATTTCAGTGTTGTTTTGAACTAGACTTTGTCATGGGGAAGTAAATCCCATTCAGTGGTGGGGATTTGATGGCGTGGTGTGTTGAGACTTGAACTCAGAATTGACATCCATGTGAATCTGGCGTGTATGCGTAGACACTGATTTTCTTCCTAATCCTGTGCCTCAGCCCAGCTGCCAGCCGCTGAAGGTCAAAACCTGTGACGCGATGTCTGCACGCCCCCTGCCCAGCGTGTGATGCACTGGTGACCCTGGGCAGCTGGACACCCAGAGGTCAGGGAGCCGAGGGGGTGCGAGCCCGCCTAGAAAAACAAGGCAGTGCTGCACGTGGCAAATTTAAAGACATTCTGTCAAACGAATCCAATGACGTCTATAAGGAAAGCGAGCTCGTATGTTATGAAGAGAGCTGGTCAGAATCCTTGGGCCTGAAGCCGGGGTCTCGCCCCTGGGGGTCGGGGCCGGGTAGGGGTCTGCTCTTTGATCACAGTGGTGATAGCGGCACCCGCTGAAAATACGTGATTGTCAGCAAAGCAGTGGAAAAGCAAAACCACACACAAGGTGTGCTATCAGTTTTATTTGAATCTAGTTGAATTGGGTTCGAGGGGAGTTGGGGAGCAAATACCAGGATGTTCAAGGTAAAAAAAAAAAAAAAAAGTTAAAAATTGGTGGACGAATGGCCAGCATGTGTGGCTGGAAGGTGAGCTGCCCCACAGCTACCAGAGCCCGTTCTGGATGCTTCCAAGTGTGTGAAATAGGCGCTTTTCACACATTCACTGTTAAGTCCGTTGTTTAGAATTCAGGCTACGTTGTCCATCTGAAATGTCGTTAAGGAAGCTTAGGTTTCTGGGAACCCGTGTGGCCTGTGGAAGTGCTGAGCATCGGTGTGCTGGTCAGAGATGACGGCACGTGAGGTGACCAGACGGGTGGAAGGTGCCATTTCCCTGAGCACATTGGTGCTCGAAGATGAGGCTGTGGAGGAGGAGGAGGTTGGACGCTGGCCTCTTGGCCTTCGGGGTGCATTCCGGAGCCTTGGGGCCAAGGGCACTGCGCCCTGTCTGTCTTCACACGGTCCGTGGTGCCTCCTGTCCTCACGGCAGGTGCAGAGCAGCTCCTGTGCGCACCTGTGGTTAGGGCTGCATTTCAACTCAAACACAGGAAAAAAGGAAAAAAGATTTCCGTGGGATTCACAGAGGTGTGTGGCCAAGACTTCTTCTGTGGGAGTCGGAGAGCTCAGAGGCATGAGAGATGGGAGATGGGTGATTATTATTGACGGGGCTCTGGGAGGATGGGTTTCTCCCCTCTGCATTGGGAGGACGTCAGGGTGGGGCTCGTTCATGGCGGGGCTCGTTCATGGTGGGGCTGGCTGGGGAGCCGGGGTGTTTAACAGCCAGACTGAAGGCGGGGAGGCTGCAGTAGAGCCTGCAAAGTGTAGGTAGTAATGACCCAAGAGGAGCTGGTTTTGATGTTTTTAACAAAGTGAAATGTGCCTTTGCTTATGCTTTTTTATGCTAATTTCTGTGCTTTTCTTTGATAACAACTATTTTATTCAAATTATGTTTCTAGGCTTTGCAAAATTTTGAAAGCAATGTTTCTTTGATTGTAGAGATCTGACAGTTATCTTCAAATTCTACCCGAAGGTTTTCCCCCAAATCAGTTTGTTGTAAATGATTATTCTGGTGTAGCGTTTTGTAAGACTCCTCTAGTCTAATTTCAGTTCCCATAAATTTCAAAAATAATGTGTAAGCACTAACTGGACTGCCGACTTGGCTTTTTTTTCCCTAAATTAAACTTTTAATTTTGAGATCGTTGTAGAGTCACGTGCAGTTGTACATAAAAGAGTCCGATGTACCCTTTACTCTTTTGCCCCAGTGTAACATGTTGCAGAACCACAGTGCAGAGTCACAAGAAGGGTATTGACAAGGATGCAGTCACGGAGCACAACATCTCCATCACCACCAGCATCCCTCCAGTTGCCCTTCTGTAGCCACACCCACCTCCCCATCCCCCCCATCCCCTCCCCCTGCCCCCTCCCCCCTTGACAACCACTAATCTCTTCTCCTCCATCATTTTGTCCTTTCAAGAATGTTATATATGGTATATGACCTTTGGGGATTGGTCTTTTAAATTCAACATGGTCACCTGGAGATGCATGCAATTTATCGTGTGTATCAATAGTTTGTTCCTGTTTAGGGCTGAGTAGTATTCCATGGCACGGATGTACCAGTGTTTGATTAACCCATTCACCTGTTGAAGGACAGCTGAGTTGTTTCATTTTGGGGCTATTATAAATAAAACTGCTGTGAACATTCGTGTATAGGTTTTTGTGACACAGTTTTTCATGTCTCTGGGATAAATGCCCAGGAATGCAATTGCTGGGTCATATTGTAGTTGAATGCTTAATTTTTGAAGAAACTTCTTCTTCTAGAGTTCCTGAGAGCTGCTGTACCATTTTATATTCCCACCAACCGTGTATCAGCGATTCCTTTTTCTGCATCCTCACTAGCATGTGGAGTTCTCACTGTTTTTTTGTTTGTGGCATTTTGATAGGTGTGCAGTGGTACCTCACTGTGGTCTTAATTTGCATTTGCCCGACGACTCATGACGTCGAACATCTTCTCATGTGTTTCTTTTCCACCTCTAGATCCTCTCTGGTGAAATGTCTGTTCCCGTTTCACTCATTTTCTAGTGGGATTGTTTGCTTTTTTTTTTTTTTTACTGTTGAGATTTAAGAGCTCTTCACGTATTCTGGATAGGCCAGTCCTTGGTCAGACGTGTGGTTTGCAGATAGTTTCTCCCAGTCGTCTGTCGCTTGTCCTTCCATCCTCGTCATAGGGTCTTTGTCGAGCAAAGGTTTTAAATTTTGATGAGATTCAGTTTATCGGTTTTTCCAAAGATTTACTCCTGTAAGAGGTTTTGTAGTTTTCTGTTTCACATTTAAGAGCTAATCTCGAATAAAGGGTGAGGTTTAGGGAAAGGCTCCCTCTTTGGGGGCATCCGGTTGCTCGGGTACCATTTGTTGAAAAGATGCTCTCCCACCGCATTGCTCTTGCACCTCGTCAGCTATCACTTGGGTGTGTTTGTGCGGGTCTCTTCCTGGGGCCTCTGGGCTGTGGCGCTGATCAGAGTGTCTGCCCCTCCCTGGGAAGACGTTTTAACCTCTCTATGTCTCCTAGCCTACAGCGCCAAGCAGGAGTTTCTGTTCCTGACCGCCGCGCCCGACGCGGGGAGGTCGCTGAGAGAGACGCACTTCCCAGAGGAGCTGAAGGTGGGCCCAGCCAGGCCGCGGCACTGCCCGCCCCGCCCATTCTTCCCTGGCGTCTCCCTCTCACCTGCTCACCCCTCCGGCCCCAGCGGGTCCCCCATCACGGGAAACAGCCTCCCTTCCCTCCGTGCCCTCATCACCTGGTTTCCACTTCCTGTCATGCTCGGCTTCAGAGTCGCTGCTTCTGCACCTTTTTTCCGCTTGTTTTTAGCTTCTGGCCGGGGAGTCAGGGTCAGTGGGCCTGGTGCATCGTGGGTGCCCTGGAGCGTTGCCCGTGTTGAGTCCCCGCCCAGCCGAGAACGAGCTTTGTGATGGGTGGATTGGGGATGTTGGGCGAGTCGGGAGGAAACCGGGGGGAAAGATCTCTGCCCCCGAATCCTGGGAATCCTGGAACTTCAGAGTTACGGGGCAGCCAGTCCAGCCTCCGGGCGCTGTGGATGAGAGAGCTGAGGGTAGGAAAAAGGCTAATCATCCAGGGTCACGGGGGAGTTAGCAGCAGAGCCCGGGGCCGCTGACCTTCACCCCGTGCTCACTGTCCTTGACACTCTGACTCCAGTTTCTCCCCAGGCTCCTTTTGCACGTAAATTCCCAGTCGTCCCCCAGCCAAGGTGAGGGCGCACCCCTGAGACCCCCTTCTCCCCCTGCTGACCCCTGTGCCGGGTCTGGACGGGAGGTTCCGGTTGCCCTCGTGCAGGAGGAAACGAGGCGAGGGGAGCCAGCTCTAAAGATGATTATCAGCCCAGAATTAAACTCAGACAAGGGACAGTCCTGCCCGTGAGCTGCACGTAAGGTCAACAGAAAGAGTCCAGCCAAGTCTAGACAGCGCACACCTGGGCTTCTGGCTGCACAGCCTTCACGCCACGGCGCACGTGGGCCCTCTCACCTGGTCTCGTGACTCCTTAGAGCAGAACCGGCGCTGATGGGCCCCGTCACCTGCTCACAGCAGCTAAACCACTGGTACCACTGACCTGACCGCCGGGCAGAGCCCCTCTCCTCACCTGAAGCCGCATGTCAGAGGAACGTAATTGTGTGCTCAGCCCTGGGGAAGTGGAATAATGGCTCCTGCCTTTTTAAAACCCATACTGGATGACCTAAGGTGTTTTCTTAAATTAATAAACCAGATACACCAACGTGCCAGGTTATCTTCAAAGCGGCCACCGTCTGTGTAGACAGCGGGTCCTTGGGTACAGTCCACACACTTACACTCAGGTTACACGGAGGGAGAGCGAGGGGGCAGAAGCTGGCCTTCCCTGAAATCGCTGAGTGGAGGATATCCTGCCGTTGCCAGGAAGTCCTGGGCCACTGTGCCTTCGGCGCGGCGACAGGCAGACAGCCCCCCCGCCCCCGCGGTTTGTCCGAGCTGAGGAGGAGGAGACAGGGTCAGCCGTCTCTGGCTGCGCCGTGGTCCAGCGCATCCACACAGCCTGAACCCCGGGCCGCAGCGGTGACTCACGCCCTCCGTCCCGCTGCTTCTGTGGGGACAGCCCCCAGGCTCCGGCCTCCGTGAGTGAATGCCCGGCACGCCCAGTTCCGCTAATGAAGCCCCTGTGCCTGTTTTGTCTCCATTCCCTGCAGCTGACCGGGAAGATGCTGCCGGGAGGGCAGCTCATTCAACCCTTGGTCTATGTGCAGCGTCTGGAGCTCGTCAGAAACGTGTGCGGGGACGACACCCTGCGGAACCTCTCACACACCGCCGTCTCCAAGTTTGTCCTCGACCGGATCTTCGTCTGCGACAAGCACAAGATTCTCTTCTGCCAGACCCCCAAAGTAGGCAACACCCAGTGGAAGAAAGTGCTGATCGTGCTGAACGGTGCGTGCAGCGCCCGGCGAGGTCCGTCCTCCCCGGACCTCAGGGTCTGCAGGGAGGGTGGCCGGGGCCGGGGCGGGGGAGTAGGGGAGGGTGGCCGAGAGAGGAGCCCGGGAAGGGCCGGTGACTCACAGACAGCGCGCTGGCGTTTTTCCTGTTCGCGCCCACGTTCGAAGTTGGCGGGGTCCCCCGGTGCCCACGCCCACGGTCAGGGCCTCCTGGCTCCCCTGTCTCTGCCTGCCCGTTGATCTCGTCGCTTCTCTTCAGAGTCCCTGCGTTGGTTCTTAACGCGTCGCTCACTCTGTCCTGGGAGGTCGGGGCTCCACACTCACTGGGCCATCCAGCAGCTGTCCTCACGGCCGCCCTCCTGTGCTGAGGAGGACCCACACCCAGACACTGGTGGGCCTGGGGGCCTCCGCACCTGCAGTCGTCCGCATCTTACACTGAGCGTATCCGCATCCGGAGGTTTAATCCGCCTGCTTCAGGAAATCTGGTGTTTACCCGGGAACAAATTAGATCGTTGGAGAGGGCCCCCGTGCACCACAGGCTTTGACTCCCCACCACTCTTTTCAGACGCTGTGTTTGTTTAAACTCCAATCACTCTGAATTGACCCACGATAATTATGGGCTCTGTCTTCAGTTCAGCTTCAAAAGAAACCTAGTTCCAGTAGACAGCTGTGTGGCTCCTGGATCGGGAACCAGACCTCGGGGCCCCATGGGACGTGGCCCTGGGCTCTCCGTCTTGCGGCCCCCCAGGCCCGCCGCTGCTCTCAGAGCTGGTGTCGGAGTTGGGTGTCATTCGGCCTCTTCCCTGGTTCGTTGGGGAAGAAAAGGGAGACACCCGCCTCATCTTCTGCGTATAATCCCTGCACTTCTTGAGTAATCCGGCAGTATGTTGGATTTTTGACATCGGAGAATGAGCTTACAAATCAGGTTTAAAACAACAAATGTACAAAAGTCTTATAGATTTGCTACCACTGTGTGACGCAGCAGACTTTGAAGAAGAAGAACCCGTTGATGAGGGCAGGATAGAGACGGGAGCGGTTCGCCAGGCCATACGATAGGAAAGGGCCAGTCCCGGGGCTGCCTTCAGCTGTCCGTAGGTGCCCCTGCGTGGCGGCAGGTATCAGAGCAGGTCCAGGTGCGGGTCCACAGAGCTGGCTCTTCTGTTGGCCCCTTGAGAGTAGATGTGCGTCTTGCTTGTTTTATAGCCATCCATCCACTGTACTTATTAGCACAGGGTTCTGGATCGGGGCTTAAATGTTCTGTGGAGGCTGTGATCACTGCTTAGATGGCCCAACAGAGATCCTTCCTTGCCAGACTCTGAGTTTAACATGGCAAGGTTAACACAAAGATGCATATGAAGGGGTGCAGAGGCTTGGGTAGCACCCCAGCACAATGATGCTTTATTTCCATTTGTCTAAGTTGAGAAAAGAGTAAAGCACCTGCCCACCCCTCCAACCCTAGGGTGGGCCCCCCAGGTTGCACTCTGCAGCCTGGACCAGGAGCTGTGGCTCTTGGTCCTGCCCTGCCTTCTCCTCAGACACTCCTTGTCCTCCTCTGCGCTGTGCTTCAAATATATCGCATCACTCCCACAGCATCAGCCTGACTTGTCCAGCACCAAACATCTTGGCCACTGCCAGTCTGGGAGGCTGTGAGGTTACCTAGGAACCTCTTAGGCCTGGGCGCTGTCACGCTGGGAGTGATGGGCCCGAGCTGGGGCTGCGGGTGCGAATCAGCAGTGTGTTGTTGTTTTGGTTTTTTTCAAATTCATTTTTATTGGAGTAGAGTTGCTTTACAATGCTGTGTTAGTTTCTGCTGTACAACGAAGTGAGTCAGCTGTACGTATACGTGGATCCCCTCTTTTTTGGATTCCCTTCCCGTGTAGGTCACCGCAGAGCGCTGAGTATAGTTCCCTGTGCTGTACGGCAGGTTCTCAGTAGTTAACCTATTTCATACCTAGTATCATAGGGTCTGCATGTCAGTCCCAGTCTCCCAGTTCACCCCCCCCACCCCCGCTTTCCCCCTTGGTGTCCATACATTTGATCTCTACCTCTGTGTCATTATTTCTGCCAGCTGTGGGTTTCATGGCCCCAGTTCTCCGGCAGTGTCCCCCAGTTCCAGAGCAGGGTCAGTATTGCAGGTTTTGGGCGTTCTGCTTGCAGGCACTGATCCTTCTTTTCTGGCAGATTGCACCCAGTTTAGGTGCTCGTTGCTGTAGCCGTTGCTCCCTCCCTCTCCCTCCTCCTAACTCGTCTGTTTCCTCCAGATGGCCTGTGGATCACCAGAAGCTTTTCTTCACTCTTCATCCTGCCCGCAGAGGCAGTTGAAATTCCAAGACCTAAACGTGGATACTGGGAAGGCCCGTGGGGAACGCGGGCCCGGGCTTCGAGACGGGCATCTGTCTTTAAAGGCAGCGTCCCCAACACGCCCTCTCCCTGTTTGCCTCCCAGGAGCCTTTCCTTCCATCGAAGAGATCCCTGAAAGCGTGGTGCACGACCACGAGAAGAACGGCCTCCCGCGTCTCTCTTCCTTCAGCGATGCAGAAATTCAGAAGCGGTAGGAGCAGGGGAGGGGGACGCTGATAAAACCCCCAGGCTCGGCTCTGTACTTGGCGTGTTTCCCAGATGGCTCCAAGAGCTACTGGTTTGTGTTGGGGAGAGGCAGCCGGGCATACGCCCAGCGTTCAGCGCATTTAAATTCACGTCTTTGGGCTTCCCTGGTGGCGCAGTGGTTGAGAGTCCGCCTGCCGATGCGGGGGACACGGGTTTGTGCCCCGGTCCGGGAGGATCCCACATGCCGCAGAGCGGCTGGGCCCGTGAGCCGTGGCCGCTGAGCCTGCGCGTCTGGAGCCTGTGCTCCGCAACGGGAGAGGCCATGGCGGTGAGAGGCCCGCGTACCGCAAAAAAAAAAAAAATTCACGTCTTTGTGAGGATATCTGAATGTCTTCTCCACCCTAACCTTCATGCAGGCCATTAAAATGAAGGTTGCGTAACTGTCTTATAGAAATGAGTGGTCGTTTTTGTTCTGCTCTGATTTTGTTAAGGTTTATGGATTTCTTACTGAACATGACCTTCATTTCATAAGAAAGGGATTTGGGTTGCAGGGAAACCCCACTTCATTTTTCATTTTCTCCCAAGGTGTCATGGCTGCCTTCGCAGCAGCTGCCCCTGGGGGTGGCGGGATCGGCCGGACCCCGCAGAGGTGGAGAGACACAGGCCTCGCCAACCACAACAGGGAGGGAGACTGGCATCGGGAAAATACCTTAGCTGATTGGACAGTTGTCTTGACAGCTGTGATATGGCCCCGTAGAACGAGGTTTAAAAGGAACAGGTACATGATACGCTAGTCAGTGTCAGGGCACTGAATGATCTTTGACCTCCCTTGCTTTTCAGCTACTTGATTTTCATTGCCTCTGGCATTGGTTACTCACTCTTGCCAACGTGTACAGCCTTAGAAGGCAGGTGTCAAATGCCAGGTCAGAGACCCTCCTGGGGGAGGGCGGTCCTGTCACCCCCCTCAGCAGCGATCCTGCAGGGCTTTTGTGAGAGTAGACAGGCTGAGACCTGCGGCGCTGAGAGGGTCTCTGGCCTGGGTGAGCGCACGGAATCACGGCAGTGTCGTCGTCGCTCTGTCACTGTCAGTACAGGCCCTTTACGGGGGTACCCCTGCGCCGCCACGCCCCCACTGGCAGTTCCCCCAGACCCCCTTCCGCCAGCTGGAGGCTGGAGCCTCACTCTGCCTTTCCTCCCCCCCCCCTCTGCCCCCCATTTTCCTTCCCCTGGAAATTTTGAATTGAGTTTTTAAAGATGTACCCTTAGAGTCATTCTCAGGCCTCAGCTGTTCCTAACTCAGTCAGGGTTCCTGCCCTTAACTGTTTTCTGCACAGGAACAAAACTTTTATTAAACATTCCTGAAGTTTCAAACTACTCAAGTTAAACAAAACATGGGTTCAATAGATGTCTTCACAGCAGCCCTGAGAGTGATGAGTACCGTGGTCTTGGACAGTTAAGGTCTCTGAGCCTCCATTTCCTCACCTGTAAAATGGGTTCATAACTGGATCTGCTTCCAAGGGTGGCTGTGCGGATTAAGTAAGAGCCACATGCAGTGCGCTTGGCACAGGGCTCAGCTTGGTGGCTGCCACTGCTCCAGCCATCACGCTTCACTCTTCCTCACAACCCACAGCCAGCACCACCAGCAGCATCAGGTTAACTTCTTCATCTTCATTTTTTCCCCCTTAGCTTGAAGACATACTTCAAGTTTTTTATCGTAAGAGATCCCTTCGAGAGACTGATTTCTGCGTTTAAGGATAAGTTTGTTCACAACCCCCGCTTTGAGCCTTGGTACAGGCACGAGATCGCCCCTGGCATCATCAGGAAGTACAGGAGGAACCGCACGGAGACCAGGGGCATCCAGTTTGAGGACTTCGTGCGCTACCTTGGTGATCCGAACCATAGGTGGCTGGACCTTCAGTTTGGGGACCACATCATCCACTGGGTAACATACGTGGAACTGTGCGCACCCTGCGAGATCAAGTACAGCGTCATCGGTCACCACGAGACCCTGGAGGACGATGCCCCATACATCTTGAAAGAGGCTGGCATAGACCACCTGGTGTCTTACCCCACCATCCCCCCGGGCATCACCGCGTATAACAGAACCAAAGTCGAGCACTACTTTCTGGGCATCAGCAAACGAGACATCCGGCGCCTCTATGCGCGTTTTGAAGGGGACTTTAAACTCTTTGGGTATCAGAAGCCAGATTTTTTGCTAAACTAATGTGTAGGACTTTAAGTATCTTTGTTAGACCAGAGGCTAACCAGGTGGAGATCTGGGCACAGAAAGGACACTTTGCTCTGTCACACTCCCCCTGAACACTCCTCAGTTCCCATGGACCTGGGCACGCCTTGGCCAGTGAAGCTGGACCCTGACCATTATGACCTAGTTTGGACAGAAGGTGCACGGCGGACCCTGCCCGCCCACCCACCCCCGCCAGCCCCAGTGCCATCAGGCCTTTGCTCTCCTCGGTGGGCAAAGAGACTAAACATTTGCAATCAAACAGACGGGAGGAAAAGTCATACAGCCTCGAGTCACCTCCCTCTGTTGTCAGACACCTGCAGCTCCCCCAGACGGGGGTGCGGTCCTGCCTGTTCCCAGGGGCTTGTAGACACGGCGTACCCAGTGCTTTCAGGAGAGATGGAAGTGCCAGTGGTCTGCACACATCCCAGGGGCCGAGATTGGGTCAAATCTGAGTAATTACACCTCTGGGTTTCATCTCGGCGCGACTATAATCACAGAGGCAGGCCCTTCTTTCCCTGACTGTTTTGTTCCTGAGAAGGGGAGGGATGACTCGAGGGCACTCTCCGGTCGAGTCCATCTCTTCCGAATACATGCGTGTGTGCTGCTGGGCCGGATTTCCAGACCTCTGCCTGCCAAGGGATTATCTCATTCAGCCCAAGAGATCCAGTTTGGGAAAGTGAGGGGAGTGTACGTTTTTCCCACCTGAGAAAGGGAACGTCTCTGGGGACCTTAAAGGGAGCCTGGGAAGAGGCAGAGCTGGCCGGGTGCCGGAGCTCAGGCTGCCATGGACTGGGGCACGTCCGCCCTGGTGACCGTCTTGTCTCTGATGGTCCTGCGTGGATGGGCACGGGTCTGGGGGCGGGGGCGGGGGCGGGGCGGGTCTCCACCTGTCTCCTCCAAGGCCAGGCCCTCCTGGGGGCCAAAGTATTGCCCGATCGGTGCAGCTTACACATTTCAGTCTCCTTTCGTCTCAGCAAAATGCGCACCACTGGACCCATTTCTGATGATGCCGTCATCCTGGACTGTAAGTTGGATAATCACGTTCACCAGCAATAAACTCCTGGGCCGAGGCAGCCGCGGTAACGCACCTTCCAGGGACTGAGGAGCAGGCCACGGCTACCGTTTCAGACGCCGTCCGACAGCGAGGCCCCTCGAGGTACGGGAGAGGTTCCCTGCGAAAAGTCCCAAGCGCTCGGGCTGCACGGGGCCCAGGAGCCCAGCTTTTCCTCCAGGCAGCCTCCACCGTCCCTTTCTCAGTGTGGCTTCCTGAGTTTGTAAATGTGAAAGTAACATGAAATTAAAAAAAAAAAAAAAAACCAACACGTGCCAACCTGACGTGGGCCGCAGTTCCAGGGCAGGTGCCGCGTGGACGTGACGTCCCCGAGGCCTGGCGACGGTGGGGGGCACGCGGGCCTGCGTGATGGCTGCGGGCGAGCTGGTGGCGGAGGAGCGGGGCTCATGCACCCGTCCGCCACACCGGCAGAGGGGCGGCCCGCGTGGTGGCCTGTCGCCCTCTGCTGACACGCAGAGGCTGCAGGATCAGTCATTCTTCTGTCGCGTTTTAGCAGAGTCTTGTTGAAATCGTTGCGCACCTGATTCAGGAGTGTCTCTGGGGGGTGGAGCAAAGCCCATTCCCGGGGGGAGACACCTGGCGGGGCAGGGGGAGGAGGAGATGCCAGCTAGAAAAGGGCGACCCCGCAGGGGGTGTGCAGGTGAGCCCTCAGAAGTAGCATCAGCCTGATTCAAAAAGAAACAGAAGAAGCAACTCAGCCTCCAAGAAGCCGTCTTAAGGCAGGGAGGGCAGTTCCTGAATTTGGAAGTTTTAATAATATTAGGTTGACTTAATAGGCTTGTGTCTTAGATCGCTTTTCTCTTACTGGATTTCTTCTCACACATTTTAGTTTCATGGGTCTTACGTTGGAAACTTAACAGTGAAATGCCCAGAGCCAAGGTGAGATTTGGTTTCCCTAGTGGCTGAGTGCACACAGAGATGGCAGATGCCCACATGCCAGGGGTCCAGGTGGCTCTGTTTGCGGGGGTCGGGGGAGGGTGGGGAGGGGTCCCGGGAGAAAGAACCGCTGACCGGGGACAGGGTCCCAGAGGGTTACTGGGGGATGTTGGTTCCCCGTCCACTCACATTCTACCCCTCACCACACCTCACCCCCACTTCCCCACTCGACCTCAGCTTAGCCCATTTAACGGGAACCTCCAGAAGCAGGTAACTGCAGAAAGCGGGACGAGAAGGGGAAAACGATCAAGATGCAGCCAGACTTTGGACAAAGAGCCTTGCCACCTCTTTGATGAAATTTAAATTGTTCTAGGTACTGCTGACGAAAAATTAAATCAGTCTATCTAAGAAAGAAATGGAAAATTTTATTTGAGACAAATTGAGGATTATAACCTGGAAACAGCCTCGCAGAAAACTCTGAGAGCTATTCTGCCCACCTGAAGTCAAAGCACAGTTAACATAAGTTTTTGGAGACAGAGGGCTATACATTAAATGATGTACTGTTGACAGTTTACACAATCCAGATCTTCAGGTACAAAGTGGTGGGTCCTTGTGACCCTTTGCAAGATTAAGAAAGAACGTTATCTTTTAAGGAGTTGTCTTGTTGGTTCTAGGAGAATGTTGCTGTTTATGGCTGAGCAGGTATTTCTGGCGATGGGGAGGTTTGGTCAATGCCTAATGCAGAGACACAATGCACAGTAGAGGGTAGAGAAGAGGCCAAAGGGCAGAGAAGATTTTTTACATTTAAGTTTTTGTCTCGCCATAAAATGGGTTATTTCACAGTACCTCTTCCAAGCCCCTTGGACATGCCAAGTGCTGCGTCCGTCAGGGTTATGGGGTTCAGAGCTGAGCAAAACTGCGAGCTTGCAGTGAGTAGAGGCTTGCAAGTGCTGAACGGGGCCGCCCAGGCCTGGGGGTGGCAGGTACACGGGAAGGACTGGGGAATTACATGTTTGTTTCCTTGCCCTCAAGCCAATCTCCCTGTCAGTTTATTAGCAGTTACCTTGAAGCTGTCTAAAACAAGACTTGGACAGCAACATCACATCCATCATCTGTATTGTCCTCAAAACTGAGGTGACCTGGTAAGTCTTAACAGGCCCTTTTCAGTCTTATTTCCTCTTGTCTGTAATCTGTAAACTCTCAGTTGTTGTAACACTGCAAGGAGCCAAAATTCTGGACTTTTCCTTTGTGCTTGCCAATTTCAACTAGCCAGTCCTCTCTCTCTCCCTCAGAAAGTAGAGAGGAACAGTCAATACATGGCACTTTTGCCTCTTTCCCTCCACTTTCCCCAACAGTCTCTGTTTTCTCTTTATCACTCATATTATCGCAGGTAAGTTTCACTCAGTACTGCACTGCAGCATCACATGACTCTCAATCTTTCCAGCCCACAATATCTATTTTTTAGCCACCCACTCCTAACCAGTGAATATGAAATTTGAAAACCACAAATTTTAGGGTTTTGTACCCGCAGCTCCAATATCAGGATAACGATTTCTTTGTTAGATAGGGTAACATCAGCTGCCCTAATAAACAAAAACCAAGGTTTCAGTGATTAAAGACAATAAAATGATTATGTCTTACACACATAACAATGCAGTGGTCTGTTCCTCGTCGGCAGGGAGTTTTCCATCTTGCGGCTCCATTATACCCAAAGGTCCCATGGTCCTCTGCTTGCAGGAGAAGGGTAGGAGGAGGGAGGACCACTGGGGGCATTATTTTGAGCCAGTTGTGGAATTGAGGACACGTGTCTTTCACTGCATCCTTCTGGCACAGCAATTTCATGGGAGCTGGGAAATGTAATTCCTGGCTTGACAGACATTTCCTGGTGACAACTCCCAAATTCGTGGTGAATGTTGACAAATTCATAGTAATCCTTATGGAAGTATAGTGCTTTGCCATTTGCAAAGCATTTTAATGTAAATAATGACATGAAGTGGGCCTAAAAGATTTATTATCACTGTATCATAAAGGGAGAAATGGCTTCAGAGGAGTTAACTTGCTCAAGGTTGTACAGCTAGACCTCTGGTTTCAGGCCCAGTGTGTAAAAAGGGCTTGGAAGTTGTCATCCCTATTGTTACAACAAGAAAAACGCTGAGAAAACTGAAAATCAACACCTTTCCTTAATGCTCGTCAGGGAATCGTGAAATGGGCCAATACGGAGATTCTCAGCTGAGATCAGCTTTCTTGTAGCAGAAACCACCAGAGCCGCGGACAGGTAGGATCACTTACGTGGTAATCTTGACAAATTGCTGGAGGTTGAGCGTGAGCTACCAGGCATTCTTAACAATGAAGAGTCAAGAAAAAAATCTCCTGGCTCTGTAGATAGAGGAGAAAGGTAACCATTTTGAACTATGCCCAGAACACCCCCCCCATAACAAAGGGCTACTTGCTAGAGTGAAAGACTTCACCAGAGCCTTATCCCACATGGGAGATGAGCATTTACCCAATTCCAGTCCCCTCAAGCCTTCCTGTCTCATCTCAGGGGTAAAAAAAAAAATAGCTAAGAAACACCTGTAAAGGTGACAGCCTGGAGACACAGGCCCACGAAAAGACTGAGATTTAAGGCTACAATTGTAGAATGCTACCCCCTCCCCACGCCTTGCCTCCACAGCACCAGAAATCAAATACAATGACCATGAGTTACAGCTGGGAGAGCTGCAAGGCACAGACTCTGTTTAAGGAGTAGTTCCTAGGGAAGCCCAGGGACAATAGAGGAGGTAGCAGCAAGGACCCTGGAGGAAGGTGGAGCCTCCAGCACCTATGGCTGCAGCAAACATTACACACAGCCCAGCTGCTCACAGGTTAACATACATCCTAACACGAAAGGCCTTCTACCTCAGTTCCTATTACCTGATGTACATTATGTCTGGATTTTAACCAAAATATTGCAAGGCATGCTAGAAGATTATTTATTTATTTATTTAATTTTTTTTTTTTTTTGCGGTACGCGGGCCTCCCACCGCTGCGGCCTCTCCCGTTGCAGAGCGCAGGCTCAGCGGCCACGGCTCACGGGCCCAGCCGCTCCGCGGCATGTGGGATCTTCCCGGACCGGGGCACGAACCCGTGTCCCCTGCATCGGCAGGCGGACTCCCAACCACTGCGCCACCAGGGAAGCCCCTAGAAGATAATTTTTTTAAAACACAACAATATGAAGAGCATCAGAACCAGACTCAGATATGACACAAATGTTGGAATTCTCAGGCAGGGAATTTAAAATAACCAATTAATATGTGGAGGGCTCTAATGGAAAAAGTAGACATCATGAAAGAACAGATAGGTAGTGTAAGCAGAGGGATGGAAACTCTAAGAAAAATCAAAAGGAAATGCTAGAAATCCACAGAAGTGTAACAGTGTAATGCCTCTGATGGCTTACCAGTAGACTGGGCACTACATAGGAAGCAGTATAGTGTTATTTGAAGGTGGACTCAGATGAGTTATACATGTATATTGTAAACCTGAGGGCAACTGCTAAACAATATAAAAAGAAAATGTAATTGATATTCTAAGAGAAGAGATAAATCGGAATCACAAAAATGTTCAAAACCAGAGGAAAAAAAGAACAAGCACAATGAATAGAGAAGTTACAAACATGATATTTATCCAACTGTATAAGTAATAACTATAAATGTGAATGGTCAAAATACACTAATTAAAAGACAGCGATTGCCAGAGTGGATAAAAAAACCAAAGACCCAGCTACATGTTGTGTACAATAAACCCACTTTGAGTACAATACAACTAGCGAGTATCTGAACCAAGCAGACTCTCATTCTTTAACTTCAATCCACTTGTCCTCTTCCCACAGCACATGCCGTCAATGAATTACAGAGGCAAATACAGTTTCTAGGAAAAGCGGAGCCTCCCCTCACCTCCGACGTTTATGTCAAGGGGGATAAACTAGGCCCTCATTCTCCTGAGAAGTCCTGGAGGGCTTGCTGTGATTGCCAACAGAATAGTGGATTAAATAAACCTAACTCCTGCTCCCCCTGCAAGGAAGCCTCAGGTCAGTTACCTGTTATAGGAAAGAATGTTTTAAATGGATCTGTCTCCTCATATCTCCTGCTCTCTTTCACCCCCTACTACTCACTCCCCTCTACCCACACAAGACTGAGCGACCCTCAAGGGCAGGGACTGTTTCCATTTATTCCTGTAGCTCCTGAGCCTGAACAAATACTTAATGAATGCTGCCTTGACTCAGCACGGTCATTGTGAGCATGGCGTTTTTCTGCAGGAACGCTCGCTGACCCCCTTGGCTATCCATCTGTTGCACGCCTGGCGCCGCTGCAGCAGCTTCGGACCTCCCTTCTCCCCAGCTGCCAGCATTCACTGGGAGTCAGTCATGAACTAAGCTGCTTCTACGCCACCCCATCCTAAAGACTCATGAGTACCTTTTCTCCTTCCCACCCTCTGCATCCCATAACTTGAGGACAGGCATGCTAAAAAAGGAACGTCTGCACACAAGAAAGCTGCCAATTTCTCAATACATATTCTTCTCGGCTATATGTTACCTTTTTCCTTAGGAAAAGAACAATAACAATTTGCTCTTTCTTTCATCTCTTAAAATAACTTGAGTGTAAGATATACTTTAGAGCCTTCTGTACATGATAGCAAAACTGATCTGTGAACATTTGACAGTTCAATTAGTGTCAGGCGACACTGCTTTGGAAATAAGAATATGAGAATCTCATCTTGAGCCAGGCAGATCAGCTGCTCCACCTTAAGGTCTAGAGGCCCAGATGAGCTCCTGCAGGTCCAGAGGTTTAAGGAGGAGAGGTAGATATACCTCTGAGCTGAACAGGAGGAGCTGGGCACAAGCAGGAAGAAGAAAGGAAGTAGGGCCTCCTGTTCCCACCCTTGTTCCTGGTAATGAGCTCCAGCTGCCTCAGATTAAAGTAGTGCTTTGTGGCTGGTAAGGATATATCCCATTGCTCAAGGCCTTCACAGAAAACCCTGAAAATCCAGGTGCTGAGGAAGAGTGTTCCTTTCGGCTTCCTCCTACACCCCCGATGCAAGAAACAGATTTGAACCCTTTGGTTCTCTTAGGTAGAAACCTCAGCATAGAATTTCTGGGCCACAGATATTTTTTAATGAAAAGAAAAAAACCAATGTTATGACTTTAGGGAAGTTTCTAAAAGGCAAAAAAACTAGAACCAACCTCCATGTTACATAGAGAATATAAGTAGAGAGTTGGCCATAAACAGATTACACTGCAAAATTATTTGGAAACTAGAAGGATGGTAATAAAAATAGCAGCCATATATTCTCTAGTCTTCATTTGGTTAGATATTAGGTAATTATGACCAAAAGCTGTAGTCTTCTGAGCCAGGGACCACCCCATAAAAAGGTGTGGTTACCCTGCCCAGGCCAGGAGGGCTGGGAAACCCCAGGACATCAGGTTTTTTTTCTGGAAAGAAAGAACTGACAATCTGTTCCCTTCTCCCCCCCAGCATATCTGCAGGAAACCTCATGATTCATTTCAATTTACTTTCTGATGTTTCACAATTTTGGCATTCCCGTTGATGGTATCTCTCACTGATCTTAAAAATAGCCAAATATGAAAGCACGTAAAATTTTGGATAAATCGAAAGTGCTTTCTGAGGAGGGAAGTGTGGAGGACCTCTGACCTGAACTTCCAAGCATAAGAAGATGGACAGGATGGCAGAAGTGAGAATACCCAATTTACAGTTGGGAACATGAAAGGTGCACAAGGTAAGGGGGTCCTTGGGCCGCTGCTGACTCATAAGCCGTCCTGTTGGAGCAGTTTCTCTGCCCCCTTTGTTCACCAGTTTCCTCCAGGGGGCGCTGTCTCCTGTTTTAGTGCCCCCTAAACCCAGGTTCCCTTTGTGTACACAGGGAAGCTCGCTAAGGTGGTCTTGGAAGCTACAATGAAGACGGTTACAAAAGAGTACTCTTCTGAAATTGGACCCAGGATGTACATGGTCAGATTTTCTCTGCTGAAGAGCAGGTAGAGGATAGGAAATCAAACTAAGTCTACAGAGAGATTGCAAAAATCTCTTGAGCCAGGGAAATGGAAATTTTGTCTATTTTATTAAATCATAAGCTCTAAAAACAAATGGACAGCTTCCCTTCCAAGAGATAATTCTTAGTAAAAGACTGGAACCCCTTGCTTAGGTCTTTGTATGATGTCACCCAATTTTACTCTTTTTTTTTGCGGTACGCGGGCCTCTCACTGTTGCGGCCTCTCCCGTTGCGGAGCACAGGCTCCGGACGCGCAGGCGCAGTGGCCACGGCTCACGGGCCCAGCCGCTCCGCGGCACGTGGGATCCTCCCGGACCGGGGCACGAACCCGCGTCCCCTGCATCGGCAGGCGGACCCTCGACCGCTGCGCCACCAGGGAAGCCCCCCCAATTTTACTCTTGCTGGATCTTGCCTCAGTGATCGTTGGAGCGAATGCAGCCAACCCTGTATGCCTTGTTCTGAGGGGAGTGAGGAGCTGCTGTGGGCCCAGGGCGGCTGTTGTGTTTGCCAAGGGCCGTCCTCACCAGCGACTGTCAGCCTGAAAACACTCCTTGGGACTTCGGTGGGCGTTTCAGAAAAAGAAATCTTCTCTATTCCCGTCCAGCATCAACAAACCCCAGGTGAATAGTGTTCATTAACAGGTTTTCTGTTCCACAGCTGCTCAAACTTGCAGGTAAGTTAATTATTCTACAGAAAGGTTTTCCTGCTCAGTATTCAGAAAATATAGTAAAATCAAGATACGCAGAAAAAGCTTTGGGTGCAACAGGTTTCTGTGTATGCGCGTGTGTGTCTACCTGCACACGCTGTTAACAAACAAAAATTTAACCGAGTAAAATTCAAAGGTCTAATTGGCTTTATTAAACGATTCATGAACTGGGCAGCATCCCATCTGGCAAGTAGAGAGGCGCTCTGAGGAGCTGTACCAAATGGAAGGCTTTTATAAGCAAAAGGAGGAAAAGAGTGGATTGCTTCGGGCTTAGGTAAACTACCTACGGGGGACAGGAGGGAATTGTGTGGTAGATTCCCTCACTGGTGCTGACCAGAAATTTCCATACCGACCGGTTAAGACAGGGTTCCCCAACCCCCGGGCCACGGAACGGTACCAGTCCGTGGCCTGTTAGGAACCGGGCCGCGCAGCAGGAGGTGAGCGGCGGGTGAGCGAGCGAAGCTTGATCTGTATTTACAGCCGCGCCCCATCGCTCGCGTTACCGCCTGAGCTCCGCCTCCTGTCCGCATTACGGTGAGTTGTATACTTATTTCATTATATATTACAGTGTAATAGTAATAGAAATAAAGTGCACAATAAACGTAATGCGCTTGAATCATCCTGAAACCATCCTGCCCCACCCCAGGTCCACGGAAAAATTGTCTTCCATGAAACCGGTCCCTGGTGCCAAAAAGGTTGAGGACCGCTGGGTTAAGACTATATTTCTGGGGGAGGTTGTAGCTGCAATTAGGTTAGGTATTAAGTTTGGTTTGCTGATGTGGGGCTTAGCACAAGTGATTCCATTTTGTTGCTTCTTTGTAACAATACACCGTCCATTTCTCTTTATGTGTCACTTAGGTTGATTTCAGTAAGCCTACAGCTTCCATTCTTGGCAAACAGATACAAAATGTATGCTTTATTTCTATGTGACTCACTGGCATTCTTCTTCCTTGAGAGCTTTGTGCTCTATACATTGATTTTTTTTGCTCTCCCCCCCCCCCCCCCCCCCGTTATCATGTTCACGCTTCAGTGACAGCCTTCAACCCTTATCGCCTGAGATAATTGTCCTATGCAGGGGAGCCACAACATCCTGTTGATTCTGCCTTTCCCTTATTGGTGGAAAATGTCATTTAAAATGTAGGTGGGGGCTTCCCTGGTGGCGCAGTGGTTGAGGGTCCGCCTGCCGATGCAGGGGATGCGGGGTTCGTGCCCCGGTCCGGGAAGATCCCACGTGCCGCGGAGCGGGGGCGCCCGTGAGCCATGGCCGTGGAGCCTGCGCGTCCGGGGCCTGTGCTCCCGTAGCCGCGAGTGAAGAGCAGGAAGGCATATAGTGGAGGAGCCCAAGAAGTGGGTAGTAGGCCCCCAAAGAGCTATGAATGCAGATAATGCAGAATGGGTGGGGTTGTTTTATGTCCAGCTTCTTTTTAGCCTACTCGTCTTTTCACCAGATGATTCTGGACAGTGGAAATCAACAGCTAGATGATATATGAAACTAAGTTTATATATTTGAGCACTGCTTTGTGAAGATTTACCAGGACACGGTGGGAAGGATTTGTGGAGGGAAATTTCCACTGTAATGCTGCACATGCTCAGTTCAGGGAGTTCCAAAGGGGGAAAAGGGCCACAGAGCTTTTGTCTGATCAATAGCCTGATTACCTGTCAGCCAGCAACTCCATTAACAGTAATGATGGCTTGTTTCCACTTTTGGCAACAAGTTCCAAGCTGGTAGACTGACCGATGGTCATTCTCTACAGAAATGCACACCGTCGCCTGCTCACTGTGCGTCTATGTCACGGACAGCTGGACTGTTTCCCATACTTTACCTTTATCCCCATGAATCCTGAAGAGTCTGTGCCTGATGTTTAAAAACTGTCTGACAAAGGCCAGTATATAGGCAAAGGGATCAGTGATGTTTCCTACAGTTTCACTTCACCTGCAGGAAGTCCTATAGGAATTCCTCATCCATCATTTCCCTTTAATGCTTCGAGAGTCCTACTCATTTGAGCATTACCATGATTTCTCAATGTAAGTGTAGTGTGAGTATAAGGGTGAAAATAAGGAACAAGCGTACTCAGTGCCCATCAAGGGCTGGCATCCGAGTTTATCAGTTGGTATGGGGGTCTCCAAATCCCAAACATTTCATTTTGGTTCCTTCCCTGTCTTGGCGTATGATTAATTACTTCATCCTTGTGTGTTCCCTAGATTTTTTCTGTAGGAATAATAATATTGGGTTGGCCAGAAAGTGCCTTCAGTTTTTTTAAGTAAAAGTCAGAAACACATTTTTCATTTTCACCAAGAACTTTACTGAACAACCCTTCTGTTCCACTACCTTCTGCCATTTTTTTTTTTTTTTTTTTTTTTTTTTTTTTTTTTTTGCGGTACGCGGGCCGCTCCGGACGCGCAGGCTCAGCGGCCACGGCTCACGGGCCCAGCCGCTCCGCGGCACGTGGGATCTTCCCGGACCGGGGCACGAACCCGCGTCCCCTGCATCGGCAGGCGGGCTCTCAACCACTGCGCCACCAGGGAAGCCCCCTTCTGCCATTTTTCAGGCAACTTCATAATTCCATCTTCCCAAAACTTTTCATCTTTTTTTTGAGCAAAGAACTGTTCCAGGTGCCTTTTACAGTCTTCCAGGAAGTTGAAATTTTTTCCATTAAGAGAATTTTGTAAAGACCGAAATAAATGGAAATCCAAAGGTGCGGTATCTGGTGAATATGGCAGATGAATCGGAACTTCCCAGCCAAGCTGTAACAGTTTTTGCCTGGTCATCAAAGAAACATGCGGTCTTGCGTTATCCTGATGGAAGATGCTGCGTTTTCTGTTGACTGATTCTGGACCCTTTGCCTCGAGTGCCGCCTTCACTTGGTCTGATTGGGAGCAGTACTTGTTGGAATTAATCGTTTGGCTTTCCGGAAGGAGCTCGTAATAGAGGACTCCCTTCCAACCCCACCATATACACAACATCACCTTCTTTGGATGAAGACCGGCGTTTGGTGTGGTTGGTGGTGCTTCATTTCGCTTGCCCCACGATCTCTTCCGTTCCACATTGTTGTACAGTATCCACTTTTCATCGCCCGTCACAATTTGTTTTAAAAACAGAACGTTTTCATTACATTTCAGTAGAGAATTGCCGCAGAAATATGGTCGAGAAGGTTTTTTTCACTTATGTGGAACCCAAACATCAAAGCGACTCACAAGCTGGTGCATATGATTTTCAACGCTTGATTTGGACATTTTGAGTATGTCGGCTCTCTCCCGCGTGGTATAACATTGATTGTTTTCAATTATTGTTTTCATTTGACTGCTGTCCACTTCAACTGTTCTACCCAACCATGGAGCATTGTCCGGCGAGAAATCCCCAGCACGAATTTTGCAAACCACTTTTGACACGTTCCATCAGTCACAGCACCTTCTCCATACACCGCACGAGTCTTTTTGTGCATTTCAGTTGCGTTTTTACCTTTCTTGAAATAATAAAGCATAGTATGCCGAGAATGTTGCTTTTTCTCTTCCATCTTCCATATTAAAATGGCTACACAAAAATTCACCAATTTTTTGATGTCTTTTTAAAATGCACGCTGATATGACAGCTGGCACATTCAATCTAACAAAATTGTTTTGAATGAAGTTAAAGACAGCTAAGTGGGGCTTCCCTGGTGGCGCAGTGGTTGAGAATCCGCCTGCCGATGCAGGAGACACGGGTTCGTGCCCCGGTCCGGGAGGATCCCACATGCCGCGGAGCAACTAAGCCCGTGAGCCATGGCCGCTGAGCCTGTGCGTCCGGAGCCTGTGCTCCGCAACGGGAGAGGCCACAACAGTGAGAGGCCCGCATACCGCAAAAAAAAAAAAAAAAAAAAAAAAAGACAGCTAAGTGCGTCTAGAGCCATCTTACAGAAAAAAACCAAACGAACCTTTTGGCCCACCCAGTACAAGCTACCAAGATGGGATGTTATGCTACAAAACCTACTGATGTGTCCTCAAATCTTAGTGTCCAGGAGGTGATACAGGCTAAAAATGTACTTAAGAGCTAAAAGACCTTCGGTGCTTTAGTAAATAATAAAGCTCTAGAATTTAATAAAGGAAGTAGAATATTTTGGTTTTATTTTTCACTTTGAGGTTGATAAATAAATACCATGAGACCTTCCAAAATACTATTACTCAGTGCCCCTGTCAGAAACAGAAGGATGCATTGAATACAGCATTATCATTATTCTCATCATCATTACTATCAAAAAATAACCACTCTGGAGTGCTTGTTGTGGAGCGCAGGCTTTCGTAGTTGCAGCACACAGGCCCAGTAGTTGCAGCACGTGGGCCCTTAGAACGCACAAGCTTTAGTAGTTGTGGCACATGGGCTCAGTAGTTGTGGCTCACGGGCTCTAGAGCACAGGCTCAGTAGTTGTTGTGCATGGACTTAGTTGCTCTGCGGCATGTGGTATCTTCGTGGATTCACATGCGGATTGAACCCGTGTCCCCTGCATTGGCAGGCAGAATCTTAACCACTGTGCCACCAGGGAAGTCCCTCTTCTTTCTTTTTATTATTGTCAGTCTCACTAGAGCTTTATCAATGTTAATAATTGTTTTTCAAAGAAACAGCTTTTGGTTTCATTGATTTTTCTCTATTGTCTCATTTTCAATTTCATTGTCTTCTGCTCTGATCTTTATTTTTCCTTCTTTCTGCTTTCCTTGGAGTTATTTTGTTTTTCTAGCTTCTTGAGATAAGAACTTAGATAATTGATTCGAGAACTTTCCTTTTTCCTAATGTAAACATTTTAGTGCTATAAAAGTTCCTCTTGGTGCTGCTTTCATTGCCCCCCACATATTTTGATATGTATTTTAATTTATATTCACTTCTAGGTATGTATTTTACATGTTCAGTTCTGTATATGTATTTTAAATTTTCTTTGAGACTGCTTCTTTGACCTATCAATTAGTTAGAAGTGTATTGTTTAATTTCCACACGTTTAGAAAATTTTCAGTTGTCTTTCTGTTACTGCTTTGTGGTTGATTCCATTATGGTCAGAGAATATATTCTATATAACTCAATTTATTTTAAATTTGTCAAAGTTTGTTTTATGACTCAGGTTATGGTCTATCTTTGTGAATATTCATGGTTGCTTGAAAAAATGTGCATTCTGCTGTTACTTGCTGGAGTGTTCTATATATATCAATTTGTTGGTTGATCGTGTTGTTCAGGTCATCTATATCCTTGCTAATTTGAAGTCTAGTAGATGGAGGGAAAGGTTGAAGTCCCCAACCTGTGGATTTGTCAGTTTCTCCTTTTAGCTCAATACGTTGCTGCTTCATGTATAATATTTCAAGGCTCTGTTGTTTGGTTGACACACTTTTAGGATTATTACGTTTTTTTGGTGAATTGATCTTTTTATCATCATATAATGCTTGTCTTGGTACCTAGTAATTTTCTATGCGTTAAGTCTACTTTATCACTTATTAATAAAGTCTGCTTTCTAAAAAACTAAATATTTAAATTAAAATAAATACATTTTTAATAATTTAAATTTAATGACAGTAATGAAATGGGAGGTATCATTAAAACAAATTTTTAAATAATTCTAAACATTAAATTTTTACTTACGGTAGATACATTTTTTTCCCCTTTATTCCTCAAGGATTATCTCATTAAATGCTGAGTTTGCAGCTGACTTTTTTTTTTCTTTCAGTGCTTGAAAATAGTCTCCATGGTATTAGAGGAGATCCACTGCTGTTTTAATTGGTATTCACCTATAGGTGATGTTTCATTTATCTCTGGCTGCTTTCATGATTTTTTTTTTCCTTGGATTTTAGTTTTCAGAAGTTTAATTATGATATATGTGGCCAGCAGAATGACGACCCCCAAAGACGTCCAGGCTCTAAACTCCAGTACCTGTGACTATATCACCTTACGTGGCAAAAGGGACTTTACAGATGTCATTAGGTTAAGGTCTCTGAAATGGGAAGAGTATCTTGGTTTACATGGAGGAGTACAAACAGATTTTCCCAGCTCTGCTCAGAGAGAGAGATGTGACACCTGAAGGAGGGTCAGAGAAATGTGACATTGCTGGCTTTGGAGGTGGAAAAAGGGCCCATGAGCCAAGAAACAAGCAACCTCTAGAATCTGGAAAAGGTAGAGAACCACACTGTCCCCCAGAATCTCCAGAAAGGAATGCAGCCCTGCTGATTGTACTGGTCTTCTGATTTATAGAACTGTAAGGTAATACATTTGTGTTAAGTTTGTGGTGACTTGCTATGACAGCTATAAAAATTAATACAGTGTTTCTTGATGTCATATTCTTTGGGTTCATTTTGTTTGGGGTTCATTCTGTTTCTTCAATCTATAGGATCGTATCTTTCACCAAACTGGCAAGTTTTCAGCCATTATTTCTTTGAGTATTCTTTCAGTCCCACTCCTTCTTTCTTATCTCTTTTTGGGACTCCAGTGATACCAATGTTAGATCTTTTGTTATTTATTGCAATTCTGTCCATTCTTTTGAGAATGACACTGTCCATCCTTTTTAAGTCTCTTTGCTCTGTGGCTCAGATTGGGAGAATTTTATTGATCTGCCTTCAAATTCACTAATTTTATCCTCTGTCATTTGCACTATTGAGCCCATCCAGGAAGTTTTAAAAATTTCTGTTGCATTTTTCAGTTCTATAATATCCATTTGGTTCTTTTCAATAACTTCTATTTCATGACTGAGATTTTCTATTTTTTCATTTTTTTAGGAGAGTTTTGTAATTGATGTTGAAGACCCTGTGTTGAGGCTGCTTTAAAATCCTTGTCAGATAATTCCACCCTCTAAATCATCTCGGTGTTGGTGTCAGTGGATTGAGTGAGATTCAAGTTGAGATTTTCTTTGTTCTTTCTATAACAGGTGACTTTAAAAAAATTGTATCCTCAGCATTTTGTCTGTTATTTTAGGAGATCCTGGCTCCTACTAAATCTTTTCTTTTAGTGAGAAGCCACCCTGTTTATAGCATGCTGCATCTGGCCTATATTTGTGGGCTGTGGTTCCAATAACAATGGAATTTTCAGAAGCTTCTGGTACTGTTTTCTTGACCTCAGTGTCTGGCATGCCACCTAAGATGCAGAAGCGGTCCCCCAGGCCCTCCATACTGCTGTCTGTCTCCTGGGGGAGGGAAGGCTCAAGCCCAGCAGAAAAGTAGGGCATTTCCCTTGTTTGCTTATTGTTTGCTGGGCTCCCAATCCATCCCCTTACTGGTGCTGCTGGGCTCACCTGATGGCCTTGTCAGATGGGCTCCCATTAGATGTGGGGGAAGAATTAGCCTACCTGGGCTACCTTCTGTTGCTGGGTCAGGGGGTCAAAACATACCAGGTCCAGGCCCCTGTCTTCTGGGATGTAAACACCCCGCCACAGCGCTGTTCTTCCCGTCCTGGGTTCCCAGACCAGTCTGTCTTCTTACCACATTTGGAGTACGTCCTTCGGTTGCCTCTTGCGTTATTTTCACGAGTTATAGTTGTGCTTAGTGGGTAGGCCCAGGGAAAGATGAGTCTGCACCATCTTGTCCGGACGGCAGGAGCATTTTCCTGTATTTTTAGGAACAGATTTCAGTGTACAGGGTGGGGATGGACCAGGGTAGCTTTCCTAGCTTCATGGCTTCTTCCACCGCTGTTACTAGGGAGTTACAAACAACGACATCTGGCTCCTCTGACCCTTCCGATTTTCAGTGTTGCTGCCCCAGTTCCTACCAGCCCAATCTGAAGTTACTACTGGCAGTTGAACCATTGTGCTAGTAGAAGGGAGTTTTTTTTTTTTTTTTTTTTTTTTGCGGTACGCGGGCCTCTCACTGTTGTGGCCTCTCCCGTTGCGGAGCACAGGCTCCGGACGCGCAGGCTCAGCGGCCACGGCTCACGGGCCCAGCGGCTCCGCGGCACGTGGGATCCTCCCGGACCGGGGCACGAACCCGCGTCCCCTGCATCGGCAGGCGGACTCTCAACCTCTGCGCCACCAGGGAAGCCCCGCTCTAGCACTTTGGGCAGCTGTGCCGGGACACCCTGCTCCACTGTTGCGCACTGTGCAGCCAGGTCCAGGGAGGGTGAATGGACAGCAGTTTGTGGCCCTTGGTTTCCAGAAAATACCGTATGGAGGTAACTACCAGCAAAGCAGAGTGGTCTAGGATGCCCTGGGTTATGGCTGCATAGATTTGCAGAGGAGCCTCTGAGTTTCCGAGTGGACTAGTGAGCATGCTCAGTATGGGGGAGGGAGCACGGAGGGGTCCTCCTGACTCAGTGTTTCCAAGCATCCATGTCCTCTGGGGGTTTGGACTGTTACACACAGTGAAATTCTATTTACTCTTAGGAATGTATTATTTTGTCCATTCCCATAGGGGACTATTGGTTTTCGGTTTTTATTTATTTATTTATTTATTTATTTTTGTGTGTGTGTGTGGTACGCGGGCCTCTCACTGTCGTGGCCTCTCCCGTTGTGGAGCGCAGGCTCCGGACGCGCAGCCTCAGCGGCCACGGCTCACGAGCCCAGCCGCTCCACGGCATGTGGGATCTTCCCGGACCGGGGCACGAACCCGTGTCCCCTGCATCGGCAGGCGGATTCTCAACCACTGCGCCACCAGGGAAGCCCCGGTTTTTATTTTTTAAGTGATGTTGAAGTACAAAAAATTAATAAGGAGCTTCATCAGATCAGTAAGCTGTATTCTCACCAAAATTCTAATAAAGAAAATCAAGAGGTCTAGTATTTCAAAAATCAATGTTAAAAAAGACAAAATATACTGACAGTTATCTCTAACTGGCTTTTCATTTACTGGGGGAATGGGAAGGGGGAAACTAGCTACATCTGTAACATTGTTTTTCAGATTAAGGTTCTAATAAAAAGCTGTCTGAAATTGTCTTACCTAGTTGTTTAATAACAAAACATAATTTATAAGCAAAAATCTATTGATTTTTTTTAAGGTACAAAATTAAAGAATTCCAAATATTTAGACATAAATGCAGTTTTTGAGTATTTGTATGCCCAAAGATGGATTTGGGCTTTGGTTGGGTAATTTTGGAAAAGATCTAAGGAAGTGGGAATTCACTCTAGATTGGATGCTGTCAGAAAGCAGGTGCAATTCTATGATTGGATATCCCAGTAAACCAGAAGATAAAGCTGTACTTGGTAAAGAAGTAGTAGTCTTTTGTTTTACTGGGAGAGGGTTAGGCTTAGGCTTAGGCGTAGGTTTAGGCTTAGGATTAGCTGAGAGAGGAAGAAGGTTGATATTTTGCCGGTTGCACAGTGACCTTGTTTTTTTTTTAAATAAATTTATTTATAGTGACCTTGTTTTTGTTTCCCTTTATTGTGGGCTCAAGATGACTTTGTCTGATGTGGGTATTTTATGAGATTGTTTATTCCAACAGGAGAACAACATTAACAACAGTAACTAGTTGTGAGCACCAGGCGAGCTTTGTAATAATGCTTAGGTCTCCCCAAGAGTGTCAGACCAGTTCCTGGAGGTAAGGCACTCCTTTTTTCTTTCTTGTTTTTTCTCTTATGGGTCATGATTTCATTGTTATATTTGAGACCTGTGTAATAAAGGTCTCTCTATGCATTCTCTCCCATGCATTTTCTCTATGCATTCTCTCCCATGCATTTTCCTCCTAGAAGTTCTGTGGTTTTGCTTATAAGTCCTTTCTGAGTTAATTTTCAATATGCTGCCAGATATAGATCAAAGATTTTCTCTTCCTCCTCCTTCTCCTCCTCCTTTTTCTTTTGTATATAGATATCCAATTATTCCAGCATTGTTTGCTGAAAGTAAATATTATCCTTTCTCTGAATAGCCTTTGTAGAAAATCAACTGCCCATTGATATGCGTAGGTCGATTTTTGGAATCTTTATATCCTATTCCATTGATCTACTTGTTTGACACAAAACCCACACTGTCTTGAGGGCTGTAGCTTTATAATGAGTCTTAAAGACTTTACTGTGTTCTTTTTTCAAAGTGGTTTTTGGATATTTTAGATCCTGTGTATTTTCATGTGAATTTTAAAATCAGCTTGTGAATTTCTACAAAGAGCCATTCTGGGATTTTGATTGACATGGAGTTGAATCCATAGATCAATTTGGGGAGAAATGGCATCTTAACATTGAGTCTTTCAATCCTTGAACACAGTATATCTCTTCATTTGTTTAGGTCTCCTTTGATTTCTCTCAGTGGCATTTTGTAGTTTTCAGCATACATGTTTTACACATTTTTATGATATTATAAATGGTATAGTTTCTAAAATTTCAGTTTCCACTTTGGCTGCTATACAGAAATCCAATTATTCGTTCCATGGGCTATTTAGAGATATGTTATTTAACTTCTAAATAACTGAGGATTTTCTAACTAGTTTCCTATTATTGATTCCTATTGTCAATCCACTGTGGTCAGAGAACATTGTATGACTTGATTTCTTGAATCCTTTTAAATTTATTGAGACTTGTTTTGTGGCTCAAATATGTATTGTAATATTGATAGCTGTTCTGCATGCACTTGAAAAGAATGCATATTCGGCTGGTATTGGGTGGAATGTTCTACAAATGTCAAATAGCTCAAGCAGGGTGGCAGTATTATTCAAGTCTTCTGTATCCTTATTGACTTTCAGTATTTGTGTTCTACTGATTGTTGGGAGAAGCGTATTAAAATCTCTAACTGTGGGCTTCCCTGGTGGCGCAGTGGTTGAGAATCCGCCTGCCGATGCAGGGGACACGGGTTCGTGCCCTGGTCCGCGAAGATCCCACGTGCCGCGGAACAACTAAGCCCGTGAGCCATGGCCGCTAGGCCTGCGCGTCCGGAGCCTGTGCTCCGCAACGGGAGAGGCCACAGCAGTGAGAGGCCCGCATAAAATCTCTAACTGTAATTGTGAATTTACCTATTCCCCCTTACTGTTCTATCAGTTTTTGAGCTTACCTATTTCCTTTTACTGTTCTATCATTATTTTTCCCCGTACATTTTGAAGCTCCATGATTAGGTCCCTGCTCGTTTAGGATTGTTATGTCCTCTTGACCAACTGACCCCTTTATCACTATGAAATGGCCATCTTTTCTCCTCGTAATATTCTTGGCTATGAAATCTCCTTGGTCAGATATCAGTGTAGTTGCTATTGCCTTATTTTGATAAGGGTTAAGATGAAACAACTTTTTGGATCCTTTTACCTTTAACTTATTTGTATCTTCTTATTTAACTTTTACCTTTTACTTATATGTATCTTATTTTTGGTTTGGAAGCAGCGTATATTTGGATCTTCCTTTTATATACAATTTGACAAGGTTGCCTTTTAATTATAGTGGTTAGACCATTAATATTTAATTAACATTGATATGGTTGAGTTTCAATCTACCATTTTGCTATTTGTTTTCTATTCATCTCCTCTGTTTTTATTCCTTCTCCTCCTTTTCTTCATTCTTTTGGGTTAATAGACTTTATTTTTTGTAGAATAATTTCATTTATCTCCTTTGTTGGACGTTCAACTATAAATATTGTGTTATCTAGGTGGCTGCTTTAGGGTTTGGAGTATGTACCTTTAGCTCACTACAGTATTCCTTCAAGTGACTACACCATCTCACATGCAGTATTAGACTTTGTAGCCCTCTGTTTTTCCTCTACTGGCCTTTGTGCTATTTCTGTCACGCACTTTACTTCTGCATGTTATAAATCTCACAATACATTGATATTTTTACTTTACACACTTCTTGCTCTCAGCAGGCATACCTCCGATCAGCGTCTCCTTTCTGTTCTCTTGCTAGAAATTTGTCTAAAAGAACAAATAAGATCCAAGATCATAAGGTTTCATAGTCCTTAGTGTAGAGTCTGTTGCAACAATTTTAACTACTCAAAAGCTGCCCTTCACCCCCCTGCAGCTTCCCGGTTGTTGGTGGTGAAGTTGTTGGATAAGCAACCTTCAAACCCAAGTGAATTGTTACTACATAAAGAGAGTAGATGAAAACCCAAAGTGTGATGGAAAAGAGAGTTTGGACCCATTCCGTAATGAGGAACAGATCAAAACCTAGTTTGACTACAATCGTTATCAGTCAAAATAGAAAGCTGAGGGGAAAAATCATTCATGGAAAGGTGGGAGGTGGCAGATGGAGGGGGTGGCAGGGGGGTTTGCTCTGCATGTTTCTTTATCATGGGACTAGGAGGCTGGCCAAAATTGTCTCCGTTTCCGTTTTACGAACTCATCTAAAATTTTCTCACCTCATTTAATGAGGCATTTCCCTTCTTCCAAGCCAGATTTGATGGGAGTATTTTATATTTTCTTTAGCCAGTTTTAGATGTAGAAGAACTTCACGGATTTAGAATGAAGACATTTCGACTTGAAATAATGAACAGTACGGATTTTGGAATACTATAATGCATTTTATTGCATTCAAATACATAGCATGAAACAGATGGCAGAGCACTAGGGAGAGAAGAGCAGGTTATGTGTAGTTTTTAACTCCCTCCTTCCAGCAGCTTCTCTCTGTAGTGTACT